>NC_056741.1:68678567-68773567 GCF_019279795.1 Protopterus annectens | reverse complement strand
TTGGTGTTAAAACTGTTTTTTTTTTTGAATATCGACATTTTGGTAGTAAACCACTATCTATATATAGAGATAGATAGATAGATAGATAGATAGATAGATAGATAGATAGATAGATAGATAGATAGATAGATAGCTGTATATACATTATATGTATTCACTGGTTTAATTTCTTTAAGTCATTTAGGTTTCTAATACCATGACAGGAATGGACCCCAGTTCCTAAGTCAAAGTATGATTAAAGCTGATGAAATTAGCATTGTTTCATTCTTTGATGTTAGCCAGAAGTTCTCTTTGCAGTACCTGCAATGTGCCCAGAACTGACTCCTTTTGCATTACATATGGCGTTACATGTGTTGGTAACATATCTAAGTACAATTTTAAATTCCTTTTTATAAGACCAATTGCTCCTACTACCATTGGAACTGTCAGGGTATCCTTCTTACACATTGCCCTCATTTCTGCCTGTAAATAGGTTCATAGATTCATAGGATGATACTAGACTATTGGCCCAGAGGCCCTTATAAGCTTAGCCAAGAATTTTGCCCATGTTCCCAAAACATAAACAACTAGCTAAGATGATAAGTACTTTGTATACTGTGATAAAGAAATATGTATCCTGTCTAACTCTATGTCATTATACTGCCTACCCTTCCTTGCTAATATGTTATTAATAAGCTTGTTTTAATCTAATCCAGATAATGTGAATGGCAGTCTTGTATTGTATGTAAATAAGCCTATGTTTTGTTAAGTCTCTTTCAGCATTTACTGTACCTAATTATCAATGTAACTAACTCTCCCGCTTCCCTCCGGGCCGCCTCTTAAAAACATGTAATCCAGTCGACCATCCCAACAACAAAATAAATAATAAATAAGTCAGCACCCATTTCCCCTGTCCAGCAGGGACACAGATGGGATCCCATGAGTGTATTTTCTGTTTCCCATCCAGTCATCCAGGTTCCTCTTAAAAAGGACTACAGAGGTACTATGCTTGAAATGGAGAGGGAGTCTATTCCATAGATGGGGGAGTCTTTAGGACAGAAATCTGTCCCGCTGACAAGTTCAATTAATGTCACAGACCAGGTTGAGGCCTTGCATGCAAGTTGTGCAAGTGGAGTTTGACTTATGGATATGCAGCAACTCCATCAAGGCTGGGTCTGAGATGGCCTTGTATACCAGACACAGGTCACCTCTGAGCAGTCTGTATTTTATGACTTTTATGACTTTGTGTCTGTCTATATGTAAGACACTGTAGTCACTGGGTGTAGCAATTTCAATGATCAATGCTACTTTTGTTTTCTTTCATGGAGTACTATATCTGGTTTTCTCGCATCTATTTTTTTTGTTGGCAATAGGTGATTCCATGTGATATAAATTTCATCATTTTGAATAATGATTTGTGGCTCATGTTTCTAGTGTTTTCAACTACTTCAGTATTATAATGTTTGCACAATCCCCAGTGCAAAATTCTTACCACATTATTATGCCTTTCAGTATACAGTCCTTCTACCATTAGTATGTCACAGGCAGCAATGAGGTGTGCGACAGTTTCCAATTCTGGTTTACAAAACCTGCATTTGTCTGTTTCTACCATATTTTCAGTAGATTTTGTAAACAGACTTGTATGTAGTCCACTGTCTTGGGCTGCCAATATTAAGCTTTCATCATTTGGTTTAAATTCACCTCCCATTAACCATTCTTGCATTTGGTCCTGATAAACACGAGGCTGTTCCAAGAGTTTTCTGTATTTGTAACTACTGTATATTTATGCACTTTCCATATTTCCTGCCTTCTCGTCTAGTCCTTCACCTTATATTCCTTCTTTTGTGTTTTGGCACATTCACTTGCTGCCTGATTTTTATCTACTTCTGGTTTGATATCGATATGCTTTTGTTAAACTAAGCAGGAAAGTCATCTTAGATTTATTCACAAATAATACGAACAAAAAGTTGTGAATAAAATAAATAAAGCCGGTTACAGAACTAGAATACAATGAAACATTGATTTAATAAAGCGCTTTTCGTCTAACCTATTGGTTAGACTTCTTCAGACAAAAACATTGGATTTATTCTCTTCATGTTTTATTAGGTCAGCAGATATGAATACAGTCCTATGATTGCAGAACAATACATGCATTCAGTTTTGAGGAGGCCCATACCTTTTCTGGAATGGGGAGTAATAATCTTGGTATACACTAATTTTTATAAATTATGTGATAGGCATGAAGCATTTTTCTGTTTTCTGGTCCAACTGATCCAATACCTTTTGGGCTCAATAAACCAGTGCAAAACTGTAATTTAGGACAGGAAGAACAAATTTGTTTATAACTTGGACTTTGTTTCTAGATGTCAGAGCTGTTTTCAGTAATAATTTTAATCTTCTAAAGTATTCCTTACTAAGTTCTATTCACACTTGCTCATGTTTTATTGTTGTTCCTTCATCGGTTCCCAAATATTTCTGCACTCCTTCTTTTATATCACATTCCTGTCTTTCATTGATATTTCCTTTTGCTACAGCTTTCCTGCTTTAACGGTTGCTTTTATACATTTATTGTGATCAAATGACATTCTTATATCATCTGAGAAATTTTTGACAACTTGCAGTTGTGCTTTCAGTTCGTCATCTAATGCACTATACATTTTTAAATCACCTACAAAAAGAAGATGAGAAGTCTTTCCACTTTATTGTTTTCTGGGAGCCAGATTGTAGCCATGACCTAATCTCATAACGGAGAACTTAATGGGTTAATACCAAGACAAAAGAGCAGCAATGCGGTGACAAAGAGTCACCCTGGAATATCCCCCTTTGAATTTTTATCCCTGGAATAAGAATTTTTCCTTTATCATGACTTAACTGCTAAGTGGTATGCAACTGTTTTGTGGTCACTGTAATGTAATTGATCAGTGTATGGTGTATCTTATACATTTGTAAGCACTCTTTTATCCATGAATGTGGGATGCTGTCAAATGATTTTTTGTAGTCTGTCCATGCCATACTTAGATTCTTCCCCTTTTTACAGTTCGACATTATGACTTTAACAACAAATGATCCTTTGCTCCATATGACTTTCTTTTTTTTAACACCTTTATTGAATTTTGTTACCCTTTTGTTCTACTGCCATTACTGAGTTTTCTTCTAAATGACTATAAACTCTGTCGGCATCCATTACGGCGTATAGTTTACACATCATCAAAAGGCAAGTTATTGGTTTCTAGTTTTTAGGGTAGCTTACAGGTTCACACTTAAATGGTATTGTTTTCCTGTTGTTAACCAGGTTGGTATCTGTTTGAGATGTGCACATAAATAGTTCTTACTCATGGCTAAATCTTCATGTAAAGGTGTCAATACCTTTACCCAGAAGTTAGGTACGCAACTAGGTCTAGGGTTTTCCATATAGGAGTGTTTCTTAAATTTGTTTCAATCTCTCTGGCTGTTACTTCATCCCATTTCATATCCTGTACATTTAAACTTCTTTCTTTTACTTCTTCTATCCATTCAGCATCTTTGTAATTTTCCACAGAAACGTCAGGTCTGTATTAGCATGTCAACAGGACTGTTCATCAAATGCCCTTACGTTGACACACAAAACGAAATCCCAAAATCTCAAATGGCCACAATAGCGATTTTTTTAGCAGGGAAAAAAAAATCACTGGGCCAACAGCAAGCAAACCAAACTGACAGACAAAATAAAGTGGGGAGCTGTGCTGCTCACACACCCCCTACTTAAATATACCAACTCCAAGATTGCGTTGCAGTGCAGGAAATGGCAAATTCCTAACAATGGCCCAGCAATTTTTTTCCCTGGGGAAAAAAATCACTATTGTGGCTGTTCGAGATTTTGGCATTTCATTTTATATGTGTCGACGTAAGGCATTCGATGAACAACCCTGTCGACATGCTAATATAGAGCTGAAACTTCAAAGATACTTCTCCAAAATGTGTCTATTCCTTCTATTTTTGATGGTGTTCTGTTCCTTTTGCCTTGTTTCCCAATTCTCTATAAAAGGTTTTTGGGTCATCAATAAATTGCTTATTTTGTACTTTTCCTTCATTTGTGTATCTTCTAAGTTTTTCTGCCTGTCTGGATATCTTTAGTTTATTATTTGCAATAGTGTACGGTAGAGCTTGATCTGTTCTGATACTGTGCATTGCTTTTATCACTTCAAGTTTTCTGAGTATTTTTGTTGATCTGTTCCCTCTTTTGTATTCTTCTAACAGTGACACTCTTAATTGCTTTATAGTTTTCTCAATTCAGTATGTCTATCCATTTCTATTAAATCAAGCAATTCTTCCCTTAGATCATTTTCTTCTAAACTGAAGGCACATTCTTTGTTCTCTACTTCCTGCGGGCATTCTACAGAAAGTTCCATGACATCTTTCTGTGTCATCCGTTTCCCTTTTATATGGGAACTCATTGGCCTATCACTCCACAAAATTGACTGCATCAAAGTTGCCACAGTTTCCTGTTCCTTCCCTTGCTCTGCAACTCCAGCTGCACTTTTATTCTGGTTTCCTACTGAAGGCTCCAAAGTATCTTCATATGGCGATTGATCAGGTATTTCCCAATCCACTGGATTCTCCTTAATTTGGGAATCCATTATTATATTCTGCTGTGGTGTTATCAGAATTAGATTTTCTATACTAAATCTTTTACTTCTCAGGTAATCCATAACCTCACTTTCTGTTTCTTTAACTTCTCCATTATTAATCCTCTGTCTATTTTCCCCTCTTTGTTTTCTTATTTTTCTGCATTGTAAACTTTTTCCATATCTAGATCCCTTTGCCTGTATTGGTGCTGCTTTTTTTGTATTGATTAGTTTTGCTTTCTCCTTTGCATAAATATTGCACCATATTAAATCTCTTTTTCTTTCCCATGTCCATATTTCTTCTTCAGATGCCTCCTGCTCCTCCTGTTTCTCCTTAATTGGGGTGCTCATTGTTCAATCATGCTGTGATATAACCTCTGTTAGTCTTTTTATGCTATATCCTTCACGTCACAGGTATTCCATAACAGCTTCTATTTTTTAACTTCTACTTTACTAATCTTCTGTTCTACATACCCCTTATTTTTTATATTGTGAAATTGTTCAAATATGGGTGCTTTTGCCTGTATTTCTCTTCAAAATATCATTGGGACTGCTTTTTTGCATTGATTAATTTGGCTTTCTCCTTTGCAAAAATATTGCAACGTATCAGATGTCTTTTTTGTTCCCATGTCCATATTTCTTTTTCATACCTTGCAAAATTTCTAGATTTTGTTCTTTATATTTTCGTATTTCTTCAGTCGCTTCATTTTCCAAACACCCCAAGGTTTCTTGGTCTATATAATATCTTTCATGAATCTGTTGTATTAATGAACACAAATTTGCATTTGAAGTGTTTTGAAAGTTTTTCTTCTGTAAGTATTTTTCTTTCCTCTAATTTCTCTCTTAATATTTTTTGTATATCTTCTGTCCAGAAATTCTGGGCTTCTTACATAATAGTAACAAAACATAATTTCTATCTTATCCTCAATAGTCCACGCTATCATCTCTATGTCTCTTTTTTTAGGCCTATCAGTTTTTGTGATTTTTGTGGACTGTTACTACCTTCTACAACATGAGGGTCATCCTCCCACTGGGCCTGTCCTAGCAGCATTGTAGGAATATTTCTGTGTCTTTAGGGTTCTATACTGCCATTTTTCCAGTCCTGGCACCAGTGCGCCTGCCAGGACTGGGCACTTTTTAATTCTGAGATGTGTGCACTCAGCTGTCTTTTTTTATATTTTTAACCTACTTCTGTCCATGATATGAGTTTTTCCCGAAGGGGATGACAACACATTTTTTTGGCATTAAGCTTAAGGTCCTGGTTTCAACACCAGTCACTGGTCTGAGTGAGGCCTTTCTGTAGGATGTCTACATCACTTGGAGAGTTAATAATGGCTAACCAGTTTGCAGTTGTCTGCGAATTTGGTCAGCCAGAGTCCCTTTGTGTTGGCCTGAACTTCTGAGAAGTAGATGCCAAACAGGAAAGGACCCAGGAATGGGTGCATAACCTTAGGCAATACATAGGCTGAGTAAAAAAAAAGTTTCCATGCAGAAAGTTTAATATTTGAGATGCTTACAAAGCAATATGAGCGATCAAGATGCTGGGAGAGTTAGGGGAGGTTACATAAAAAAGCTGCACTTCATGTTAGTTTTTGCACACCAATATTCACAACAGTAATTTCAATTTCATTTCCAGAAAAGATAGTAAGTGATGGAAAACTATTTTCAGCATATACTGATATACTTTCGTCTTTTTCTTTGTCTGAAAGCTATGATAGTCTGTAAATTCCTCAAGTACTAGAGAACTAGGGGCTTTATGAATCTCATTAAAGATACCTCAGTTATAAAGATAATATCTTAGTTACCTCCCAAAGCTCTATTTCTAGCATTACATAAAAGCCTGGTGCAAAGTATAAAACAGGAAAGAAATAGATTAATCTGCTTGATTTTAATAAAAATGCTCTAGTATTAATAAGATTCAGTAGTTTGGCTTTAAATGTGACACGAGTAACTTTTGCATGACATTCCTACTTAGTGCTACAGATTACATCCTTTGCATGACATTCCTACTTAGTGCTACAGATTACATCCTTTGCATGACATTCCTACTTAGTGCTACAGATTACATCCTTTGCATGACATTCCTACTTAGTGCTACAGATTACATCCTTTGCATGACATTCCTACTTAGTGCTACAGATTACATCCTTTGCATGACATTCCTACTTAGTGCTACAGATTACATCCTTTGCATGACATTCCTACTTAGTGCTACAGATTACATCCTTTGCATGACGTTCCTACTTAGTGCTACAGATTACATCCTTTGCATGACGTTCCTACTTAGTGCTACAGATTACATCCTTTGCATGACATTCCTACTTAGTGCTACAGATTACATCCTTTGCATGACATTCCTACTTAGTGCTACAGATTACATCTTTTGCATGACATTCCTACTTAGTGCTACAGATTACATCCTTTGCATGACATTCCTACTTAGTGCTACAGATTACATCCTTTGCATGACATTCCTACTTAGTGCTACAGATTACATCCTTTGCATGACATTCCTACTTAGTGCTACAGATTACATCCTTTGCATGACATTCCTACTTAGTGCTACAGATTTTACATCCTTTGCATGACATTCCTACTTAGTGGTACACATTACATCCTTTGCAAGACATTCCTACTTAGTGCTACAGATTACATCCTTTGCATGACATTCCTACTTAGTGCTACAGATTACATCCTTTGCATGACATTCCTACTTAGTGCTACAGATTACATCCTTTGCATGACGTTCCTACTTAGTGCTACAGATTACATCCTTTGCATGACGTTCCTACTTAGTGCTACAGATTACATCCTTTGCATGACATTCCTACTTAGTGCTACAGATTACATCCTTTGCATGACATTCCTACTTAGTGCTACAGATTACATCCTTTGCATGACATTCCTACTTAGTGCTACAGATTACATCCTTTGCATGACATTCCTACTTAGTGCTACAGATTACATCCTTTGCATGACATTCCTACTTAGTGCTACAGATTACATCCTTTGCATGACATTCCTACTTAGTGCTACAGATTACATCCTTTGCATGACATTCCTACTTAGTGCTACAGATTACATCCTTTGCATGACATTCCTACTTAGTGCTACAGATTACATCCTTTGCATGACATTCCTACTTAGTGCTACAGATTACATCCTTTGCATGACATTCCTACTTAGTGCTACAGATTACATCCTTTGCATGACATTCCTACTTAGTGCTACAGATTACATCCTTTGCATGACATTCCTACTTAGTGCTACAGATTACATCCTTTGCATGACATTCCTACTTAGTGCTACAGATTACATCCTTTGCATGACATTCCTACTTAGTGCTACAGATTACATCCTTTGCATGACATTCCTACTTAGTGCTACAGATTACATCCTTTGCATGACATTCCTACTTAGTGCTACAGATTACATCCTTTGCATGACATTCCTACTTAGTGCTACAGATTACATCCTTTGCATGACATTCCTACTTAATGCTACAGATTTTACATCCTTTGCATGACATTCCTACTTAGTGCTACAGATTACATCCTTTGCATGACATTCCTACTTAGTGCTACAGATTACATCCTTTGCATGACATTACTGCTTAGTGCTGCAAATTACATCCTTTGCATGACATTCCTACTTAGTGCTACAAATTACATCCTTTGCATGACATTCCTACTTAGTGCTACAGATTACATCCTTTGCATGACATTCCTACTTAGTGCTACAAATTACTTTGCTTTTTCTAATCATAAGAAAACTGCAAGAGTCACTGTTAACATACCTGTTAAATGTCCTACTGTCTTGGAGCCACGTCCTCATTCCAGTTCATCAGATTCTAAAAATAAAGAAGAGATGTATGACAGTTAAATCAGTGGAGTGTTTAGTAGGCATCATACGGTAGCACATGCCATTCACTGAGAGAAAAATGTTTGCAATTTTCAGGGTAAACCACTCCTGCTTTGACTGCAAGCACTGACATTCATCCTCCACAGTGCTGGGTGTTGTCCTTTTTGATTCCTCATTCTTCCCAGTGTCTCAATGAGAGGGGGCATTTTTAGAGAAGGTTACTCCATTACCAGTTATAAGTTTAAAAATGTCACCAGATGCTGTGGATATTATTCCTCGGACATCAAAGGGGACAAATATTTTGAGGTTGTTCTGACCATAGCCTTGGAGTCGTTTTAAGTTTTCATCACTCTGCTAACAGGATTTTCCATCAGATCTGGTGGAAACATATTGATATTGGATGTCAGCAGGGCAGATACTGGTGCCCAAGAAAACAATAATGTAGGAGGAATGGAAAACAGTTGTGGTACGTGTGTGTTGGGGCTAAATGTCATTGGGGTGGATGTCAGTTACTAAGGTAATAATGCAATAGTAGTAGATATTTAATACTCAGATGCATGTGGCCGTGGTATCCTAAGACTAGATATCATCGCCTTTGAATCCTATAATATTTCCTTTTCCTTTTGAGCGTAAGTAATTTCTCCAGTATTTTAGCTTGAGTTTATTTCAGGGATTCTTCCTAGTAAAAGGAAGAAATTGTAACTTTTCTATTTTTGTGTATCTCTCACTCCTGTAGAAGTTGTGGTTCTGTTTTATCTGTCTCCGTCTCCAAAAGAGGGCATGCCATAAATTGGATAAAACTCATTTTAAGGGTCCACTTATGAGATTTAATTTGCACAAAAATCAGACTACAGAGTTGATGAAGATCAGCTCACTTAAACCACTTTTCATTCCTTCAGTTATTCTCTCATTTGATGGACAAACACATGCTTGTGTATAAAGAGATCAGTAGCTAGATGGATAGATAGATACCGTATGAGTAGTCAGTGTGCCAATGTGCTGCCATATCGATGCACATTTTATCAGTGCCAACATGTTGGCTACCTAAACTTGCTTTACATGGGGGTGCTTCTCCATCTACACTCCTTGACATGGGATTTCAGCCAAAATATTCACTAATTTAAATACACTACCACCACAGTCATACAACTACAACCAAATGCAAAGCTCCATGATATAAGCAGAAGTCTCTCTCTTCGAAGAATCAGTCTCTGCTCCACTTGATCTGTAGTACACTTGAAAGCTTTTAACAGACCAAGTACCTGTTGACAGGTTGTGTATCCGAAAGGCTGCATGGGACCTATATATCTTTATGTATAGCAGTTTACCAGATACACCTTATTGTTTCTGTGATTATTGCATGTTTTCTTGCAGTTACCCATAATATGTGTTGTGTTATTTTTCCAACCACACCTATTGATTGTTGTATTTGTACTGGCATGTTTTTCTCCAGGTGTTTAAGGTTACTTTCTCCTTCTCCAAGAACATTTATTTGCATGATAGCACTCTTAGCTGCTTGCTGGATATGAAAAAAGAAGACAGTGGGGCATATGGTGCATTTTTTTAGCTAAGTTTTTCTTTAGTGGCCATGGAGGTAGTGTACAGCTGTGCCCCTAGAGAGCATTGAAGTGGTGAAGCAACACGACTTGGGGAGTGACGCCAGCTTTTGGGTGGGATTTCCTACAGTAAGGCTCATATTATTCAAATGTCTAATGATATAGTGAATACACATGCTCATCTGTACCTTATCTTTATGGATTTAAACTAGCAACTGCAGAAAGCCACTAACTGCAGCAAAATGACCTTAAAACAAAGATGATCGCTTTTGCCTGCAGTGTTTGCTTAAATACCATGTTTTTTTTTCTTTTAGGAGTAGACTGCGATATTGACATTCAGAAAACTATTCAAATGGTGCGGTCCCAGAGGTCAGGAATGGTTCAGACAGAGGCTCAGTACAAGTTTATCTATATGTCCGTAGCTCATTACATTGAAACCGTAAAGAAACGTCTCGAAGCTGGACAGGTCAGCAGAATGATATGTCATATTTGTTAATTATACTGGTTCCTTTTTAATTATGTCTGTTACCAGGAATAGATCCAAATAAGTATAATGCTGAGCATTTATTTTATTATTGTGTTTGTTTACTGGATTGGACGTGCAAGACAGCTTTTAGCAGAGGCTCAAGGAGCAGAATAGAATGAGAAACTTTGCTTTTCTGAAGGACTTAATGGCATTGCAATTATAATTATCTTGGTGGGAACATATCTCTCTACAGTTTTTGCTGTCTTGTTATTGCAAAAGCTGTATGAAAGACACTAGAACCTTATACTTTTAACTAAAGGGGTGTAACATTTATAATGTGAGTCCATCTCAGGTATATTATATCCACGGTGTTGTACACTTTACATATCGCTGTAAGTGCAGTCACAGAACTTGCCCTCATCAAGTTTATGTGAATATAAGTAACTCAAGCAACTGGAGATATATTACTCATGTACTCCTAAAGTAAATATTATAAAGTAATTCAAGCTATGCTACTGTAATGCCTAAAGGCAACTACCAGCATAACACTTGAATGATTGAGGTTTGGCACCATAAGTTACTGCTTCCACCAGTGACAGAGGTCTTAGACCAGTTGATCTTTAAGGAGCCTAACCCAAATTCTCAGTTGCTCCAGAGGCACAGGCTTGTTAACTGACTTGTTCAAGGTCACACAGCAGGCAAATGAGAGTGGAAGGAATCAAACCCTGTACCTCAGGAACTACAGTTCACAGACTTAGGGCTCTGTGCCAGTTGACAGACTGAATACACAAGGAAAGTAAGTCTTGAATATGAGTGCACACCTCTTGAATTACCACCTGAAGCACATCTTTATTGCAGCTGGTACTTTTTGCTTCCATGTACATTGTTATTTTATTCTAAGCACTGAAAATTGCATATTGGTCATTTAATCATGTAAAATATGCAAGCTTTGCATGATACCTACATTGTGCAATAGTTTTGAAAAATTCGGTAAAATGATATTTAAAAAGATTGTTATAATCCAGTGGTTTCTATGCTAGGCTAACATATGTGCCTTGACTGTGAACTGATTTATCTTCTTTAACTGAGAATGCCTTAGCTTGCACTGTAAGATATAGTAAGGTGTCAGTGCTTGTCTCTTGCCAGACAGGAGTGATTCTGGCTCATATTATTTATGATTCAGCCATTACAGTTGCTAGACTACAGCATTTTTGGGGGGAGGGGGGTCTCTGCCCAGCTGGCCATCAACTGCTTCACTGCTCCCCCAATTCTTTTGAGTGTTCCTCTCCCAGTTCTGCCTCACATAAAGGAAGGGGACTGGGGATATTACCACACCCCAGCTGAAGCTGTTGTTGGGGCCAGCATCACCCCTCTGTGCAGTAGTTTCATAGCTCCCAGTCTAATTCTAGATTATCTTTCTGAGTCAGCTGAAGTAAACGGCACCCCTACAATTCAATCTGAGAAGCCAATTAGCTTTGTTACTTTTGAGTAAGTTGCGTTTAGCCTTCAATTTCTATGGGGTGTATACAGGTCAGCCATTCACAGCTTAGGCTAACTGGTCATTGATCTGGTATTGATCTTGAAAGGATCTGTGCCTCTCCGACTAAAACATCTTCTCCCAGGTGTCATAAATTAACACAACTGTAGGATCACATAGTCCATCCTAGCCTAGATTGTTATTGAGGGCAAGTCTTACACTGGCTTCACTTGATCAGCACCATCAAGAAAAATATTCTGTATCAAATTCCAGCCTCCTGCTAGTATTATGGAAACGGATGGGAATGACAAGGCTCTAGTTTCAAGGGAAGCAAAACATTTAGGTTATGATGGCACTGAATGAAGTCCAAGTATGAAAACATTTAACCCACACTCATGATGTCTTGTTATCAAATCATGATTGCTGGGGCTAACAAAGAAAAGCACCCTGTGTTTCATCTTGACTTCTTTCTAACCCGAATACTGTGATGCTGAGATGGCAAACTCCTTTCCCGGCAAGCATGTTTCTGTCTACCTCTAGTTTTGCATAACTCACTGTTCTGATTTTATGGAATGTTTTTGTGGGTTTTGATTTTATAACAAACTGGACTGAGATGCAGCAGTACCAGGAAGCATGTTTTTAAAATGTTATCTTAGAAGAGGATGCGGCACAACAGTAGTACATCAGCAACCGAGACTTAGGTCAGCTTCCAGGACATTCTTCAAATGTCGTGCTTCACACTGGATCAGTTGGCTAACCATGTCCCACTGTTACCTGAAAAATGGTGGTGATATGGCGCCCCCTGCTACCATCCGCCTTCACATGAATAGGGACTGCCCTTATCCGTACAACTTACAGAACATTGTAGCGAAGTTGGTAGGCAAAGAACTGAGTTCCCTGCTCACCTCACGCTTTATTTTTGGAAATACTCCTAGACACCTTACTATCTCCCAGGATGTGCTGCAGTTTGTATTGCTAATAGCTAAAGTCTCCAAAGATTTACTGTATTAGCAGTTTGAATCAATCAAATCAACTGACAACTTAAGAGGTGCTGTGGGGGAATGCAGTACTGATGGGTAGGGGGTAAAACTAACCTGTTTCATCAGAGCATACCATTGTGTGATACTGATGAGTAGCGGGTAAAACTAACCTTTTCATTAGAGAATTCACCTATGTAATAACTGAATAGGGGTAAAACTAACTTGTTTCATCAGAAGATAACCTTGTGTTTTTGTTTTAGCTTATTGAAGGTGATGTTTGGATGTAGCTTGGGACAGAGTTAATATGTCTTTGAGGAAATAATAGTTGTTTAGGACACCAAAGTCCCTATGGAGATATCCATTTTTTTTTTATTAGTTTTAGGTGTCTCCCTTTGCCAAACTTTTTTGTCTGAGAGTATTTAGGTCCCCCTTCCTATTTCTCTTTTATTCTAGGATTTGTAAGACAGGTTGAATTAAAATCCATCATAAGTCTTTTAACAATGTTCAATAGTTTTGAAATTGTATTTATTTATTACATTTATTGATTGAGTCTTCACTGGTAAATATTTAAATTTTCAATAGCATCCTAGGGAGAAAAGCTGTCCTATAAACGTGCAACACTGAGAAATTAAATGTGAATAAAATAGCAATAAGGAACATGAAACCTTAATCCATTTCTAAGCAAGGGCCATGATTTTACAGCTGGCTTTTTGTAACACCAGCTATATAAACATGCATTTGCAAGTTTGCCTCTATATGAAAGATGTAGTTTATATGACTAGGCAGAAGAGGAAACACAAGTGATGAGGGGGCTTCATCACACTCGCACAGTATGTAGGTGAGGAGTGCTGGATTTAAACCCAGGCCTTCAGCTATGATGGCTTTATGCTATACCATCTACTATCTGCAGCCTATAGACAATAATTTGTGCAGAATGATGATGCCACAATAAGGGCGGAGAGACAAACAGGAATGTTTTAGCTGGAATGAGATATTATGGCATGCATATCGGATTTCCCTGTAAAATTAACATTTTTATTATTTTTCCCTTAAGAATCCCAGCAATGAATCAGAATACGGAAATATTAGGACACTGGGACTGAAAAATCCACATGCAAAGGCAGCACGCAAATCGTCACAGTAAGATGTCATGTTTTTCTTTAATTTCTATAACGATATTCAGTCCTGCTATGGCTTCTCCTTCATTGCTAGTCTAAACTGCTCCACCCTGAGGAAAGGTGACAATAGACCCACTCAATGCCAATAAAATCAAGCAAGGCATTTTCATGCCAGAAGTAATATGGAATTAACAAAAGCAGGTCTCCAGATTGGAATCCCAGGGAAAAACAGACAGGTTCTAACTACTGAATGCTTGCCAGAAACTACTGTAATACCTAATTTGTTTTTACGGGTAAAACTCATGGAAAAATGTTGATTTTCTATAGTAGTGTATATACAGAGCAACTTTGTTAGACACATAATTTTCACAAACATTTTTATTTATAAAGCTAAAGGCTTTTATATAGCTTACGTGTTCTTGATTTCCTGCTTAAACTGCCAGAAGATGATTGTGTGAAATTTGATTTCTGTCTATAATTCGTCTCTACATTTGGATTTAAAAAAATGTTGCTGAGCATATTTTCCTCTTCTGTTAACTGCCTTGTATCAGTCCTTTTGTTTAACTTTGTATCATTTTGATTCTAACCTTCTGATCATCTATATAGAATGAAGAGCACTGAAGTAATTTAATGGACAGTGAATGGCCACATAAGGTGGAAATTCATGATGCAGTTGTTGCCAAGCAAGCTAAATGCTCTCTGTATTGATGCTCTAGGAATCATCGAGTTTGACCTGCAGCATCCTGTAACATTGCCTATTGCTTTTAACTTACGCAGGTCATCTGTTCTTTATAGTTTATGGAGGGTAGAACAGGTCTTCTCCGCAATGAGCTGTTAGAAGAACACTACTTTAGGTAAAACTGAATTATCAAGTAATGCTTCAGGGATGCTTTTTCCTATTAACTTATTAAGTACGTTAGTGAGGTTTGACAACATTGGCTTTAATAACAGCCAGCAGAGATTTTGGGGATACACACCTCTGTATGTGGGGTGCAAGATCTTGTCCCTTCAAATAAAAATCCTGTAAAAAAGTTATTTTGAAGCACAGTTCAGACTTTACAGAACATTGTTGATGGACTTATAATTTGCCACTGAGAATACCAACATACCATGTCCAGTTATGTTTATATGTGGAATGTGTCATCCAAACAAACACCACACAATCCAACATTCTGGTCATTGAAGATTCTATTGTGAGACACACTGATGTCCCTCTCAACAGACTGAGTAAGGAGAAAGTCACGGTCAGTTGGTTATCATGTGCTATAGGATCCGCCACATTATGTACACACTCAGGTCATTGGATCACAAGTACTAGTATGACTCAGTCATTGTCCACGAGAGCGTAAATGACCTGAGAGGTACCTCACTAGACTATATGTAGACAGACATCATGGAGATCTTGGAATATGTGTCCCAGACTGGTATGAGTCTAATACTGGCAGCATTTTACCTTCTCCAAGGATGATGCCACAATACAAACAAAAGATGACCGACTTTATTAATTGGCATAGTTTCTGGTGCCATTCTAAGGGGGTGCAATATTTGTCAGCATGGAAGGAGATGGTCAACAGACCATGCTGCTTTGCCAGGGATGGTTTGCACCTCTCCCCTCTATGCTTTCAAAAATTAGGTAAAACATTGTCTTCACCCATAGTGCCTTTTTTTAGGAAATGCCAAACTGAAAGTACTTCTGAGATAACTAATCAAAACCAAGAAAATATAAAGGTATTACTGCTTAATGCTAGGATTTTAAACAAAAAAAGTTCCACTCCCTAGAAACTCTCTTCACTCTAGAGAATCCATATGTCACCCAGTGGATAGCCAAATGTCTCACAGACAGGACCCACAAAGTTAGAATTGGGGTGTCAACCTTTATAAAGAGGCCAGTCACAAGTGGAGTCCCTCAGGGATCCGTTCTTAGACCGCTCCTTTTTGGCATTTACTTCTCTGAAGTCAAGGCCAATGTTAGTGGTCTCTGGCTGACTAAATTTACAGATGATTGCAAATTAGGAGCTGTCATGGAAATCCACCCTAACACAAATGTTCTCTAGGAGGGGCTGACACAGACAAAGTGTTGTCAGAGCCATGGACTAAAATTAAAAAAGTATCCTTCAGGAATTCGTCCATCCGTGGTAACTATCAGTTTGACAGCACACTCCTTGGAGTTGACCCAGTAGTCTTCCAACTTTAATACATTCTCTCCAAGTATGACAGCTACACAAGGAGATTGTTGCTGTTGTGCAGCTAGCCAGACATATTGTGCAGACCGAAAGGCCCCAATGACTCTTGATGAAAAAAATGATTGGCCTAAAAACCCTTAGTTACAAAGACAGACTGGACGTCCTATCTCTATACTTTGTTGTGATGACCTTTGTTTCCATTTCTGCCATCACAAACCTCACAATAATGACTTGTGTGTACTTTCACAAGATAAAAGATTACACAAACACCCAAAGAAGAATCCTGAACCCTCAACAACATAGACACCACTTGGAAGTAACATAAACAAAAGGTAACTAGTAAGCCATTATACCAAACCTACTTGAAACTAAGACAGGAAACTAACCCAGCAGTTAACTTAGGCATGACCACCTTTACTAGAAAACATCAGGAACATCTCTCAACCTCCCAAAACATTTTTGGAAAGTGATAAGGATGCTAACAGGGTAAAATACAAACCTATTATACAAAATGTTGAAAATGACCAGGCAAATCTGTCATTTACAGAATAATATAGACATCTTCTCCTCAATACTATAAGAATGTTAATAAATGCTGCCCGAGGACGAAACAACCCAAATGACAGAACTTCCATTCAGGCACTCTACCCCTCCCCCCATCAGCTACAACCCCCCCCACCATTCTGCTTCAAAGAAACCCAAGATTTTCTGAATACACTGGATACAAACTCTAGAGCTAAATTCATCACCCTGTAACCTACCTTCCTAAAAATGGCTGCAGAACTGATCACCAGACCATTAACTCATATCTTTATTATGGCTCTAACTACCACTATTTTCCAGGGTTTATATTAGAACCAAATACAGAAACAGCGACACATATTCATCAAATCGCATTTAAGCGATTCGATGAATATGTCGAAGGGCAAGCAGATAGTTGGCCAAGTTCACAGAGTTGCCCTTTCTCTCCCTATAGTTCGATCTCGGAGTTGGTATATTTCGTTAGGGGGGTGGGGTGTGAAGCCCCCCCACCTGTTTATGGTGTAAATTATTTTTTTTAGCGAACAGCCAGATAAGTTTTTTCCCTAGGGAAAAATTTGATTATGTGCTGTTCGCTATTGTCAGGTTTCGTGCATTATGTGTCGACTTTTATGTAGTGGCACATATGCACTTTCAGTCTTAAAATATATACCCTATTTTCTGTACCCAGCTTAAAGAAATTATTTTACCAAAAGTTACCAAGCCAAAGACACTGAAGGACTTCAGACCTATTTCTAATCTAAACCCCTATCTAAAATATTTGAAAATTTTTCTTCAAACAAATCTTTGTTCAGATTAATGTCCCACTATATGCCATATATTATCCCACTGTAGAATTTATGTATGTGTATGGATTCACTTTATAATCTCAAAATACTGAAATATCGAATTTCAGTATCTCGAGACTATAAAGCCGAAAATCAAAATACCGAAACCCCAAAAGAGCGAAATTCATCATCGCAACATTTAAACACACCCTACACCACACAAGCAAACACACATAAACCTTCCTCCACACACTACAACAAACAAACAAAGCACACACAAACACAAATGCAGAAACCTACCCTACATATAAGCAAGGGGGCAAGACCCCCTGCATCACCCATGTGGGGGTTCGGCCCACCACACCCCCGCTACTTATATATGCTAACTCCATGGTTGCACTAAAAAGACAAAGACACAAAACCCACCACTGCACAATTTACATTCCCCTCACACAAAGACACATCACATACGTACAAACACCACCATTCTCAACACTTACACACTCTCAATCTTACCTACATACTGTAATCTATGTGATCTTTCGCAGAACTGGGCCTTCACTATTTTAGTCTTGAGATACTGAAATTTGGGATTTCAGTATTTTGAGATAGTGAAGTGAACCCATATTATCATACCGTACATCATATGTTATCCTGCTGTAGAATATATGTATATTATCATACCGGACATCATATGAGGAAGTGATGCGTAGGTATGGTGTTAAACAAATGAATGCAGAAGGTCAGATGGTAGTGCATTTTGTGAAAAGGATGGACATGGTTGTGGTGAATATGTATTTTAACAAGAGGGAGGAGCATAGGGTGACATACAAGAGTGGAGGAAGATGCACACAGGTGGATTATATCTTATGTAGGAGGGCCAGTCTGAAGGAGATTGGAGACTGTAAAGTGGTGGCAGGGGAAAGTGTAGTTAGGCAGCATAGGATGGTGGTTTGTAGGATGATGTTGGTGATCAAGAAGAGGAGGAGGAGTGTGAGGGCAGCACCAAGGATCAAATGGTGGAAATTGAAAAAGGGTAATTGTGAGATGGAGTTCAGGGATGAGTTAAGACAGGCAATGGGTGGCAGTGAAGAGTTACCAAATAGCTGGGTAACTACAGCCGAGCTAGTAAGGGAGATGGCTAGAAAGGTGCTTGGTATGACATCTGGACAGAGGAAGAACAACAAGGAGACCTGGTGGTGGAATGAGGAAGTACAGGAGAATATACAGAGAAACAGGTTAGCAAAGAAGAAGTGGGATTGTCAGAGAGCTGAAGAAGGTAGACAGGAGTATAAGCGGATGAGGTGCATGGCAAAGAGAGAGGTGGCGAAGGCTAAGGATAAGGCATATGATGAGTTGTATGAAAGGTTGGACACTAAGGAGGAAGAAAAGGACCTGTACCGATTGGCTAGACAGAGGGACCAAGCTAGGAAAGATGTGCAGCAGGTAAAGGTGATAAAGGATAATGAGGGAAACATACTCACAAGTGAGGAGAGTGTGTTGAAGAGATGGAAAGAGTACTTTGAGCGGTTGATGAATGAAGAGAATGAGAGGGAAAGAAGGTTGGATGATGTAGGGATAGTGAATCATGAAGTACAATGGATTAGCAAGGAGGAAGTAAGGATAGCTATGAAGATGATGAAGAACTGAAAGGCTGTTGGTCCAGATGACATACCTGTGGAAGCATGGAGGTGTTTAGGTGAAATGGCAGTCGGGTTTTTAACCAGATTGTTTAATGAAATCTTGGAAAGTGAGAGGATGCCTGAGGAATGGAGAAAAAGTGTTTTGGTACCGATTTCTAAGAATAAGGGTGATGTGCAGAGCTGTAGTAACTACAGAGGGATTAAATTGATCAATCACAGCATGAAGTTATGGGAAGGAGTAGTGGAAGCTAGGTTAAGAAGTGAGGTGATGATTAGTGATCAGCAGTATGGTTTCATGCCAGGAAAGAGCACTACAGATGCAATGTTTGCTCTGAGAGTGTTGTTGGAGAAGTAGAGAGAAGGTCAGAAGGAGTTGCATTGTGTCTTTGTAGACTTAGAGAAAGCATATGACAGGGTGCCTAGAGAGGAGTTGTGGTATTGTATGAGGAAGTCGGGAGTGTCAGAGAAGTATGTAAGAGTGGTACAGGATATTTATGAGGGTAGTGTGATGGTGGTGAGGTCTGTGGTGAGAGTGACAGATGTGTTTAAGGTGCAGGTGGGATTACATCAAGGATCAGCTCTGAGCCCTTTCTTATTTGCAGTGGTGATGGACAGGTTGACAGACAAGATCAGACTGGAGTCCCTGTGGACTATGATGTTTGCAGATGACATTATGATCTGTAGTGAGAGTAGGGAACAGGTGGAGGAGACCCTGGAGAGATGGAGATATGCTCTAGAGAGAAGAGGAATGAAGGTCAGCATGAGTAAGACAGAATATATGTGTGTGAATGAGAGGGAGGATAGAGGAATGGTGAGGATGCAAGGAGTAGAGGTGGTGAAGGTGGATGAGTTTAAATACTTGGGATCAATAGTTCAGAGTAATGGTGAGTGTGGAAGAGAGGTGAAGAAGAGAGTACAGGCTGGATGGAGTGAGTGGAGAAGAGTGTCAGGAGTGATTTGTGACAGACAGTACCAGTAAGAATGAAAGGAAAGGTCTACAAGAGGGTAGTGAGACCAGCAATGTTATATGGGTTGGAGACAGTGGCACTGACAAAAAGTCAGGAGTCAGAGCTGGATGTGGCAAAGTTAAAGATGTTAAGATTTGCACTGGGTGTGACGAGGGTGGACAGGATTAGGAATAAGTATATTAGAGGGTCATCCCAGGTTGAAAGGTTTTTAGACAAAGCCAGAGAGGCAAGATTATGTTGGTTTGGACATGTGCTGAGGACGGATGATAAGTATATTGGGAAAAAGACACTAAGGATGAAGCTACCAGGTAACAGGAAAAGAGGAAGGCCTAAAATAAGGTTTATGGATGTGGTGAGAGAGGACATGCAGGTAGTTGGTGTGACAGAGCAAGATGCAGAGGACAGGAAGAAATGGAAACAGATGATCTGCTGTGGCGACCCCTAACAGGAACAGCCGAAAGAAGATGATGATGATAATACCGGACATCATATATTATCCCGCTGTAGAATATATGTCTATTATCATGCCATACATCATATATTATCCTGCTGTAGAGTACATGTATATTATCATACTGTACATCATATGTTATCCCGCTGTAGAATATATGTCTATTATTATACCGTACATCATATGTTATCCCACTGTAGAATATATGCATATTATCATACCATACATCATATGTTATCCCGCTGTAGAAGATATTTATATTATCATACCAGACATCATATATTATCCCGCTGTAGAATATATGTATATTATCATAACATATATCATATGCTTTCCCACTGTAGAATATATGTATATTATCATACCAGACATCATATATTATCCCGCTGTAGAATATATGTATATTATCATACCGGACATCATATAATATCATGCTGTAGAATATATGTATATTATCATACCAAACATCATATGCTATCCCGCTGTAGAATATATGTATATTATCATACCAGACATCATATATTATCCCACTGTAGAATATATGTATATTATCATACCATACATCATATGCTATCCCGCTGTAGAATATATGTATATTATCATACCAGACATCATATATTATCCCACTGTAGAATATATGTATATTATCATACCATACATCATATGCTATCGTGCTGTAGAATATCTGTATATTATACAATGTCCCCCCCATTAATATTCCAAAACATGCACGCTGATTGACACACAGTCTAACCTCCTCACAAGGGGTGGAAACAACTCCAAAGAAATAATATGAACAAAATAAAAATGTAGGGCACACCACAACAATGATGTAGGAAACACTGCTTTATTCCACGAAAAACGACTAAGCGCTTTCACCTGCACATCCCAGGCTTCATGACTGGTCAGCGTGCCCATTGTAAATCTGACTTATACTAATGGAAAAAGATCCGGTAACCCAGACTTTTTCCATTAGAATATGTCTTTACTTTTTTTTTGTGTTAGGCAGCAACGGAGAACGGAAGAGCTCCGTTGCTGTAGTCTCGCTATGTTAAACGAGTTTAACATAGTGAGATATCTTAAAAAAAGTCAACGGAGATATTCCTTTCTCCATTCCTTTTTTTAAAGCTGTCGCGCTATGTTAAACTCATTTAATACAGTGAGACAGCTTTAAAAAAAGGGAACAGAGATCTTCTTTTGTCTGTTGCTTTTTTTAAAGATATCTCGCTATGTTAAACTCATTTAACATAGCGAGATAACTTTAAAAAAGCAACAGAGATCTTCCTTTCTCCATTGCTTACTCTACACACAGCTCTGATGTACTGCGTAAGCATACGCATGCGCAGTACATCAGAACTGCTCCAGGATACCGGACAGTTGTGAAAGGGCAGCACGGAGGCATTATACAATGCCATTATTTAAGAAAAGTTAAGTATTTTTTTTCTTAAATAATGTCATTGTATAATAGCAATAACCCACTTCTGGGTGTGGGTAATGCTGGATTTACCCATGGTTGTCTTTGTTTGGCCACTCGGGTTTTGCCCTCATAACCAAACCACACCACCTGTGGGTAAATCCAGCATTACCCACACCCAGGCGTGGGTTATAGCTTAATTATCATACCGGACACCATATATTATCCCACTGTAGAATATCTGTAAATTATCATACCGGACATCATATATTATCCCGCTGTAGAATATAGGTAGATTATCATGCTATACATGATAATGCCTGCCACTCTTTAAAGCCTTTTTAAAAGCACAACTAAATAAGTCTTGGTTTTGCACATGTTTAACTCCAGGTTAATTCCCCACTACCACCGCTTCCCCCCTTTACTCTTTACAATGTTCCCTACCACCTGTACATGCCTGAAGCTTACAAATCTTTATACTACTTCTATATTTCTACAAGTAAAGCTGTTTATATGATCTTGTGTTGCCTGGTGTAAGTCGGTTATCATGATTTATATGCTGCTAAGTATAGTAACTTTTTTCATCTCAAGTAATCTACTGTCAATTCATAGTTATGTTTTAGAAATTAAGCAAAACATTAGCAACTGTGCACCTTTGCTCTCAGGTTTAACCTGTCTGCAATGTATTATGTAAAGTGTTAAGAAACATTTTTGTTGTAAAAATTTTAATGTATCTGTTTATATGTACCTAAATGTCTAAATGTGGAGCTTTTCTCCCTGGGCCTCTAATGAAAATGGGTTATGTGGCCCCATCAGACTATCCCGGTAACAAATGTTGAATAATTAAATAAATGTACATCATGTGTTCTCCTGCTGTAGTGTATATATATATATATATATATATATATATATATATATATATATATATATATATATATATATGTGTAGGTCTACCTGAAAACGCCGTAATCTCGAAACGCCGATGACGAGAACACCAACACCAGAAAATCGGCAACGGAGAAGACTGACAGTTGAGAATCCTGACACTGAGAACATTAACATGTAAAGGTAAGTGTGCGATAGGGATGGACGTTAGGGTCAGGGTGTGGGTAAGGTAAGTGTGCGATAGCGATGGTATGTAGGGTTAGGGGTGGGTTAAGTGAGTTAGGGTTAGGGCATGGGTCAGGTGAGTGTGCGATAGTGACAGACATTAGCGATAGGGGCGGGTTAAGGGAGTTAGGGTTAGGGAGCGGGTTAGGTGAGTGTGCAATAGTGATGGACCTTAGGGTTGGGGTTAAGGTTAGTGCATAGATAGTTGTGTATGTAAGGTTCAGTGTAGGTTTGTAAGATTTTTGGTGTACTTGTATTGTGTGTGTGCTTTTTGGGCAGGGAATTTGTTTTGTTTGTGGAGTGTCGAGATTGTGGTTTGTCGGGTATGTGACGTTTCGTGTTTCTGAACATTCGGTTTTGTGGTGTCGGTGATTTCATTGTTGATGTTGTAGCGTGTCTGTGTTTTCAGGTAGACCCATATATATATATATATATATATTTATATATATATATATATATATATATATATATATATATATATATATATATATTGTTGTTGTGTCTTCCGACTTTTTCCGGTTAGGGGTCACCACAGCGGAACTCCGGTCTGCTAATGATTGGCAGTAGATTTTTATGTGCCGAGTTGCTGGCCCTGACACACAACTTTCAATGAAGGTACGCCCATTCACGCATGTCTCCACACAGAAGACGCTGTAGCTGAGAATTGAACAGGACAACGTCTTAGTGTGAGGTGACAATGCTACCGCAGCACTATATATATATATATTGCATCATACTGTGAATCACATACTATTTTACTGTAGAATATATATGTATCTTATACTACTATAAACCATATATTATCTTACTATAAAATATAAATGTGTTATCTTATGTATTATATACCACTTTAACTATACTTCTGTTATATATGTGTCATATTATTTTATTTTGTATTCTCTTTTAAAGCTCATTTTTCCATGTAAATGTCACATTATCTTGCTGTATTCTATCATTTATTGCTTCTCTGGGATCAGGGTCACAGCTGAAAAAGGTCCTTGAAGCAGTCCAGTTATCAAACTGCAGTAAATAAACATATAAATAAAACAGACTGGAGGGAGAGATTCACTACCCAACAGTTGCCTCGTGTATGGAACAAATTAACCCTGTATGTCTGGCATCTTTCAAGACAAACCTAGATTATCGGATGGGTAGTTCATCTCTGGCCTGACAAGTTTTTGCCCTCCTAGAAGTGAGGGTACATTTTGAGGGCAATATTTGATAAGGTATATGATGTCATCAGACTCACTTGCATTTTAGTTATTACAGTCTTATAATCAATTAATGCTGTCACTTATGAGGTGGTGTTACTACTGTTACATTTATTACATTTAAAAAGTTCTGGATAATTCTAATTCACTTTATCACATATGACTATATATGATCTCAGGTAAACATCTGTTAGATTTGTTTCATAGTGTCCTAATTCAGCTATGACTCTGTTTCATGACCATATAGCCTTGTCTTGTTCTACACTATTTTATTTAACTTTTTTGATGCAAATATTTTTCATTCTGCCTCAGCCTGCACCACCAGCTACCTCACCTCTTCCCTGTCCAGTTGATGGGTCAGTAATCTTTATGCTACTCCCACTAGTTGGCTCGAGCCTGTTTATTGCATTCTTATTCTAGTATCTATAAATCTGATCTCATCAGCTTATCTTCTATAAATAACCTTATCCTATGCAGTACATGATTGTCACTGGTTTATCCCATCCTTTCTTATTTCATACCATCTCATATGGAGAACGTATATGACAGGGTTCCAAGACAGCTGATTTGTGCAGTCAAGTGATGGTTTGATGCCTTGAAATGATGTTAGAATGAATGCAACCTGTACAAGGAGCAAATGATGCAAGTACAAAGAGAGAGGCACTCACAGAAGAGCTCCCTGAGGGGGTGGGTGTGCATCAGGGTTCAGCTCCGAGTACACTGCTGTACCGATGGGCTATACCAAGAAACAGGTCAGGAGAGACAGAGCAACAAAGTTACTGTATGTAGACAATGTGGCATTATAGGCAGACTCTGAGCAAGAACACTGCTGTACCGATGGGCTATACCAAGAAACAGGTCAGGAGAGACAGAGCAACAAAGTTACTGTATGTAGACAATGTGGCATTATAGGCAGACTCTGAGCAAGAACACTGCTGTACCGATGGGCTATACCAAGAAACAGGTCAGGAGAGACAGAGCAACAAAGTTACTGTATGTAGACAATGTGGCATTATAGGCAGACTCTGAGCAAGAACACTGCTGTACCGATGGGCTATACCAAGAAACAGGTCAGGAGAGACAGAGCAACAAAGTTACTGTATGTAGACAATGTGGCATTATAGGCAGACTCTGAGCAAGAACACTGCTGTACCGATGGGCTATACCAAGAAACAGGTCAGGAGAGACAGAGCAACAAAGTTACTGTATGTAGACAATGTGGCATTATAGGCAGACTCTGAGCAAGAACACTGCTGTACCGATGGGCTATACCAAGAAACAGGTCAGAAGAGACAGAGCAACAAAGTTACTGTATGTAGACAATGTGGCATTATAGGCAGACTCTGAGCAAGAACACTGCTGTACCGATGGGCTATACCAAGAAACAGGTCAGAAGAGACAGAGCAACAAAGTTACTGTATGTAGACAATGTGGCATTATAGGCAGACTCTGAGCAAGAACACTGCTGTACCGATGGGCTATACCAAGAAACAGGTCAGGAGAGACAGAGCAACAAAGTTACTGTATGTAGACAATGTGGCATTATAGGCAGACTCTGAGCAAGAACACTGCTGTACCGATGGGCTATACCAAGAAACAGGTCAGGAGAGACAGAGCAACAAAGTTACTGTATGTAGACAATGTGGCATTATAGGCAGACTCTGAGCAAGAACACTGCTGTACCGATGGGCTATACCAAGAAACAGGTCAGGAGAGACAGAGCAACAAAGTTACTGTATGTAGACAATGTGGCATTATAGGCAGACTCTGAGCAAGAACACTGCTGTACCGATGGGCTATACCAAGAAACAGGTCAGGAGAGACAGAGCAACAAAGTTACTGTATGTAGACAATGTGGCATTATAGGCAGACTCTGAGCAAGAACACTGCTGTACCGATGGGCTATACCAAGAAACAGGTCAGGAGAGACAGAGCAACAAAGTTACTGTATGTAGACAATGTGGCATTATAGGCAGACTCTGAGCAAGAACACTGCTGTACCGATGGGCTATACCAAGAAACAGGTCAGGAGAGACAGAGCAACAAAGTTACTGTATGTAGACAATGTGGCATTATAGGCAGACTCTGAGCAAGAACACTGCTGTACCGATGGGCTATACCAAGAAACAGGTCAGGAGAGACAGAGCAACAAAGTTACTGTATGTAGACAATGTGGCATTATAGGCAGACTCTGAGCAAGAACACTGCTGTACCGATGGGCTATACCAAGAAACAGGTCAGGAGAGACAGAGCAACAAAGTTACTGTATGTAGACAATGTGGCATTATAGGCAGACTCTGAGCAAGAACACTGCTGTACCGATGGGCTATACCAAGAAACAGGTCAGGAGAGACAGAGCAACAAAGTTACTGTATGTAGACAATGTGGCATTATAGGCAGACTCTGAGCAAGAACACTGCTGTACCGATGGGCTATACCAAGAAACAGGTCAGAAGAGACAGAGCAACAAAGTTACTGTATGTAGACAATGTGGCATTATAGGCAGACTCTGAGCAAGAACACTGCTGTACCGATGGGCTATACCAAGAAACAGGTCAGGAGAGACAGAGCAACAAAGTTACTGTATGTAGACAATGTGGCATTATAGGCAGACTCTGAGCAAGAACACTGCTGTACCGATGGGCTATACCAAGAAACAGGTCAGGAGAGACAGAGCAACAAAGTTACTGTATGTAGACAATGTGGCATTATAGGCAGACTCTGAGCAAGAACACTGCTGTACCGATGGGCTATACCAAGAAACAGGTCAGGAGAGACAGAGCAACAAAGTTACTGTATGTAGACAATGTGGCATTATAGGCAGACTCTGAGCAAGAACATCAGCAATGGATAGAGGAACAGAATGCAAACCTGATGGTACAGAGGATGAAACTGAAAACAGATAAGACAATTGTAATTGCAGCAAATGGGGAAATCAGAAGAAGCTGAGAACGGAGATGGAAGCAAAAATAAAACAACAGGCTAACAGCTTCAAGTATCTGGGAGGGGTGGTTGAGGAGAAGGGAAGTCTGAATGAGGAGGTCAAAGCTAGAATCAGAGGGTCTGGAGATAAGTGGCACAGGGTGATAGAACTTGTATAATACAGAAGAATGCCAAAGAAGCTGAAAAGTTAACTATCCAAATGGTGGTGCAACCAGTAGTACTGCATGGTACAGAAACCTGGGCAGTAAAGGAAGTGTAAACTGCATGGTACAGAAACCTGGGCAGTAAAGGAAGTGTAAACTGCATGGTACAGAAACCTGGGCAGTAAAGGCAGAGCAGTTGAAGAAGCTAGAGATGATGGAGATGAAGTGCTTGAGATGGGTGGTAGGATGCACACTGTGGGACAAATGAAGAAATGTGGACATCTTTATAGAAGCTCAAGCATATCCAAGTCTATACTACAACACCGAAGACACTGAACATCGAACGGCCTAAAGGCCAAAAATGGTGGACCTCGAAGTCGCTATTGTGAGGGGCTGCAACCCCCAGAGCCCCCATTAATTATATATACCAACTCCAAGATCACATTACAGTGAGGAAAGGGCACACATTCCAATCTTCACTGTACTGCCATCTCACAAAAGACACATGTTGAACGGCATTTCTGACGTTAAAGCCATTCGATCTTCAGTCTCTTTGATTTCATAATAAGAACCCCTATGTCCAGTTGCAGCAAAGGTCAAAGAGAACAGCTTACACTGGTTCGGGCACACGTGCAGGAAAGCAGAAGACAACCTGGTGAGAAAGTTTTGGGACAGACAGGAAGAAGGCAAGAGGAAATGAAAGCACCTTGCAAAAAGAGGAATGGATAGTGTGAGAGAAGTCCTGCGTGACTGTCAAAGAGCAGAAGAGCAGCATTAACCTGAGAGAGGTGGCGATAGTTGATGTGACACCCCAACCCCTGTAGAAAAAAATAGGAAAAAGTGATAAAGATGATGATTATGTAATGAATGATCATCATGTTAAATGAGCAACAAAAAACAGATCAAAACATGCAGATAATTCATTATATCAACTATGCAAATTTGTGACTTCCAGTAAATTGAAAAGGGAAACAGATTTTCTTTGCCACTGTACTACCATTAACATTGCTGCGTATTCAGTCCAAACTGGCCTGAATAATGGTAGTGCTACAGGAAGAGAACTTTTACAATAAGGTACACAGTCTGGGTTAGAGGCAGGGGCAGACAAGATTAAGGTTAGCACACATTACAAAGGTGAGTGGGAGGCTTCATAAACCTAGCGAGAGCAGGCAGTGTGACAGTAAGTGAAAACTACTTCAATAAGCAAACAAGATATTTCTTAGAATCAATTTAGACTGATAATAGAATTAACTTATTTCTGTGGTAAGATCTTAAGAACTCCTCCATTTTTGCAAAGAGGTGTACAGAAAAAAATGCTAGCAAAAAGGAGGTAGGTATGTAAAAAAAATAAACAACTGGAGGGATTATAATCAGAAAGACAGTGGTAGGTTCAGATGTTAGAAAATGTCATGCTCAGAACTAAATATGTGGCACTGAAATTTCTTACTGTGGCAGCTGCAGAAACTACCTCACTATCAGTAATGAATACAGATGGGAAATTATTTGTCATTTCCAGACTAGAAACAGATTAGTTGCCACTGTTTAGATGGGAACTCAGTCATATTAGGCAGCAAAACTGTGTAGTCCGAATGATGAAGCTAAAGTTATAAAACTTGTATAAACTGTTTTACACATCAGCTCAAATCACTCATTAACTCTCCGACTGAGGGAAGAACGGAGGTCTGCATTGTGGAAGATGCGCTTTCCACTCTATATACTTTTTGGTAAGCCCTGTGCTATAAATTGGCCTAGTCTGCAGACTGAAGGGTAACATCTGCAAATAAAGGTAGTGTGTCCGATAAATATAGGAGGAACATGATGGCTACTACTAAATGAGCATACTATAAAAACACTTCTCATAAGCTATACTGTCGGTGACAGACACCTGGGTAATGTGTCAGTAAATAGTGCAGGAAACAAGACAGACAGAGTAACTGCAATTCTGGGACTGTTAAACTTATGAAAACTGATACATTTTGTCATTTTTTAAATGTTATCTCCCTGTTCCCTCTCTGGTTCTTTTTATTCCCTTTTCATTAACTTCTCCTTGTTTTCTTCCCTGTAGCGTAACCCCAACTGAAAATGTTCTGTGTGCATCTCAAAAATTAACTGAGTACCCTTTTATCTTCTTTTGGAGATATTAGCTTTCCTTTAAGGGTTATGACATTGTAGGCTAAGCCTAGAATTACAGACGGACTGCTGGCTTGGTACAAACCTATGAATGAACATACACGCTTATATCCAGACACACCCTGACATTTAATTACAGACGGACTGCTGGCTTGGTACAAACCTATGAATGAACATACACAGTTATGTCCAGACACACCTTGACATTTAATTACAGACGGAGTGCTGGCTTGGTACAAACCTATGAATGAACATACACAGTTATGTCCAGACACACCCTGACATTTAATTACAGACGGATTGCTGGCTTGGTACAAACCAATGAATGAACATACACGCTTATGTCCAGACACACCCTGACATTTAATTACAGACGGACTGCTGGCTTGGTACAAACCTATGAATGAACATACACAGTTATGTCCAGACACACCCTGACATTTAGCTTGGTACAAACCTATGAATGAACATACATTATTGTGTCGACTGCTGGCTTGGTACAAACCTATGAATGAACATAGACAGTTATGTCCAGACACACCCTGACATTTAATTACAGATGGACTGCTGGCTTGGTACAAACCTATGAATGAACATACACAGTTATGTCCAGACACACCCTGACATTTAATTACAGATGGACTGCTGGCTTGGTACAAACCTATGAATGAACATACACAGTTATGTCCAGACACACCCTGACATTTAATTACAGATGGACTGCTGGCTTGGTACAAACCTATGAATGAACATACACAGTTATGTCCAGACACACCCTGACATTTAATTACAGACGGACTGCTGGCTTGGTACAAACCTATGAATGAACATATACAGTTATGTCCAGACACACCCTGACATTTAATTACAGACGGACTGCTGGCTTGGTACAAACCTATGAATGAACATACACAGTTATGTCCAGACACACCCTGACATTTAATTACAGATGGACTGCTGGCTTGGTACAAACCTATGAATGAACATACACAGTTATGTCCAGACACACCCTGAAATTTAATTACAGATGGACTGCTGGCTTGGTACAAACCTATGAATGAACATACACGCTTATGTCCAGACACACCCTGACATTTAATTACAGACGGAATGCTGGCTTGGTACAAACCTATGAATGAACATACACAGTTATGTCCAGACACACCCTGACATTTAATTACAGACGGACTGCTGGCTTGGTACAAACCTATGAATGAACATACACGCTTATGTCCAGACACACCCTGACATTTAATTACAGATGGACTGCTGGCTTGGTACAAACCTATGAATAAACATACACGCTTATGTCCAGACACACCCTGACATTTAATTACAGACGGACTGCTGGCTTGGTACAAACCTATGAATGAACATACACGCTTATGTCCAGACACACCCTGACATTTAATTACAGACGGACTGCTGGCTTGGTACAAACCTATGAATGAACATACACAGTTATGTCCAGACACACCCTGACATTTAATTACAGATGGACTGCTGGCTTGGTACAAACCTATGAATGGACATACACGCTTATGTCCAGACACACCCTGAAATTTAATTACAGACGGACTGCTGGCTTGGTACAAACCTATGAATGAACATACACAGTTATGTCCAGACACACCCTGACATTTAATTACAGATGGACTGCTGGCTTGGTACAAGCCTATGAATGAACATACACGCTTATGTCCAGACACAGCCTGGCATTTATTTACAGATGGACTGCTGGCTTGGTACAAACCTATGAGTGAACATACACAGTTATGTCCAGACACACCCTGACATTTAATTACAGATGGACTGCTGGCTTGGTACAAACCTATGAATGAACATACACGCTTATGTCCAGACACACCCTGACATTTAATTACAGACGGACTGCTGGCTTGGTACAAACCTATGAATGAACATACACAGTTATGTCCAGACACACCCTGACATTTAATTACAGACGGACTGCTGGCTTGGTACAAACCTATGAATGAACATACACGCTTATGTCCAGACACACCCTGACATTTAATTACAGATGGACTGCTGGCTTGGTACAAACCTATGAATAAACATACACGCTTATGTCCAGACACACCCTGACATTTAATTACAGACGGACTGCTGGCTTGGTACAAACCTATGAATGAACATACACAGTTATGTCCAGACACACCCTGACATTTAATTACAGACGGACTGCTGGCTTGGTACAAACCTATGAATGAACATACACAGTTATGTCCAGACACACCCTGACATTTAATTACAGATGGACTGCTGGCTTGGTACAAACCTATGAATGAACATACACGCTTATGTCCAGACACACCCTGACATTTAATTACAGACGGACTGCTGGCTTGGTACAAACCTATGAATGAACATACACAGTTATGTCCAGACACACCCTGACATTTAATTACAGATGGACTGCTGGCTTGGTACAAACCTATGAATGAACATACACAGTTATGTCCAGACACAGCCTGGCATTTATTTACAGATGGACTGCTGGCTTGGTACAAACCTATGAGTGAACATACACAGTTATGTCCAGACACACCCTGACATTTAATTACAGACGGACTGCTGGCTTGGTACAAACCTATGAATAAACATACACAGTTATGTCCAGACACACCCTGACATTTAATTACAGACGGACTGCTGGCTTGGTACAAACCTATGAATGAACATACACAGTTATGTCCAGACACACCCTGACATTTAATTACAGATGGACTGCTGGCTTGGTACAAACCTATGAATGAACATACACAGTTATGTCCAGACACACCCTGACATTTAATTACAGATGGACTGCTGGCTTGGTACAAACCTATGAATGAACATATACAGTTATGTCCAGACACACCCTGACATTTAATTACAGATGGACTGCTGGCTTGGTACAAACCTATGAATGAACATACACGCTTATGTCCAGACACACCCTGACATTTAATTACAGATGGACTGCTGGCTTGGTACAAACCTATGAATGAACATACACGCTTATATCCAGACACACCCTGACATTTAATTACAGACGGACTGCTGGCTTGGTACAAACCTATGAGTGAACATACACAGTTATGTCCAGAAACACCCTGACATTTAATTACAGACGGACTGCTGGCTTGGTACAAACCTATGAATGAACATACACGCTTATGTCCAGACACACCCTGACATTTAATTACAGACGGACTGCTGGCTTGGTACAAACCTATGAATGAACATACACAGTTATGTCCAGACACACCCTGACATTTAATTACAGATGGACTGCTGGCTTGGTACAAACCTATGAATGAACATACACAGTTATGTCCAGACACACCCTGACATTTAATTACAGACGGACTGCTGGCTTGGTACAAACCTATGAATGAACATACACAGTTATGTCCAGACACACCCTGACATTTAATTACAGATGGACTGCTGGCTTGGTACAAACCTATGAATGAACATACACGCTTATGTCCAGACACACCCTGACATTTAATTACAGACGGACTGCTGGCTTGGTTCAAACCTATGAATGAACATACACAGTTATGTCCAGACACACCCTGACATTTAATTACAGACGGACTGCTGGCTTGGTACAAACCTATGAATGAACATACACGCTTATGTCCAGACACACCCTGACATTTAATTACAGACGGACTGCTGGCTTGGTGCAAACCTATAAATGAACATACACGCTTATGTCCAGACACACCCTGACATTTAATTACAGACGGCCTGCTGGCTTGGTACAAACCTATGAATGAACATACACGCTTGTGTCCAGACACACCCTGACATTTAATTACAGACAGACTGCTGGCTTGGTACAAACCTATGAATGAACATACACAGTTATGTCCAGACACACCCTGACATTTAATTACAGACGGACTGCTGGCTTGGTACAAACCTATGAATGAACATACACAGTTATGTCCAAACACACCCTGACATTTAATTACAGACGGACTGCTGGCTTGGTACAAACCTATGAATGAACATACACGCTTATGTCCAGACACACCCTGACATTTAATTACAGATGGACTGCTGGCTTGGTACAAACCTATGAATGAACATACACAGTTATGTCCAGACACACCCTGACATTTAATTACAGACGGACTGCTGGCTTGGTACAAACCTATGAATGAACATACACAGTTATGTCCAGACACACCCTGACATTTAATTACAGACGGACTGCTGGCTTGGTACAAACCTATGAATGAACATACACAGTTATGTCCAGACACACCCTGACATTTAATTACAGATGGACTGCTGGCTTGGTACAAACCTATGAATGAACATACACGCTTATGTCCAGACACACCCTGACATTTAATTACAGACGGACTGCTGGCTTGATACAAACCTATGAATGAACATACACAGTTATGTCCAGACACACCCTGACATTTAATTACAGATGGACTGCTGGCTTGGTACAATCCTATGAATGAACATACATGCTTATGTCCAGACACACCCTGACATTTCAGCTGAATCATGTCCTAGTTTGCCATCAGGTTCTCAATCTTAATTCCTTCAGTTTTTATTTGCTCCACTATGTATTCTTGTTGCTTTGTTTCCTCAGTTTTACATGCTTGCTATGTGTTATTTATTTATTTTTTAATTTTATTTGACATTTGTTTACCTGGAAAGTCCACCTGGGATAATTTCCCATTTTCAGTGGAGGACCAGGGAGGAAAGCTTCACATTGACATCATATGGCTTCAGTTAAATAAAGTTAATACAAAGCCTCATGTAGAAGAGTGACATACAAATTAAGGAACATTTCAGCTTCATTTCAAACAGTGTGAACTTATACATGCTTAGTGGAATGATTTGGACAGCTATAACAAGGTGAAAACGAACACTGTGCATGGATAAAGTGCTCACAAGTTACAGTTCACAAAGATGACAGCATACATACTGAATACACTCGTCGGAAACGAGATGACCCAATAATATGGCCTAGGCAAAAATATATTTGTTCTTTGGCTGAGAAGTAGAGTTTACTAATTCCTTGTAGTAGTGTATAGGCTCAAATTTTGCTATTTAACATCTGCTCCAGGATCTCAGAGCTACCATTAAACAGAGAAAGATTGAAATGTGCTTTTAATATTTTTATTGATTTGTTGTTTTCAGAAGATGGCATCGTCGTTGGAATCAGTGAGGGTACAAGGAACTGGGAGACTGACCAGGAGTTTGGTACGGTGGTTACAGTGCTGAAGGCATTGTACCAGATGGTTGGGAAGATGAGAGCTAAGTCATAGGGCAGAGCTTTAATTTTACTGGTAAATCTATGTTCCCATCTTCATCTGGAGTCATGTGACTTTGGCTCTGACATAAACGATGAGGTCAGAGATGTAGGCAGCAGCAGCAACGAGTTTCCTTTGCGGTGCAGGGGTGGGGGTCGTGTTCTATGATACAGCGAGGAACTTGGCAATCTGAGATGATCTTCTGGTATAGTCTCTGCTCCCTAATTTTCCTTTGTGTTGCATGGGGGGGGGGGGCTTATGCTCTTTGATGCAGTGAGGAGCTTGGCAATCTGAATTGATCTTCTGGTACAGTCTCTGCTCCGTAATGTAGAGAGCTGTTAATTGAAAAGACTTGGGCACTTTGTGAAGATGTCTCCCTGGTGTCTCCAATGGATCATGTACCAAGTGCTGCCCCTTAAGAAGAGGCCCTTGGCAAACACAGAATGTAATGGAGGGATTACATCTTTTAAATTACCACATAATTCCTGGGAATCCCACAGGATAAGCTGGAGACTGTTGCTTTCGTGGCTGTTGGTGAGGATAGAAAAGTCTGTCCTTCACCTTTCAACCTACTACCAGAGTGACCCTTGCCAGGGCACTTAGAAAAGTGACATGGAACATTTTGATGATGAAGATGATGATGATGTCATTTCACAGAAATGGAGTAACCTCAGAGTGGGAATAATAAAGTAAGGCAGCGTTCACTCTACTGAAAAACAAGGAGTAACCTCAGAGTGGGAATAGTAAAGTAAGGCAGCGTTCACTCTACTGAAAAACAAGGAGTAACCTCAGAGTGGGAATAGTAAAGTAAGGCAGCTCACTCTACTGAAAAACAAGGAGTAACCTCAGAGTGGGAATAGTAAAGTAAGGCAGCGTTCACTCTACTGAAAAACAAGGAGTAACCTCAGAGTGGGAATAGTAAAGTAAGGCAGCGTTCACTCTACTGAAAAACAAGGAGTAACCTCAGAGTGGGAATAGTAAAGTAAGGCAGCGTTCACTCTACTGAAAAACAAGGAGTGACCTCAGAGTGGGAATAATAAAGTAAGGCAGCGTTCACTCTACTGCAAAAACACTTTTTTTAATGTATGTTTGGTATTAATTACGTGCAAATTCATTTCTGTATAAGCACCTTTCTTAAAGGCATATTGTGTACTCAGAGAAGGAGTTTTGTAGAACTAGTGCAGAGCAGTTAAGTTTGAAGGTGCTGTGCACTTAAGTACAATAGAATAAGCTAATTTAACAGCAGATGGTTTGCAGTGACTTAAGTTACTTATAACAAAACTGAATTTATGACATAGTTGGATATTGCTTCCTGTCTTGATACAGGAATTAGTGCAAAGATAGGTGTCTGTCATACATCATCACTGGCCTCTGAATTAACTTCCTCTGCCCATCTCTGTGGTGTATGTTCTTCTCAGTAATTATGTTTAGACCTCTGTAGGGTTGTTCTGTTTCTAATGTGCATTTGGTATTAATTACATGCAATTTCATTTCTGTATGAGCACCTTTCTTAAAGGTATATTATGTGTGGTAGTGCTGTGGATAGTAAGCCATATTGGAGAATTCCTCTCTAATGTAGCTTAACATCTGCTGTACCAATTCCTGTATCAAGACAGAACTCTTCTGTAATATGGCTTATCTACAGCACTCCCCTTATGTTATACTGCAGTATCAGAATAGAGCCTACAGCCTTCTGCATCTAAGGTGAGTATGCTACCTGTTTTGCCACTGTTGACATGTTTCTCTGAATTTGTGTATTCCTGTATAATTACTAGAACTGTTGAAAAAATTAAAAACATCAAATCTTGATTAACCTTGCTATAAAAATAAATAACTGATTGACCCCTTCTATATTCAATGCCTTCTAGTGTTCACATGCCCCCATTAACTATACTTTGAACAAAGTCTTCATATCTTCACACACACACACACACACACACACACACACACACACACACACACACACACACACACACACACACACACACACACACACACACACACACACACACACACACACACTAAGTTCCAGGGAAGGCTGGTAATATTCTCTAACACTACATCCTTCTGCCCTGGACCATGGTAGTTAACTACCACCACCCCAGATGGGGGCTGCCAGTTACTGCTCCAATCTTGTAAATAATTCAAATAATTATAAACACAAATATGTAGCAGTTAGGGTTGGCAGTTTAGAGGTGGATGCAAGCAGCTTGTCACCATTTAATAATAAATACCAACTTGTCAATGATTTAATAAATAAGTAGATGACCAGCCACAGGCTTTCTAATGGTGAATAAATAAAGATACTTTACTTAAGAAAGAATGATTTTAGCAGTACTGTTAGTCGTTAAATATGTGGATTAATACCAATTTGCACAGAAAAATACAGAGAATAGCCACATTAATTAATTAGATTACAATGAAGAAAAACATCCATCTACAGTTAAACTTCATCTCAGCTATTTTTGAGCCCTAAGTAACAATAGTTGACTTATTAAAATACACTGCAGACACAGTCATATGTCCATAAACAAAGTTCCAGGTCTGTGCATCACAAATTCAAGGGTAGCTCGGTCTTTTGTGACTGTTTATTCAACTACTTGGCTTATATCATCTGCATTCAAAAGCCATACATGCAATTATGGAGCATTTCAAATTTACTGATTTTATTTTCTTGCTCTTAGCTATCTAGCTCTTTAAAGGACTTTCTATTTCCTATTTTGTAGCAGGAATAGTAAAAAAGGGCAAAATAATTGTAGTCTCTGTTTTAGATATCTGCTATACATTTCAAATCTCAAGTGTAATTACTGATTTTCCCATAAAAACTCAGTTCCAAACATTATGTACTTTTTATATATTTCATAGAAAAAGGTCACAAGGTCATGTATCCTGCCACTGAAAAAATGCTCATTTTGATTCAATCACATATTCTAGCTTACCCCCTGCAGGTTTTATAGAGCTTAAGTGCAGCTCACAGATTTGTTAAAAGTCTGGCTCAAAAAAAAGTGACAGATTTAATTCCAGACATTCTACAGTGTATGAATAATTAATGAATATAATGCATAGGAATTTCAAGGCACCCGAGTCTTGTGAGCATTTCTGGCTTGCCACACCATCTTTCTCTAGGAGGGGTAGGCCAGTTAAGCCCATTAATCAGCTAGGTCCCCTTTGAAAGATAACAGTGCATCATACTGCTTAATATGCAGTGGCACTTTGTTCCAGAGGTGGGGGGAAGTGCTGTGTCCTGAATCTGTCTCTCTCTCCATCATACTTTATTCATCTGCTGGTAAAGATTTAGGTCGCTGGTTCTGGTACTTATGAAACTGCTAGACTTATGGAGATAAAAGAAATGCATCAGTCCAGGACAGCTGGGCTTCTAATGGCATGCAAGGCAAGGCATAGATTTTATTTCCAGAGACTATGACATACTGAATGTGCAAGGACAGTACTTCCAGTCTCTCTTGGCAGCTCAAGGTCTGTAAGACCATTATGATCTTCTTAGTTTAGGAGCCTCTAGGGTCTTTCGAGCCGTTTGGTATGTCTAGCAAGGTATATTCTTAAAGGGGTGTTTTACTCAATAACTGGCCTAATCATGGCATTATCACATGTTTAGATGTGGACGACAGTCCCTTTACAATTAGAAGTACTAAGTGAAAGGATGTTTAGGCTACTGCTGTCACATGACTATTGACACAAAGGCAGTTATCTACCTGTAATCTAAGGTCCCTATCAACATTTTCATTTTGAGGTGGGGTACTGTCTGTGCTGTATGCTGCTGGGAGGATTTGTCTAACAAGTGACAATATTGCACATTTTTGCATTTAATTTGAGCCCACTTTCAGTACACCATTTAAGGTATCACTGGTTAGGGTATCAGATGGTAACTAGAAAATAGTACTGAATTTGCAGTTCATCTGCAAGTTTAGTTAGCCAGAGGTCTCGGTTTCCATTCTGGAGATCAGAAAAGTAAAGGATGAAAAGTAGCCGTCCCAACACTGGGGCCTAGGAGACACCCCTGGTCATCCTCGTAGTTTCTGATGTAGTACCTGCCACTTGCACTGTGTGAGTTCTATCTTTTAACCAATTTTTTATCCATTGAGATCTAATTTTTAAAGCCTTAGGCTCATGTACTGTGCCAGCATGTGGTGTGAAATTCTTTGGCCATCTCATGACATGCTGTGTGAACAACATAACCCCTGTAGGCAGCCTATGTAACCTTCACAAAGAAGTGAACCAAATTAATTGATAACATCTTCCTTTAGCAACACCGCACTACTACTGGTTAAGGTTAGCAAGATTTTTGATATCATAATTTATAAGTTCAGTTATAATATATTGTATAGCTTTGCAGATGAGACTGGTCAGGCTGATGGGTAGGTAAATTCCTTCGGTCAGTAGTAGAGCCACCCCTGTGGAGTGGCATCATCCCTTCAGTGTTCAAAATGTCAGGGACAAAATCTGTACCTAAACCTTGGTTAAACAGATTTAGGAGTGCCCCTGACAGGGTATGTGTCCAAATATTTATTTAACAACTGGGTATATTGTCAGGCCCCATGGAATAAGTATTTTTGCTCTTATAAAGTACTTTCAGTGCATGATCTTTTGCGATAATACAGGATTTAGGAGATGTTGAATTTTGGAAAAAAGTTTCTGGGGTAAAATTAGCACTTAGTTTATTTGCTAGCATCTTCTCAGTGTAACATTGGGTCCAAATAGATCCAAATAGGTGGTGCCTTGTCAATGTGACATTGGGTCTAAATAGGTAGTGCCGTTTTAAATATGTTCAGAGCAAGTTGTGCAATTTATTCCTTAATTTCCTAATGTAGCCAAAGAAGGATTCCTGAGTGTTCTTACCTTCCAATGCTAACCTACGTTTATGGGCTGCTTTACTAGACCTAGTAGCTTATCTTAGCTTTTTAGGAATATTTCTGATGCTGTCCTTGGTGTCAGGGTTTTGAATCTGCTGCATAATTAAAAGATTTTTTTTCTATTATTGCAAAGTTTTATTTACCTTAAGCAGCCCTTGTATAAAATAAAATAAAATACTACAACTAATTAAACATTCCTTGTATAAAACAAAATTATGCAACAAAATTTATTATATTGGTAACCTATGGTTTTGCCCATTCAGCCAGTTTTATGCTAATCCTTCTGTAAAATGGCAAAGGAAAACTACAGATTAAATATTCATTGGCAGTCGGCAGTCCTGAGAGGTTTAGACTACCAATTATTTTTTTCTTCTTAATCATTTATGGAGGCAAAGTCAGATAAAATAACATATTAAAAAAAAACTTCACTGTTTGCTTTAGCGGTGTTACTTGGCAACATGTGATTCTGACATGTTTAAAAATATTGTTCATTTTCACCATACACACAGTTTCTGCAGGAAATCCTTGTTAATTACTTTAAAGAAATAATCCCTGTATAAAAGAAATCTGCTAAAATGATTAGAGCAACATTTTGATTGCTGAATAAAAGGCCGACTTTACTAGACGTAATTTGCCAGAGCACTTTCAGAGCTAGTGCACATTTTGTACGCCACAGTGACTATTTCCAGATAACTTCTGCTGATTAACAAAACTTCTTAATGAGACTTCAGGTCAATTTAGCCATTCCCTGTGGTTTTCATAGATGGACTACTGTACTCTGATCTGCCTGACTTTGTGAATGGATGTAGAGCTGATTACCAAATGCAAACAATGCAGGAAGTCTGTCCAGTTAGCAGTTTTGCCCAAGAAAACTGAAGACTGAAGTCATTTTAAGAGAATATAGTTGGAGCCCCACAGGGCAATCAGTGTGCCAAACATATGTTTCCTTTGTATATAGAGATTCTGGAAAGAGTTGTTAGGACTTCTGTAATGTCACATCTCCTTTTCAGTATTCAGTCTTCTCTAAACATGACACAAAACATAATGAATTGTGTTGGGCACTCGCTGAGGCCTTTTGTCACAGGTAGACTACATTCATGGGTGGTGCAGTGGTGCAGTGGTTAACATTGTCACCTCACAGCAAGAGTTTCTCTGGTTCAATTCTCGGCTGGGGTACCTTCTGTGTGGAGTTTGCATGTTCTCCCTGTGTTCGCGTGGGTTTCCTCCAGGTACTCCAGTTTCCTCCCACATTCCAAAGACATGCATCTGGAGCATTTCTCCCCGGGCCTCCACTGAAAATAGGCTCTGTGGAACCTAGTTGGACTTTCCCGGTCAACAAATGATAAATAAATAAAAATAAAAAATAAATCAATTCATTTCTTATTGAAAGAAGAATGTTTCCAACTGAACAGTCTTAAAACATTTCAGGAATAACATTTAAATAGTTTATTTACTTATCCATTTAGCTAGTTAGTTAGTTATTTACTTATTTATTTTGCAGTCTGAGTGAAGCACTATTCATCTTTATTCTCTTTTTTTTTTCTCACTTACAGCCCTCATCTCAGTTTGATACAAAACTAACAGTTAAAAACATTTCTAAACATGAACGTTATGTAGATTGTGGGGAGATGAAATGATAAAAGAGTGAAACATCAAAACCACTTCTTACCAAAGTTCCAGATATTAGAACTTGACTTTACAGTTTTTCAATCTATATTAAATATATATATTAAATATATATATATATATGTATATGTATATCAAAAAGACTCATCAGAAACTTGGACTTCTTTATTGCAATAAGAGACATTTAACCAACACAGCCAGAATAACTATTTCCCATGCATTTCTTCTTCCCACCTTTCTCTATGCTATCAGTTATTCACGAACATTAGCACCACACTCAGTACAAAACTTGAAACTACCTATAACAAGGTAGCCAGATTCACAGCAAACCAAACCTATAAATCACACCATTGCTTATCCCTTAAACAACTGGACTGGCCTGAATTCCCTCACTTGCTCCTACTTAATCAACTACAAATTATCCACTCCATCCTCTGTCTACCATCGTTCTGTCCTAGCTTCTTTCTATTATATCTAAATATTCCCCAACCAGGACACTGCGTAGCTCTGACCAAGACTTCGTACAGATTTATAAACCCAAAACCAAAACAGGATGTTTACTCTACAGCTATAACCCTGCGGCATCTTGGAACCAACTCCCCCAAGAAATTAGGTCCCTTGACCATACCAAGCAATTCAAGCTAGCCACTCACAGTTACCTAACAAAAAAATGGTCCTGTCACTGTAGTCATCCTCCCTGAAACTACCCTGGTCCCTATTTATCATACCTCCCCCTACTATCAACCTGCATTTTCATATACGTCCCTCTCTATCAGCCCTCCTTCTTATATTGACCACCTCTTCCTCTATATGTTTCCCTTCTATTCCTTCTTCATCATCTTCCTCTCCTCCCCGTCTATCTTAATCAACTTCTACCCCCCGTCCCACTGTATTAACACCTCATCCCTTTGCTATTCCTTGTACTTATACTGTATATAATCAAACAGGAATTATAAACACATTATTCCTTGATGACATTGTATCTGAGTATTTTTTTCTGTATTAAATTATTGTAAATGTCATTTTGATAAGTTTGTCTCACTGCAAATATGATTTCTTAACTTTTGTTTGTAAAATTTATAAACTCACTGTGGAACTTTTCTCCTCAGGTCTCCACTGAAAACGAGCCAAAAGCTCAGTTGGACTAACCCGGTCAACAAATGTAAAATAAATAAATAAATAATAAATAAATAAATGATGTAACTTTATAGTGCATGTAGTCTCAGATGTATGTAATTCCCCTCATCAATCCAGTGTGGAAACTGACCACAAGCTGCTGGTCAGGCAACAGAGGAGGAGGGGTTCTACCTGTTTCAGAGAAAAGGTCATGACCAGTAGTGTGGGCCCAGTCTAAGCAGTGGCCAGCACTGTGAAAGGGCATCCTACACCCATATGGAAGCTGCGTTTAGCCTGATGAGCAGAAATGATGAGCTCATTAGTTGACTCTCTGTTTTCGTCAGTGTTTTAAGGCTGTCTGAGAACTTCTGGTGTCTTTTGCTCCCCCTCTACTTATGTTTTATCTAACCTCACACAACCAAATCCCATAACTGTCCCTTGTCCTTTCCTGCCACTTTTTGTGTTTATACTGACCAGTTCACGTCACCATTTTGCATATCTTGTTGTAACATGCTGCCTTGTACAAATTATTTTTTTTTATATTTACATTTTTCATGTCACCACAATTTTTTTGCAGTCAAAAAGAAGAATCTCAAGTGTATGAAAACCTGGGCTCCTTAAAGGGGAAGAAGGAGGACAAAATGAAAAAACAGAAGTCCTCCGAAGACAAAGTCAAAGCTTCCAGTAAGACATCCTCAATAAAGAAGAAATGAAAATGATACGTGATACTTCGTAGGTAAGTACTAGGCTATCAGTGTGCAGACCATTACAAGCCTAGCAAGTAACTGGAGGTCAGAATCAAATCCTGCACTTGTGAGATTAAGAACTTAACCATTAAATCAACCCTCTGCCATAATGCATGATGTGCTTATAGCTGAGAAACTGATAGTATTTACACAATGAAAGGGACCATGAGTGTTATTCTGAAACTTTAATTATTGTCACTAGTGTTAAGGATGTGGTATGGATGCAAAATTGTCACTCAGCTTGGTAATAATGGGTATGTTTTTTTTTTTTACACTAGTGGACGTGAACAAAATTGTGTTAGCTGAACTACTAGAAAAAGGATTTAGTACACTTCTATAATCTCTAAATGATTAGATGGCATTTTATTTTTAAGAATGACCTTAAAGTTGCATTCACAAAATATTGTTTGTGGAAAGTACCCCACATATCCTCATGAAGGGAACTATGCTTGATATGCAACACATCAAGTGATGTCATTTGTAAGAAACAGCTTGAAATTGCATTCAGAATAAGTTTTTTTTTGTTGGAAGTAACCCAACACTTAGACCTGCCATTAAGGGAGCTATGACCTCTGCGTGGATAAAATGCCTAATTAAAGTACAACACAGATATTGTTTATCTACCTATGTGCTTTTTAATGTCTGTATATAAAGTACAACACAGATATTGTTTATCTACCTATGTGCTTTTTAATGTCTGTATATAAAGTACAACACAGATATTGTTTATCTACCCATGTGCTTTTTAATGTCTGTATATAAAGTACAACACAGATATTGTTTATCTACCCATGTGCTTTTTAATGATGTATATAAAGTACAACACAGATATTGTTTATCTACCCATGTGCTTTTTAATGTCTGTATATAAAGTACAACACAGATAGTGTTTATCTACCCATGTGCTTTTTAATTTCTGTATATAAAGTACAACACAGATATTGTTTATCTACCCATGTGCTTTTTAATGTCTGTATATTTATCTACATTGATATCTCTTTCCATCTTTATCTCTAAATCTATATCTTTATCTATAATTATGTTTGTCTGTCTGTCTATGTGATCTATGTGATACCTATATTTATAGGTATTGATTACCCAGGTGAAGAAATAATTGGATATGTTGCTTATACATCTGTCTGTCTGTCTTTCTGGCTGTCTGTATGTGTATCAGTCTATCTACCTAGTGCTATATACAATTATAAACTTACTTTATTACGTAGTTATTTATAGGTAACTAGAGGAGACCACTAGTCCACGTTTCAGCCACAAACTCGTTACAGTACATGTAAATAAGAATGAGGTCATGAAGATTATTACAGGTGACAGTGACAGAACTAACTAGTAGGTTACAAGTAGTTATAATAGCAAAAAGGAATATAAACACAGTGCCGGCTGTACAAACATCTTTATTACCTACTGAAGTATATCATTTTGTAAATGCAGGTTCAAATATATGCAAAAACCTTTAAAGAAGAAGAAGACGGCCAAACACACTGCTGGTAACTGTTGAAATCAGCATAGAGATGATAGCAGAGCTGCAGCTGCACCTTTGGTTTAGTGGCAGACATGTACAGGACGGGAATTTCAGGTCTTCTGATAATATTTTGATAAAGGATTTACTGCTATCCTCCTGAGCAAACATTGGCGCAGATAATGATAAAAGCAGCTCAGAATCCCAGTCTCGTATTTACAGTGCTCTGCCCAAGAATGGACAAAAACCTCGATGGGCAGCTTGAAAATCATCATATGTAAAAGAAATCTAGTCAAAGGCTGCAGTATACAAAGGTTATCCTACTGTTCCATTAAAATGTCTAAAATGTAGCGCAGAAAATGTTAATTGTTGAAATTAAGAAGAGGAAAAATCATTGTGGTACTTTACTCACAAAGCTGTAACCGTGATGTATAAGCCATTCCACACTTTTCAAAAACATTGATTACTAAGAGCATTCTTAATGGACTTAACGTCTCACAGCATTAATTATTAATGCTTAGTTATTCCCAATTATTTTAGATTATTCACAATTTCTTAGAAGATATCTCATATTCATGTATAAAATGAAGTAATATAATAAAATCAAATTCAGTAAATAAATTGGTACAGTTAAAGCAACAGGACACAAACTCTGATGTAATACCTTAACTGTAATGTTAACACCTTATATGTGGCATTCAAAGACCTGAGCAGATATTCTGACTTTGTGAATCACCATGCTCTGATGGGTGACCTCGGTGTAGGATACGCTTAGTTAGTTGGGTTAGAGATTAGCCCTCAAATAAAAGAAATAAAATGTAAGATGAACTTATTGAATTCAAATTTTCAGAGAGGGTGTACCACACTGCACATACACTAAACTGTGTACAAGAGATATAAAAAACCTAGGTAAACAAGTTAGAATTAAATATGAGGATGATTTGCACATAACAAAAACAAATCCATGCAAATATCAAGAGGTTATATAACCAAGTCTGGATAAGTTTGATGTTTAGAATTTGGGAAATTAACTCAAAGCAAGTACTGAAAAATCTACAGTTATGTCCATTGGAAAGGAAATATTTCTAAGCTAAGAAAGTGGTTGGTAAGTCTGATGCTCACAGGTTATAAGCTGCATTTCAGGACCATAAATTACTTAAGATTTTCCCTAGAAGATTAACTTTCACTAAACTGGATTAAACTAAACACCACTTCGCTTAGCTCACAGGTTGCAACCCAAGCTAAGTTCTGCATTGATAAACAGTATATTATGTACTGTTACAAAGAAAGGGGCTTTCCTTGTGGCTTCTACTTCTGCCACAATAGGATTGTCAATTTCAGATAAATATTTATATTTGTGAAACAACTGAAAATCCAAACCAAACGAAGAACCAACAAAGAAGGATCCACCATATACTAACCATATATATACAAAAGACTTGACCAACAAGCAATTAAACAATTAGTTAAATTTTCATTCAAACCAAATGGGTGTAGTGTTTTAAATTTTAAAATATACTTGCATTATTATGATGTTTAATTTGTTCTAAAACACATCCCTTCAACCCCTTGTTGTCACTGTTATGGAAATTTAAAAGTGTATGGCAACAGGACTTTCTTCTTTCTTATTTTTATGTCATTGGCATGTTCTAAAAGTCTTACTTTAAATGCTCTTTTTGTTTCCCCTATATAGAATTTCTTACAGGGGCAGCTAAGTGCATAGATAACACCATCTGAATTACAATCAAAGTTGTCCTTTACTTCAAAGGGAATGTTATTAATATAAGCAAAACTAGAGATGACAAACTGGCATGCTTTACATTTGCCACACTGCTGTGTTCCTATTCTCTTTATGCCATATGGTATTGATACTGTTGGAAAGTTAAATCTACTTTTTACCAGGAAGTCTTTGATGTTCTTGCCCCTTCGATAGGAAAATTTCAAATCTACATTCAACCAAGTATTAACATTATTAAGGGAACTAAAGTATTCCCAAAATTGTGAAAAAAGTTTTATAAATTCTGCTGTGAAGCAACCATAAGTAGTAACAAAATACATGCTGTTGTTGTATGTTGAAAGTTATACACCTTTTTATAGGATGGAACCATTGTTCTATTATTTTTGTTATTAAACTTATTATAACTATCAGTCAACATTTGTATATTATAGCCTCTCTTGACAAAAGCGTCAAATAATAATAGCTCTTTTATAAAAAGATTCACTGTTGTTAGACCTGGGTTCTACCACCTTCCACACAAAAAATTAAATCATCAACATACCTAAAGTAAAAATGAATGTCTGTAAATAACTTCAACTTCAAAACAGACCATTTGCCAGATTTGCATACATGGGGGGCAAATGCAGTTATTTAAAGAAAAAATATCAAATCAATAATAAATTCAGTTGATGGAGATTCTCCTAGAAAATCTAACAGATTCCAACCCAAAAGAATGGGCTATATTGGTGTACAAACAATTCAAATACATCAGTAATGTAAGATGGTAATACTTTCACATATGGTAACAGATAATTATTGGAACATTTGTCCACCTGAAATTTATTATTTACATCTTGTTTTTTAAAATAACCTAACCTATATCCTTTTTGAATAAGTTCTTTATAAGCTATAATAGCTGAATGGTATTTATCTATATCTGCCTGCTCATAAGTCTGGTTATCGTTCAGGTGTTCCATGCACATTTCAAAATAATCTGAAAATAATCTTATTTTCTTTACATCTTTATATTGTATGTTATAATTAATATTGTTTTTATCTTTCATGAACTTCTCATACATTACACCAGTACAATGGTTTACCATTTTAACAAAATTAGTCACTTCACCATGTAAAACTTGTGGAATAAACTGACTTGAGGAAGGAACATTACTTGTATCAAATTTAAAATAGGCATTAACTATTTCCTCAGATGCACAAGAATAAAAGCTATCTGAGGAGAAAAACATTTCACATTCACCATCCTTGAGTTGACTAAAAAATATTTAAGGTACAGTTTAAGACATCTGTCTGTATGTCATGTAATCTAGAAACAACAGTAGGAATGATATTTAGATAAATTAACAACATAACTGTTAATGTCTCTTTTGCAGGAATTATAAGTCCAGGAAAGTCCATGTCTCCATGTTCATCCTCCGTGGAAATGTAACCATTGCATGATCTGTTTCTGTTGGCTCTGGATAGAAAAGCCTTGTTAGACTTTTCCTATCCACTAGAGTCAGTTCATATTCCTTAAGCTTGTCATTGGTTTGCTTAAGAAATTCATCCATAACAACAGGTGAGACATGAGTAGATAAATCACTGCACAATTTCTTTATATCAGTACAAAGTTCTTTTTGTTTAAGTCAATCTCGTGCAGCAGCAACCCAATGTTTATGGAAAGCTAATATTTATATTTGTCACTTGATACAGTGCTCTGGAATTTGAATGGTGCATTTCACCCTCTCCTTATCATATAACACTTTTTCTTTGTCCTTATAACATTTTGAAGTGACATCGTACACCTGTTCCATGGCATAAACCACTGTGTTAGGCGAAGCATGTTCGAAAGATTGTAGAAGTGATGATGCAAGTCATGATTTCCTTTAAAGGGGGGGGGTCTGCAGCCTTGGACATCTGTAATTCACCATTGTGTAGCCTTATGCTTAAACATATTCACAATCTGCCCTGCAATTGTCCATGTCTGCGATGGCAGACAAGAGTGTAAATAAAGTGCATGTTGTTTGTCATGGGAAACCTCTTCTAGTTTGTTGACACACTGGACTTGCATTAGTAAAGTATATTTGAAGAATACACCCAGTGAGTTACCCTTTCAGACCTAACTGGAATTTACTTAGTTGCACTGAGGAACAGTACTTTTATGATTTGAAGCTAATAATTACTCGTAGTGTTGTTTAGAAGGAGATTGAAGTGCTCACTTTTCATTGTGACCACAATACCAGATGTGGTTGTTTTTATCCAATTATTACTATAACTAGCCCTTTATAGTGTGCTACCAATATAATACTAGAGAAACGCAATATGAAGGAGCTGACTTAAACTCAAGATCTTAGTTATCAACGACTGCCTATATCTAGCAGGGTTATAGGAGAAATCCCCATCAGGAATTTATGGTTTCCCATCCAGTCATCCAGGCTACACTTAAACAGGATCATGGAGGGGCTTTGTTTGATGTGAACTGGTAGCCTATTCTGGAGGAGTGGCAACCTCTGAGAGACATATCTGTCTCTCCAGTAGGTCCTATTTATGTCACAGGTCAGGTTAACGTCCCTGGAGTGGGTGACCCTTCTCCCATTTGACTTGTGGATGTGCACCATTTCCTTTAGGTTTGGATCCTAGATTGCTCTGTAGGACAGGCACAAGTCTCTTCTAATAGTCTGTATGCTACTGAGTACAGTGACAGTGACTTCAGTCTGTCAATATATGACATGTGCTGGAAAGTCTGAATTTTCTTAGTTAGAAACCTCTGAGGCGTCTCAAGTTGCTGCAGGTGCCTGGTAAGGTACATACCAAAGGGAGAATTGTACTCAATTATTGGCCTGATATGGGTCGAGTACAGAGGTACTGTGACCTCTTTCGCTCTTGAGGCAATGCCTTTGCTAATGAGGTGTGCAATGTAGAATGCCTTCCTTACCACAGCAAACACATAGTGGTCAAAGTTTAGGCTGCAGTCAACTTGTGTTCCCATGTCTCTCACTAAGAGGTTGTTACTTAGCGTATTATTTATATGATAAACTGCAGGGATATTGTTTTTACCAAAGGGGATGATAATGCATTTTTTAGCACTGAGTTTGAGTCCATGGCTTTGGCACCAGTCATTGGTTTGTGTAAGTCCTTCTTGAAGTATATTGACATCATTTGGGGATTCAATGATTGCACTTAATTTGCAGTTGCCAGCAAACATAATCAGCCACAGCCCCTCTGTTTTAGCCTGAACATCCAAGAAATATATTCCAAACAATATGAGGCCCAACACTGATGCCTGTGGAACCCCACTGGTGACAGGTCTGCTGGTTGAGGTAAAGTCCCCAACTCTGGCTGAGTCTGATCTGTCGGTGAGCCAGTTAGCAACCTACCTGACCACATAAGAGTTGATTGTCAACTGTGAGAGTTTATCAATGATGCCCAAATGTGGGATTGTGTTGAAGGCCTTGGCTAAGTCAAGGTTGGCTGTATGCCTATGGCTCAGGTGACATTTTTGAAGAAGTCCACCAGGTTTAACAGGCATGATCTGCCTTTGACAAAATTTAACTGTGTCAGATCAAGGGTTGGAGATCACTTATGTCCTTATTTATAAGGTCCAAGATGAGTTGTTCCATGGCCTTACAGATAATCCTGGTTAAGCTTATGGGTCTGTAGTTCCCAAGGTCTGTTGCTGTACTCCCTTTATGAAGGGGGATAACGGTTGTTGTTTCCCATTCAGCAGGGACAAAACCAGTACTCAGGCTATGCTTGAAGACAGTACCTAATGAAGTTGCTAACTCATGTTTTTGACCATTTAAAATGCATCCTGGGGTGCCATCTGGTCCCATAGAGGTTGTGTTTTTCTCCTTGGAGACAGCATTAATGTCTTGCTCTTTGGAGATACAAGGTGGGGGAGATGTAGAGGGAATGCTTTGTGTAATGTTTGTAGGAGACAGGGTGTGAAATTTTCTCCAAACCTGTCAGCTAATAGGTTAGCTATTTTTGCAGGATCAATGTGTGTGTGATGCCATCCACAACTAATTCAGCACAAGTCTGTGTCCTACCTTTTAGGTTACGGATATAGCTGAAGAATGCCTTATGGTTATCTTAGTTATGGTTGCTAAATCTTTTTTGAAGTTGCCCTTAGAGGATTTTACAAGTTGTCTTATTTGTTTTCTCAAGCAGAGGAGGGTGTTGTTTCAGTGTTAGGACTTGTCTTTTTTTATTCTCAGACAGCAACGTCTTCCTCTTGTTGTATAACTTATTAATGCTAAATGTCCTCTAGGAAGACTTGTTTTTTCTTGAAGATCTTGTTTTGATCCTATCAGGTACAGCTGTGTAAATACATTTGTGTAAGTGTTTGTACAGGGCATTTGTGTATACCTTCGTATAGTTGTCAATGCCATCTGTGGGACCAGGAGCTTGGAAATTATTTAGGCCATCCCTTAACAGGGTATAATTAGCTTTCTTTAAATGTTTTAGCCCAGTTGCACCTAAGAGGGGTTCAGGTGTTATAGCTACTTCAAATGTAAATGATTTGTGATCAGATTTAACCAATGAGGGTCCTATACCTGTGATGGTGCAATGGTCATCCATGTTGGTGAGGACCAGGTCAAGAATATTTGAGCCCCTTGTGGGGCTGCATACTATTTTTCCCAAGGCATTAGTGTTAACAAAGTCCAGGAACCTTTGTGCGAGCATGTTGGTACTCGTATAAGTTTCCCAGTAAATAGAGAGTTAAAATTGCCCATGACTAGAGTGTTTGGTTGTAATTTGATTGGCTCAAGTAGATCCAGATAAGCAGCGAGGGTATCTTGGTTCATTGAACAGGGCTATAGCTAATGATAACTTGAAGGGGAGTCTTACCTACAGTTAGTTGAACTTGGAGTAACTCCGTGGAGCTTTCCTGTCTAACCAGTCTGGTGGTGTATTTATCTTTGATGAAGATAGATGCTCCTCCTCCTCCTTTGGTTCTCACATGTTCATTTGGGGTCTGAAAGTGTGGAAGGCATTGCAGCCTTGCAGGGCTGGGGTACTCTCTGTGGCCATGAATCAAGTTTCTGTGACTGCACAGATGTTAACATCCTCCAGGGACAGGAATGCTTCCAGAGAGTGCAGTTTTTAAGTTACACTCCTAGTGTTTATCAGCATAATCTTGAATTTATTTGTGAGTGATATTTTCACATTGGAAATTTTGTTCTTGAGACCTTGCCTGAAAAAGGCACTACGGGGGAGGCATGTGCCTTAGTAACCGAAAGCCTAGAGATGACAGGAGAAGATGATCTCTGTCAAAGCAGCGTGTTCTATCTACCATGTCATCCCAGGCTGACAGGAAGTGGATTCCCTTAGAATGACACCAGACATTAAGCCGATTGTTGAAGTTAATCATTTTTTGTTTATATTGTGGTATCATTCTAGGTGAGGGTAGAATGCTGCTCAAGGCTAGGGACATACCTGCCTGGACACATATTCATAAAGCTCAATCATGCATTAATTCATATAGTCCTGTGAGGTACATCTCAAGTCATTCACACCAACATGAACTATGACAGAGGCATAACAGTATTTGTTGTTGACAGACCTGAGTGTATATGTGATCTGACGGATCTTGGCAAACAATGGAGAGCTGACTGTAACCTTCTCCTTGTCTAGCCTGGTGAGTGAGACATCTGTGTGTCTCACAATGGAGTCACCTATGACTAAAAAAATTGGTTTAGATGTGCTTTGCCTTAGGAGCTTATTTGGTGAGACAGTGGTGTTTGTGTTTTTATGTGCATTGAGTTCTGTAGGTGCTGTATTAGGTGTAGCATGTTTGTGTTTGGAAGGTCTCTGGTATATAGGTAGGTTTCTGGTGAGTAACTCCAAGTATGATGGTTTTTGTGTTGAGTTCATGGTTTGCATAGGAGGTGTAGTATGTGAGCTGACAACTTGCACAGTGTTACTGTTCTGTGCATGAGAGAGAAAGGATTCCAGATTCTTAGTGTAGATGCATCTCTCAGAAATTGTACTTCATATGATAGGGTCACTGATCATAACTGGATTATTATGCATTTGAAACAAGGCTGCCAAGCAATTCACCTCGAGAATGAAGTCCGAGAGGTGAATTCTGACATCCATGTTGAGAATGTATCAGGCGGTCTGACATCCATGTTGAGAATGTATCAGGCGGTCTGACATCCATGTTGAGAATGTATAAGGCGGGTTATGATCGGAGACCTGATCCTAATTCTTTGTTGCACAAGAAGCTTTATCTGCTCCATGTACTACTAGTTATACTAGTTATACTAGTTATAGAAGAAAAAAAGTGCTGTTACATGTTGTCTTCTGTTACAGAAAGTCAGGGATGGATTACTGGCACAGACAGCAGGCAGAAAGAAATTATGTTTTTGATTCTGCCACTGTTGTTTGTTGGTCTTTACTGGCAGGTTTAACTGTCTAGCATGATATCCAGTCAACAACTGAAAAAGGGGTGGTTATCAGTCATTAAGATCATGTCTCAGACTATAGAAGCACTTAAGTGGTTTGTCTTTTCTGTGATATTGAAATGTAATCACTGCACTCCAAGCACTGAAATATTACCCTGATTATGAAATAACTTTTACTTTGGCATGAATAGTAAATGTGCTGCTCATGAGCCGCACATTAAACTGAGGCCGCATCTGCTAGAGTTGGTGATAGTTCAGGCAGATCTAAAAAATCCCACAGCATTTATAGAAAAGAGGCCTGTAGAGCACTGGACAAATGTCCTCTATTCAGTACAAATTCTACCTCAGGTTGTCACTGAAAAGAGGCCAGTGGTCTATTGATTCTAATGAAGTCAACAAAAGGTATATAAAGTAAGTAAATAAATACTGGATGGCCACTCAAATATAGATTTGATATCTGAAAAATTAGTCTGATGTTCTGCTAGTTTAAAAGTATCTAAAACTTTCTGACACTGGTTTAAGGCTGACTTAGAATTCAAACAATGCCTCATAGCTCTAGCCGTGATATGCATTAATTTAGGGAGAAAGGGGTATAAATATTGGTTGTAATATTCACATTCCGTTATCTACACGTTAGCGGGTACTTTTGCATTATTCTCTCTTGCACTACATAAGTCTCGATGTATAAACATAAACTTCAAACATAATATTTGAATACTATCTTGTCTAGTAACTAGTAACTACATTAGATATCTGGTCTTCCAAAGTGGCCTGATGATCTGTTAGCTCAACAATATTTTTGGCCTGAGAATGTCTGCTGTAATCTGACCACAGACCCGGCTTCACTCTTACGCCACATCTAGTTACTTTTAAGAGTAGAGGACATACATCTTGTTGATGTTATAACATCTAATTAGCATGCTTTGTGATACAATGTTGCGGAGTTGTGTGCTTTGTGATACAATGTTGTGGAGTTGTCTCTCATTCTTGCTTTGAATCATATTTGTATAATAAGCAGGGTGGTCCAGCATACAAGGCTCGCCCATCACTGACAATTCTTGACAACCATGAGGTGTTTAGCGAAGAGTATTTTTGTTATGTGGTGTAAACACTATTAATGATTCTGTTTTGATGATTATTTCTATATTTAGCAGATCTCTCATGTTAGCTGTAGGGATAACACCGGGTTTAGGCTCAGCGGTAGTAGGGCTGATTGCAACGGATCTTTGATAGCTTCTTGTTTCATTGCATGGATCTTTTGTATTATTATCAGTTTTATTATTGTTATTATTTATTTTGGCCGAAGAAGGAGAAGATGCGGAAGGCATGGCCGAAGGCAGGTAGAGAGGAGAAAGGCTGGGACTGTGGTAGTGAGGGTCGGAACTTTGAATGTTGGCAGTATGACTGGTATAGGGAGAGAGCTAGCTGATATGATGGACAGAAGGAAGGTTGTTATATTGTGTGCGCAAGAGACCAGATGGAAGGGGAGTCAGGCTAGGTGTATCGGAGGTGGGTTCAATTTGTTTTATCATGGTGTGGATGGGAGGAGAAATAGCGTAGGAGTTATCCTGAAGGAACAATATGTGAAGAGTGTTTTGGAGGTGAAAAGGGTGTCGGATAGAGTGATGTTTATGAAGCTGCAAATTGATGGTGTAATGATTAATGTTGCTAGTGCATATGCTCCACAAGTTGGGTGTGCAATGGATGAGAAAGAAAAATGTTGTAGTGAATTGGAGGAAGTGGTGATGACTGTACCCAAGGGTGAGAGAGTGGTGGTTGGAGCAGATTTGAATGGGCATGTTGGTGAAGGGAACAGAGGGGATGAGGAAGTGATGGGTAGGTATGGCGTTAAACAAATGAATGCAGAAGGTCAGATGGTAGTGGATTTTGTGAAAAGGATGGACATGGCTGTGGTGAATACATATTTTAACAACAGGGAGGAGCATAGGTGACATACAAGAGTGGAGGAAGATGCACACAGGTGGATTATATCTTATGTAGGAGGGCCAGTTTGAAGGAGATTGGAGACTGTAAAGTGGTGACCGGAGAAAGTGTAGTTAGGCAGCAGAGGATGGTGGTTTGTAGGATGACGTTGGTGATCAAGAAGAGGAGGAGGAGTGTGAGGGCCGCACCAAGGATCAAATGGTGGAAATTGAAAAAGGGTAATTGTGAGGTGGAGTTCAGGGATGAGTTAAGACAGGCACTGGGTGGCAGTGAAGAGTTACTGAATAGCTGGGTAGCTACAGCAAAGCTAGTAAGGGAGATGGCTAGAAAAGTGCTTGGTATCACATCGGGACAGAGGAAGGAAGACAAGGAGACATGGTGGTGGAATGAGGAAGTACATAAGAGTATACAGGCAAAGAGGTTGGCAAAGAAGAAGTGGGATTGTCAGAGAGATGAAGAAAGTAGACAGGAGTATAAGGAGATGAGGTGCATGGCAAAGAGAGAGGTGGCTAAGGATAAGGATAAGGCATATGAAGAGTTGTATGAAAGGTTGGACACTAAGGAGGGAGAAAAGGACCTGTACCGATTGGCTAGACAGAGGGACCGAGCTAGAAAAGATGTGCAGCAGGTAAAGGTGATAAAGGATAACGAGGAAAACATACTCACAAGTGAGGAGAGTGTGTTGAGGAGATGGAAAGAGTACTTTGAGGGGTTGATGAATGAAGAGAATGAGAGGGAGAAAAGGTTGGATGATGTAGGGATAGTGAATCATGAAGTACAATGGATTAGCAAGGAGGAAGTAAGGATAGCTATGAAGAGAATGAAGAATAGAAAGGCTGTTGGCCCAGATGACATACCTGTGGAAGCATGGATGTGTTTAGGTGAAATGGCAGTGGAGTTTTTAACCAGATTGTTTAATGAAATCTTGGAAAGTGAGAGGATGCCTGAATAATGGAGAAAAAGTGTTTTGCTACCGATTTTTAAGAATAAGGGTGATGTGCAGAGCTGTAGTAACTACAGAGGGATTAAATTGATCAGTCACAGCATGAAGTTATGGGAAAGAGTAGTGGAAGCTAGATTAAGAAGGGATGTGATGATTAGTGAACAGCAGTACGGTTTCATGCCGGGAAAGAGCACTACAGATGCAATGTTTGCTCTGAGAGTGTTGATGGAGAAGCACAGAGAATGTCAGAAGGAGTTGCATTGTGTTTTTGTAGACTTGGAGAAAGCATATGACAGGGTGCCTAGAGAGGAGTTGTGGTATTGTATGAGGAAGTCAGGAGTGTCAGAGAAGTATGTAAGAGTGGTACAGGATATGTACGAGGGTAGTGTGACAGCGGTGAGGTCTGCGGTGGGAGTGACTGATGCATTTAAGGTGGAGGTGGGGTTACATCAAGGATCAGCTCTGAGCCCTTTCTTATTTGCAATGGTGATGGACAGGTTGACAGACGAGATCAGACAGGAGTCCCCATGGACTATGATGTTTGCAGATGACATTGTGATCTGTAGTGAGAGTAGGGAACAGGTGGAGGAGACCCTGGAGAGATGGAGATATGCCCTAGAGAGAAGAGGAATGAAGGTCAGCAGGACTAAGACAGAATATATGTGCGTAAATGTGAGGGAGGATAGAGGAATGGTGAGGATGCAAGGAGTAGAGGTGGCGAAGGTGGATGAGTTTAAATACTTGGGGTCAATAGTTCAGAGTAATGGTGAGTGTGGAAGAGAGGTGAAGAAGAGAGTACAGGCAGGATGGAGTGGGTGGAGAAGAGTGTCAAGAGTGATTTGTGACAGACGAGTACCTGTAAGAGTGAAAGGGAAGGTCTGCAAGAGGGTAGTGAGGCCAGCTATGTTATATGGGTTGGAGACAGTGGCATTGACAAAAAGGCAGGAGTTTGAGCTGGATGTGGCAGAGTTAAAGATGTTAAGATTTGCACTGGGTGTGACGAGGGTGGATAGGATTAGGAATAAGTATATTAGAGGGTCAGCCCAGGTTGGAAGGTTTGGAGACAAAGCCAGAGAGGCAAGATTACGTTGGTTTGGACATGTGCTGAGCAGGGATGCTGAGTATGTTTGGAAAAAGATGCTAAGGATGAAGCTACCAGGTAACAGGAAAAGAGGAAGACCTAAGATAAGGTTTATGGATGTGGTGAGAGAGGACATGCAGGTGGTTGGTGTGACAGAGCAAGATGCAGAGGACAGGAAGAAATGGAAACAGGTGATCCACTGTGGCGACCCTAATGGGAACAGCCAAAAGAAGATGATGATGATTGTTATTATTTATGGTGGACTAATATAATAGTATAAGTATTAGGTATTAAGTATAAGTATTAGAATAGTATAAGGCCTTCTTTGCATATGTCTGCAATCTCAAAGGAAGCACCCAGATCTGTTCAGAACTGGTGGTCAAGGACACCACATGTACAAATGCCATAGATATAGTAAACTTTCTCATTGACTGATTCAGTGAAAACTCCACCCCTCTGTTCCCACATCAGTAAATCAGAACATCCCCATTACCTGCCCCCTTCCCCTTATATCTAGGGAACAAGTCATCACTGCTCTATCAGAGGCAAAAAATACAGCCTTCATGACCCAATAACATACCAGGCTGCATGCTACATGAGAACCATCTTCATCCCAGTTGAGTGGAGGACAGCCACTGTCATCCCTTTGCACAAAGGTGGAGCATTCATCGATCTGGGAAATTATAGACCCATCAGCCTAACTAGCCTGATATGCAAGGCCATTGAATGGATTATCACGGACCTCATTAACAAGGACATTGGCAACCTCCAAACACTCAATCCCACACAGTTTGGCTTCATCAAGGGTAGGTCATGTCTGTTAAATTTTGTTTACTTCTTAGTCACGGACAAGGGGAAGTTGGTGCACACCACTTACCTTGACCTGGCCAAAGCCTTTGACACTATTCCCCTCTCAGGCATAATAGATAAACTCTCTTAATGAGGCATCAATTCATATGTAAACAGATGGGTAGCTAGCTGGCTCACACACACACATATATATATATATATATATATATATATATATATATATATATATAGTGAAAATAGGGGAGGCCACCTCAAGCAGTAGACTTGTAATGAAGTGACGTACCCCAAGGTTCAGTCTTGGGGCCTGTGTTATCTGGGATATACTTTCCTGAGTTGCAGACCAAAACCAGTAGAACCAGTAGACTATGGCTGACTAAGTTTGCAGATGACTGCAAGCTGGGTATTGTCTTCAATTCCCCTAGTGATGTGGACATCCTCCAAGAGGGTCTCACCTAAACAAATGACTGGTGCCAGAAACATGGCCTCAAATTGAATACCAAAAAATGCATCATCATCCCCTTTGGGGAGAGTGACGTCCCCACAAATTACCACATTAATAACAATGTCCTATGTACGCAATCATACGAGAGGGATTTGGGCACCCAGGCTGATAGCAACCTGACTTTTGACCACCATGTTGCTTCCATTGTATGGAAAGCTTTCTACATGGCCCACCTAATAAGTAAGGGTATCTCATCCAGGGGCAAGGAGGTCTTAACATTCTTCCTGTATAAGGCAGATTACTGAGTATGATGCCCCTTTGGCATGTACCTCGCAAAGCACATGCAGCAGCTGGAGAGATCACAGTGGTTCCTCACCAGGAAAACCCAGGGCCTCAAAAATCTACCATATACACATATGCTAAAAGCCCTATCCCTCTACTCAGTTTCATACAGAATCCTCAGAGGTGACCTCTGTCCGGCATACAAGATGATCTCGGACTCCTCCTTGATGGGACTGCTGCATATCTGCAAGTCAAGCTCCACTTGAGTAACCCACACATGCAGCCTCAACCCGGTCTGTGACATCAATAGGACATGTTGGCAGGATAGGTTTGTGTCCCAGAGACTCCCCCATCTGTGGAATAGACTCCCTCTCGACATCAAGCAGAGTACCTCTTTACCCCTTTTTAAGCGCAACCTGGATAACTGGATGAGAGACAGAAAATACACCCCTGGGATTCCAGCTGGGTCCCTGCTGGACAGGGGCATCAGGTGCCGACTTGCCTAAACATGGGCCAAACTCTTGGCTAGGCTTATAAGGGCCTCAGGGCCAATAATACAGTAACTCCCTATGATCCTATGATCCTATGATCCTATTGTTATTATTACTAAATTCTATGGTGCAAACACATTCAGTATTTATCTAACTATATTCTTCCTGCTGCTGTAATACTGGTTTGAGGCTCAATTGTGTTATATAATTGCTCCAAAAGTTATATATACCTTCCAGGTTACTCAGATAAAGTAAGATATGACACAAAAATCTCATCATGGAATATCTGTGGTATCTGGTTTTCTAAAAGATGATACTTTGTGAAATGGCTACTAATATATATGTTACTTGCATAATTTAATGAATATAAATATAAATGGCTTCCCTACATCTTTATAACTGAAAAGTCTACCATTAAAATACTATGGCAGTCCTGCTCAGGATAAAGTACCGAAGCTAAGGAAGACCTAGCTGGGATTTTTATTATGACCAAGCACAATAGTTCTGTAATTGCTTGACCGCTTGCAATAGTTACTGTACATGTGTGCTGAAAGTCAGATTTGGAATAGCAACTGAACCGCAATCTTTCTAAGATCATACCCTAATACATTATTGTACCAAACTACAAGCAACCATAAGTCCCAAACTTAAATGAAGATTCAACCTATGGTTGGTAAAAGAAAGTGATGCATACAATGAAATGTAAAGGTTATTTAATCTCTATTTCCAGATTACTGTGGATAATAATCTACTATATGAAATTAGATGGCTGACATTTAAATTTATAGTAAGAGGAGTCAAAAAGCATCTTAATGAAATATAAAATGAAGAATACAGCTAAACTTCAGCTATGGATTATCAAACTGAATAAAGATCTGCAGAAAATAATTATCTGAAATATTCGACTTTTACTTCAGCAGAAACCGAATTAACAATTTTATAAGCCAAAAAGTAATGAATTTTTGTTACCGCAATTAGTGATAAATATGCTGAATGAGCCAATGCTCTCTGTAAGCTGCTGACAACTAGATTAAAATTTAATTCCAGTAAGATAATTCATATTAAAGAAAATGATCTCCATCATAGTAAACTAAAGCAATACTCCATTTTATTTATAATACTTAAAATACAAATGTATAAACCCTTACATCACACTGATACCAACAACTTGCTGGTCAGTTTTAATCCTACTAAATTCCAAGTGACAGGCTAGGTAGATATACAGCAAGATGAAGTCACCTTTTATAGAGGATCTGAAGCTTTTACCTCCTTAAAATCAGGCAACCCTCCGCAGTCCCTATAGATTTAATACATGCTTTTGTAGAACACATAAACCAAAGTTGATTCCTATTTTCCAAAAGATATTAAATGTCATTTAAATCATCATTTTTAGACAAGTATATGAATCAGTCTACAGAAATCTTTGTCTATAAGCCCAACACAGACCTTCTTATAATTAAAACTAATTGCCTAATATTTATTTATTTATGATATTTATTTACCGGGAAGGTCCACTGGGCTGACGAGAGCCCATTTTCAGTGGAGGCCCGGGGAGAAAAGCTCCAGTAGATTAATACAATAAGGAAAACTACATTACATTCCAGAAGTAACTGCCACAATGTGGTTACTATACTTACAAGAGTTACTACAACAATGAATGATGCAAGTGATGAGGTACAATTTACAAAGAAAAACTGCATTACAGTACAGAGGTGGCTACCGCAAGTTAGTTAAAATATTTACAATGGTTTCTACCATACAATGATATCAGTGAAGTGGTACAGCTTACAACTACAAAATGTAGTAATAGAAATTAAGCAAAATGACAGAAATGTGATTTTAGAGGCAGCAAAGATCATAAGTTAATTAAGAAGAGAGCAATACAAGGAGTGCTAATAAGGGAGAGAGGGTTAGGTAACAGCATTAAAGGAGGTACAGCAGTTACAAACCAGTTAGAAAGAAGATGATTTTGGAGGGCGGTTTTGAATTTGAAGGGGTGTTGTTCAGAACGTAAAGAGGAGAGGAGATCATTCCAGTGCCTGGCCATAGTCCAGGAGTATAAAAGTTTGCCAACTGGAAGGTTTGGTTTATAGACTTGGAGTAAGTTTTGATTTTCTGATTGTAATGACCTAGTGAGGGAGTAAGAGGTAAATAAGGAGCTGAGTGCAGGGCAGTCTTGTGGTTTGTATGTTAGTCTATGAGAAGTAGTTAGTTGGAGATGTAGCAGGAATTGTGGGAATTCCAGCCAGTGGAGATGCCTTAAGGCCATACAGTGATGGGAAGAATAACGACAGTTAGAAACACATTTGGCAATTTTCTTATAACAGGATTCTAACTTCAGTTTTAAAAAGGACTGTAAGTTAGTTAGTAGAGGAGCACTGTAGGTTAGAGAAGGAAGTGGGCAAGAGAGGGCTAGGGCTTGTTTAGTAACAAGGGAGAGGAATTTATAGTGCCTGCTTTCTGTGAGTTTTAGAAATGTTGGGTTGGATATGTAGATCAAATTTTAGATTGTTGTTTATTGTAACCCCCAAGAGTTTAGTATTATCCACAAGTTCGATCTTTATGAAATTCAATGAGATAATGTTAAAGACTTGGAAATCCATAGAATTATTCTTTTTAGGGGTGAACAGCATAAGTTTTGTTTTTATGGCATTTAAGGACAAGTGATTTTGGTGGAACCAAGATTCAAAAGTAGAGAAAGCTGTTTGGGTCATTTGTTGTAGGATGGTAGGGTTGGGTGCAGAACAGACTATGGTCAAGTCATCAGCATATTGGACTAGGGAGGAGTAAGGTAAAGCTTGGTGTAAATTGTTAATGAAAATATTAAATAGGAGGGGGCCAAGAATTGAGCCTTGAGGGACACCAGTAGGGTTGTGGAGGTATGGAGAGATTGAGTGCTACCATTTGACGGCATGCTGTCTGTTATAGAGATAACTTTCAAACCAGGCATGGGATGAAGAAGACAGCCCAGTGGAAGAGAGTTGAGAGGGAAGGATGGAATGGGATATGGTATCAAAAGACTTTGACAGATCTAGAAAAAGGGTAGATGTTATATGGCCAGAGTCACAAATTTTGTTAATGATATCTAAGAAGGATAGGAGAGCAGTAGAGGTACTGTGGCCAGGACGGAGTCCGTGTTGTGTTGGGGAGAGGATGTTGTTGTTTAACAGGTAGTTTAGTTGCTTTTGGATACATTTTTTGAGAATTTTGGATATGTGGGAAAGAAGAGCAATAGGTAGGAAGTTAGAGATGTCGGAGAAAGGGCCCCCTTTGTGGAGGGATAGGATAATAGCTTCTTTCTATAAAGAGGGAACGTAAGATTCTTGGATTGACCTGTTGATCAGAATGCTAATTGGATAAGCTACTGATTCAGAGATAATCTTGAGCAATTTGGCAGGAATGTTGTCAGCTGAGTTGGAGCAGGGTTTTAGCTTTAGTAAGAGTTTTTTTTATATATGAAGTAGAAATAGGGAAAATGTTAAATTCTGTATGGGTAGGAAGTTTTTCCTGATTTTGAGTAGATAAAGTTGGAAATGTGCTATATTGAGGAAGGTGTGAGGAGGAGGCTCTGCTATGGTTAGGATTGCCAGGAAGGGGGAAGGAAAAGGAAGTAGTGAGATTAGCTATTGTATCAATGAAATATGAGTTGAATTTGAAGGCAATAATGTCAGGTGACATGTTGGGAAGGGACAAGGGTTGGTTTTAGTGCCAGGGTTTAGAAGATTTTTTTCTAGAGGACCAGAAGAGTTTAGGGTTATTTTTCCTATTTGATTGTAGGTTCATAAAATATTGTTGCTTGTCTTTTTGGATAAGTTTTTTAGATTGGTTGCAAAGTTGTTTATAGTGGATACGATTAGAGGGGTTATTAGAAGCAAGCCAGAGCTTCCATGCTTTTTCCCTGTTTCGCTTGATTTGTTTTGTAGTTTTAGAAAGCCAAGGGGTGTGAGTGGATTTGATTCTGATGGATCTAGTAGTTGCCAGGCTGTGGAGAATACTAAGAAAGGAATTGTTGAAATAAAGAAGGGCGTCATCTAGGGGTAGGGGTTTGTGACTGTTCCAGTTGTAACCTTTAAGGATAGTATTGAATCTAAGGGGGCAGAATTTGCTTAAGTTTTGTGTGTCTGTAATATTTTGGGTATTAGAGAGAGATGTGCCATTATGAATAGTGTAGGTTGGGAGGTGGTCACTAAAATAATTTGGAAGGGTACCGGCAACTTGATATTTGGAGGGGTCTGAGACTAAGATCCAGTCTAGAATTGAGCCCTTATTATTTTAGAAGTTATATCTAGTAGTGGAAGTAATTTGTTGAGTAAAGTGGAATAGATTAATACTGTTGGGGGACTGGATAATGGAAGTTGCTGCCCAGTCAATATTCATGTCACCCAGTATAATGAGTTCATTTTTTATTGTATGTGAAATCCAGGAAAGAATGTCTTCTAGAACTGGGATGTTATTCCCAGGAGGAATATAAATGGCTACAATACAGAGCTTTTTGGAGTTGTTGAGCTCCAGAAATGATATTAGGATTTTGGCATTATGGAATTTAGGAATAGCATAGGAAAAGCAGCATATATTAAGGGTATTGGGATATATTAGGGCAACACCACCTCCTTTTTTGTGTTGTCTGTCGACCCTGATTACATTGAAATTTGGAGAAAGGAATTCAGAGTCTTGCATGCTTGGTTTTAGCCAGGTCTCAGTAGCAGCTATGATGTGTGTTCTATTAAGAGTTAGCGGGTTCCTGTTACGTAACCAAATTTCCAGAAGGTCAAACACCATAAGTTCGAACCTGGAAGTTTGAAAGTTGAAAATGTCGAAGATGTAGAAGTCTAAATTCTTTCCCAGGGAAAGAATTCGGTTGGATGTTTCTGCAGCTTCGACATTTTCTCCACTGTGGTGCAAAAGTTATGGAATGGTTTAAGGTAAGTGTGCGATTGTGATGGACATTGGGGTTAGGGTTTGGATAAGGTAAGTGTGCAATAGTGATGGACTTTAGGGTTAGGGTGCGGGTTAGGGTTCATAGGTTCATAGATTAGGTTCGTGGATTAGTACTAGGCTAACTGCCCTTGTGGGCTATTTTTTTAAGCCTAGCCAATTACCCCATGTGAGAATCAAACCTTGCACTTTGTGTTTGTAAGGTAAACACCTTAACCATTATGCCAACCCCCACCCCTTTAAACAGCCTCTGCAAGGCTTGAACCCAGAACCCTGCACCCCATAGACAAAGTGATTTACCACTAAGCCACTAAGCCATGATAAATATTTTGGGTTAAGGTTAGTGCATAGTTGTGTATGTAAGGTTTAGTGTAGGTTTATAAGATTTTTGGTGTGCTTGTGCTGTGTGTGTGTGATTTTCGGAACAGTGAATTTTTTCCCTAGGAAAAAATTTGCTGTTCTGATGTTTCGATGTTATCATATTTCAATCTTCCAAGTTCAAACGTCTGGTGTTCGACCTTCTGGAAGTTTAATAATGTAATAGGAACCCGGGTTAGCCAAGCATGAAATTCAGTGGCCTTGTTGCAAATACTTTGGAAGTTAATGGTAGTTATATGGAGAGTTTTATGAGGGGAGGGACCTGGGTTAGGGTGAATATCTCCTGAACATATCAAGGAGGAGAAGAAGTAAAAAAATGTAAAAAGACTGCTTTAGAATGGAGAGAAAGGAGGTAAGGAACTGTGCTAGAGTATTGTGATTGTAGGATAAATAAAAGTTAATAGTAGGTATTTGGGGCTTACTACATAAGAGTGGAGAATGAGGGTAAAGGCTATCAGTCATATGAGAGTAGGAGTGACTTTTGGACACTGATTGTGGGGGTGTTGGGTTATGTATGGAGGTTAGGGAGTAAGGTCCTAGTGCTGAAAGGTTAATGAGTAATAGCGTAGCTAAGGAGAAAGGTAGTAGGTAAGTCAGGGTTGTAGCTAGGGAAGACATTATAGAAGGTGAAATTAAGAGAGATGAGATTTAGGAATTGGTGTAAGGAAGAATGGAATGAAATAACAGAAATGGAAAATGTGGGGATAGAATATATAGTAGTTCGATGGGTATAAAGGTGGGAAGAATAGAGGCCTGTGGTGGTATGAGATTATGGGAGGAAGTAGGAATGGTTGAGGGAGGAAGTGGGAGTGGTGAAGGAGAGAAAAAATGTAATTTTTATGGGGGTGGGTGGGAATGGGGGTAGGGTAGAGGAGCGGAGTGAGTCTGACCGTAACGAAGGGTGAACAGAGTGGGAAGGAAACCAACCGCGTTCATGCAATAGAAAAAAAAATCAGAAGTACAGCCTCTAAATCCAGGTATGCCCAGGAGGTGGGGAACTGCCAGGTGAGGACTTGCGTAAATATATTCTTAGAAGCAAGGTTTCCCAATTTAAGCGTTAAAACACCGAAGCAGTAGTTTCTGAAGGAGTGGAAAAAAAACTTACTATAATAGTTGTTAATACCAATTCTGCAGATATTGTTCAGTACTTTATATTACTATATTCTACTTTAGGTACTAAACCTAGAGTTCCAGGTGATGATGCTTAGAGGGAAATGGGGGCTAAGAGTGGAAGCACATCTTGTAGTGTGCAAACCTTTATAGAGATAACAAAGATGGCTAGCTAGTTTTGTTGAAGTGGAACTAGTAACAAACCTACATTGTTTGCAGGACACAAAGAGCAAGCCCTGTAATTATGCTATGCAGAGTCCCATTTATGATGCACTGTTTCCCTATAGCAACTAGGGTTTTCTTGAAGGCTCAGTAGATTCGATTGCAGGCACTGATGAAAAACACAAGACATGACAGGGAACTGTAGAAATAAAGAGAGACAGAAGGGTTAGGCTTTTTCAAGAGGAAAATGCCAGAGAAAGGAAGGGAGGCAGGGAAAGGAGGCAATAGACAAAATAACTAAAATCTGCAGCACTAAGTACATGAATCAAGCTATTAGAAGAACTTCCAGGCACTATAGTTAAATACATTCAAGTGACATTCAGAAAATATCAAGGAGTACAGCTTTGTGAACTCAGCACTTGAAAGAACAACTGGTCAGAAATGTGCTAATGCTCCTCTTTAAGGCCTGCATACAACACAACAATTTTATAGAAAAAAAGCACAATATATTCTTGCTAAGAAGTAGTCGCTAATATATTGAATGGTATTTACATCAAAGTCTAACTAGGGGAGCAGTCACTAAAATTCACATTAAAAATTGACTTGGAAGCATTTGCTATTAATCTAAAGGGGAAAATGTGTTAGATTATGACTATGGAAGCAGTTGCTAATAAACCGCAATCAATATGCCTGTATTCTTGGTAATGCTATCACGTGGTGGACACAAACTTTATGAAGTTACACCGCCTGTGAACAATAAATTAGACAAAACATTCATTGTAGACAACAATTAAGCTAAACAGTAGCTATTAATTTAAGCTAAGCAGTATTTATGCTCCCACCAATTAATTTAAACTTAATTAATTTAAAGGAAAAAAATGCGGCAGATTATGACTATGGAAGCAGTCGCTATAAACCGCGATCTGCCTGTACCCTTGGTAATGCTATCATGTGGTAGTCACAAACTTTATATGTTACATTGCTTGTGAACTAAAAAATTAGACAAAACAACATCCTTTGTATACAAAAAGTGAAGCTAAACAGAAATTATTACTAGAGATACACTTCCTGAGAAGAGATTGCAGTCCCCTCATGCACTAATAACAAGAACTAGCAATTAAAAGCCCACTTTAGTGTTTAGTTTATCTTTATTCAGTTCAAATGTTAAGCTCCACACTGCAGTCTTGTTAAATGCTTCTGGCTTGTAGAATTGTCTCAAGAGTCCAGATTGAATTCATGGAAGGGCAACAAACCCAAAATAATATCATATTAAAATTAATTCTGTACTATAATAAAAACATCTAATATACCTGTGGGTGTATTCGCACAAGATGTTAGTAAGTCATTAATCAAGTCTACATTTCTTTTTATAGACAAGAGATAAAAAAACTTGAATTTTCCCAACAATGCATTAGCTCCAGTCGAATTTTCTTTGAATATGCCTTTACCTATTTGGTAATTGATAAGAATAGTTCTTCTCTGCTCAAGATTTTATCCAGGACTAAATAACAGTGTCCCTTATAACTCTATATTTTTATGCTACTTTTGAAGTACTCTTTTAAAGTATTATACAATCTTGAAGCATGTAACTTTTGTCACAACAAAAGTTATCACTTTATTTGTAGATTATGTACTTTTACATTGTTAGATTTAAATAATAGCAAACAAGGCACTTACAGGATATTGAAAATTGTAGACAAATACAGTAATGTTTCTAATTATAATTTAAGGACTAACAAATCAACACTTTTCTGTACAGCCTTAGGCATATCTGATAACAAGGATTTACTTCCCAAATCTACATATCCTTCAAGGAACTTAAATACTTAGGGATGAAATAGAAAGCAGACTTTGTATTTCTAACCTGTCTCAATTTAGTTCAGCCAATAAAATAAAAGATAATTTGACATAATGCTCTAAATTTAACTTATTGGTGAATTTGTGTGTGACAAATGGAGATTATGCAAGCACAGCTGTCTGGAATTTTGTAAGCAATTATGCGTCATTTGTAGGCATTAACATGATTCATATAAGATGCTTGTGTTACAACTGTATTAGAACTGTATCTCATATGTTTATCAAACTTGTTTGCACAGACATGTGTGCTAAAAAAAGGTATTTTGTAAAGTACTGAGCTTAAAGATGTATCCATAGTGTGTCAGCTACTTGATCAGGGACATGAAGCACTGGTTGGACAGAGAGGATGCTGGAGGTCTTGGCTTGGCCACTCAGCTGAGATCTCAACTCTATAGCTGTACCAGTGGGGAATCTTATTGGGGATCTGGAGAAAGAAGGAGAAACCAGCCCCGGACTGACTGTGGTCTCTGCATGCTCTTAAGGGAAATTGCACTTAATGCAGAGAGCTGCATCTGGTAATACTGTGTGTGTAACTTGTCATCCTCTCAGTGAATGTCCCCCACTGTTACAAGTGGTAAGGATTGAGGCTCCTTGATTACTGGTCCAGTGGTGGGGTATCACATTGTGAATAATTAAAATAAATATTTTCTTTGCTCAAAGACTCTTTATGAAACCAAAAATAACAGGGGATAGAGACACAACATCATGGACAATGTTTAGATATTGCTGTAATTTACTTAAACATTTAATAAAAAAAAATTCAACAGATATTTTCAAAACAATAAGATGTATGAAACCCAAATGTCTGGTATCACTGACTGATTGCAATCCTCAGTGATTTACCAGGAAGTCAAAAATTGTAGATTGGGTACAGGACAAAAATGTGAGCCAAAATCAAAGACATCCAGCAAAATACTGAACAGTTGCGAGGAATACATTTTACATTTTTCTTAAGAGTGCTTTAAAAAAAAATCAACCATTTTAGTCAGTTTTCTTTGGAATAATAACACTGCAAAGAACTCACATACAAAGGCTCTATGATTCTGTAATCAGCAGTGGTCTATAGTTATCCATCGCAATAAGTACAGAAACAGCACCAAAAACAGAAATGTCACAGAACAACTTCTTTAATGTTCAACCAAGACAGCTCATTCAGTAACCACTTTCGTCTAATGCTAGACTTTCTCAGACTGAATTAGAAAGAATCAAAACACCTTTTATACAAATAAAACAATTAAATAATTGAATAATTGCTCAATTAATGCAAATGCACAATTTAAAGACATCTTTGTAAGCTCCAATTCAAGTACAATTAAAAAAACACAATGGTAAAAATCTGTAAATACTTGCATACATATAATAACAGTATTTAATGTTTTATCCTTTTTCTTTTTAAATACATTTTAAAATTTTCTTTATCACTATGGCCAGGGGTAATACTTGCATTCAGTTAAACTATCCAGCAGTATTCCCTCCAATATAATTCTTCTTCTGTTTCAAGTCTATTGTCAAAACCCAGTACCTTATCCAGCACTAGAAATCTAGGCACCCATTTACATTTAGTAGTACTATAATGTTTACCCCCATGTGCTAGTGCTGTCCCCCTTTTTAATAGCATAAAGATGCTTATGTATTCTCCTATAAAACTCCCTAGTAGTTCTACCAATATAGTATGAGGGACACCCAGAACAAAGAGATAAATACACTACAAATTTACAAACATTAGTGCTCAACACTTTGATTCTAGTGTTGCTGGCATAAATTTCCACTAGACCCTTAAATAAAAAACTTACAATAACTAGAGTTTAAACATGTCCAAACCATTTCTTTCTCTTTACCAAAATATTTTATTTTATCTTGAAAAATATTTTTAAAATTATATCTTTTTTTATTTATAAAAGTGGGGACATCACCTACCACTTTTCTAACATCAGGGAAGCTACTTAGGATTTTCTAATTATCTCTTAACAAATGTTTGATTTGCTTGCCATCTAGTGAATATGGGACAACCATCACAGTCTCATAATTATTGTTTTTTTGTTGTTGATAATGTCTGGTAGTATTGTTCTGTTTGTTTATTTTATCCTGTTCTGCTTAATTTCATTGAATGTTTCTTTAACAATGTCCTCAGGATAGCCCCTAACCATAAATTTATCACACAGGCCTGTACCTTCTTCAAGGAATAAATCATCACAGTCTGTTAAATCACTAATCTTTTTCAATTGCACTTTAACAATATTATACTTCATGTTCATGGGGTGCATACTACCATACTCTAAATAAGTATTATTTTGAATTTTCTTTTTATAAATTTTTGTAAAAGCTCCTTTCCTTCTTTATAGACGTCAACATATAAAAAGTGAATATCCTTTAAATTATAACTAAAAGTAAAATGCAAATATTCACAAGCATTATTAACGTCACTTAGAAAACACAACAACCCATCTTGATCACCTCTCCAAATAAGAAAGAGGTCATCAATAAAACGGCCATAATATAAAACATGGCAATAATGTTCATTTCTCATAATATATTGCTTTGCCCAAGCTGTCGTAAATAAATGGGCATAAATAGGGGCCATAGTGGTCCCCATAGCAATGCCATTTGTTTATTGATAAAAAGAACCGTTGAATTAAAAAAAATGATATGACAATACAACATCCAAAATTTCTAAAAATCAATGAAACTTCATCTGCATCATAGAGCTTAGAGATTAATAATTCCATTCTAACATGCTCAACATCAACAGTTTTTGGTATTACAGTAAACAAGGACTTAATGCCCATAGTAACCAAATAATCAGATTCTCATACCTCAATTTCCTTAATGATTTTTGTTAAGGCAAAAGTGTCACATATCTAGGTTTTGCTAGTTTCTACTACCTTTTGTAACTTTTTCTCAATAAATATGGCCATAGCCTCTGTCTTGCTACCCCCCCTGGCAACAATAGACCTCAGCAGTGGGTAATCTAAGACTTTATGCACTTTAGGCAGGCGAAAGATCTTACTGATTCTGTGGTTATTCTTAGATAAAAAGCTTGCTTCTTTAGCTTCAGTCCTGCCATCACATAACCACTCCTCTAGTAGTGAATCTATGAAGCTATAAGATTTTTTAATAAAATTAAAAGTCACTTTTTTATAATAGTTTTCATCCTGTAACATAACATTCATACTTTCTATATAAACATCTTTGTCGGAAACAAGTAAAGAATTGCCCTTGTCAGCTTTTAATATCACAATATCATTATCATTTTTATTCTATTTAATGCAAGCTATTCATCTTTATTTAAATTAAACAATTTGTTGACAAGTTTTATCATTAATAAGTCTCTCAGCAGTTTTTCCATAATGCTCTGAAAAGCCTCCAATTCAGGTCATAATGAAGTATTAAATAGAGGATTAAAACAGCTGGGTTTATTCAAACCACATTTAAGTTTATTTTCATTGTAATTGTTATATACAAACTTCAGATAGTTTTAATCTAAAATTATAAAATATTTGCTATTTCAGGACACTATGAAACCATTGCAACAAGGCTTGTTACTTTATTACTTTCTTATTTGAAATTATGTATCCAATATTTTTACTTTTTACTCTTAAAAATAAAATATCTAACACGTTCCTTTCTAGTAACCCAAATATCAAAATAAATAAGGAGCCATTTCAAGCTGAACAATTTCTTATGGTAGTTTATGTGTAGTGTGCTCCCATTTAGTGGAACATAAGATAATCTTTTACAGTGATATGCTTTGAAGTGGAACTTAAAAGTTTCTGCTTAAAATCTTCTAACTTAATCAGAATTGCCACACTAAAACTAAATTCACTTCTCAAATACATAAAAAAAATAGATATAAACTCATTTCATCTTGCATGAACTATAGAGAGAAAAAAATTGTCTCACATCTTATAGATCCATTATAAATGCTAAACATTACTCTGAAGTCCAACTACTAAAGTTCTCTTCTAAAAGGAATGCATATATTTCCTGTCAATTAATTTGCCAAGATACCTTTAAATAATGGCCTTACTCAAAACTTGTTCTGCAACAGGTTATGTGCATTAATGCTTATTCATATTTGCATAAACTTACAGAATTCTATAAATTATCTTATCCATATCACTCAGTATGTAATAACAGCACAGTTACAAATTTCTTAGAAACTCATTCTGAATATTTGGTTGTACATGTTAATTTTTTTTTTTTTTATAAAGTCGCTTTATCTCCAGTATCCGTAGTTGTAAATGGTATCACTTGTTTCTTGGTAAAACCACTGAGTAATATAGTGAAGAGACTGTTGCATAATATGTTCAGTATTGTCATGGGCATTTTTGTGACACAGAATTGGTTATCGGTTCTGTCTGTATATGTGTGTGTGTGTGTGTGTGTGTGCGTGCATGTGCGTGCATGTGTGTGTGTGTGTGTGTGTGTGTGTGTGTGTGTGTGTGTGTGTGTATGTATATATATATATATATATATATATATATATATATATATATATATAGAGAGAGAGAGAGAGAGAGAGAGATAGGTTTATATCTAGTATATCTGTATATAAAATATTTGTGTATTTATTTGTTTATTTATTTTAACAGTAGGAAATGTTATTCTTTCAGGTATTATAATCAGTTGTATAATTTACCTAGATTATAAAGTTTTTTCAGCTTTATAATTTTATAATCTGTTCGTTTGGAACAGTTCCTTTCTTCTGATTTGCAAGTAACATGAAGCCATGTTCTTTGCTGAAGAACTGATCAAGTTCAACATTCCGGCAGTTTATTCGATACCCATTGATAACGTTTTATGATGATGAATATCATACTCTAATATTATGCATATGTATCATGTACTGTGAATGATTGTAATACTGTAAATATGTCTAATGTACTTAATTTTCTGATTACCATGTTGACAATTTATATAGATAAATCTATGTAGACTTTTAATAAAAATAAGTTTAAAAAGATTTAAAAGTGTCTATATGAAAATGGATGTGTGGGTAAGGTTCATAGGTTCATAGGTGTGTACTAGACTAAAGACCCTGGAGCTTTTACAAGCCTATCCCATAGAAGTGCCCTGGCATCATGCCACCATCAGTTCCCAGTGCCTCTATCAAGTAGAGCCGCTAGAGTGATCCCTGGGTTGAACTTTCTATTTCCCATCCATTCATCAAGATTTCTCTTGAAAAGGGCCAGTGAGGTGCTCTGCTTATCATGTATGGGAATCTATTGCAGACCATGGGCAGTCTCAGGGTTATGAACCTGTCCTTCCAGCATGTTCTGCTGATTGTGGTAATGAGATTAAGATCCCTGGAGTGTGTGGTGTGGAGGTATTGGGCTTTATTTAGGTGTAACATTTCTAACAGGGCTAGGTCAGACATGACTTTATAAGTTAAGCAGAGATCACCTCTTAATAGACGATATGAGACAAAGAATAGCTGAAGTTTTTTGTCTGTCCATGTAGGACATGTGTTTAAGGCCTAGGATCCTCTTCATGAGGTACTTGTCTGGCCTTTCCAGCTGTTGCATGTGTCTAGTGAGGTACATGCCAAATAGGGCATTATACTCAATGACTGGTCTAATGAGGGAAGAGTAGAGAGAGATGATGACCTCTTCCTTCCTGGATGCAAAACCCTTGGTAATGAGATGTGCCACATAGAAGGACTTTCTGACCACAGTAGCAATGTGGTGGTCTAGTGGGATTTGAGTTTTTCCCAAAGGAAATGATGATGCATTTTTTTGGCATTAAGCTTAAGGCCATAGTTTCGACACCAGTCGTTGCTCTCAGTGAAGCCTTTCTGTAGGATGTCTACATCACTTGGGGAGTAAATAATGGCTCCCAGCTTGCAATTATCAGTGAACTTGGTCAGCTAGAGTTCCTCCATGTTGGCCTTGACTTCTGAGAAGTAGATGCCAAACAGGAGAGGACCCAGAACTGATCCCTCTGGGACTCCACTCGTGACTGGTTGGCAGTGTGACTTGGAGTCTGCTACTTTCACACTGGGGGTTCTATCTGTGAGGCAATTTGCAACCCACCTAGTGATATAGGGGTTGATGCCTAGTTTGGTGAGTTTATCAATAGTTCCTGAGTGAGGAATGGTATCAAAGGCCTTGGCCAGATTGAGGTAGACTGTATGAACTGCCTTGCCCTCATCCACAGCTCTGGTGACTGACTCAAAGAAGTTAACCAGGTTGAGCAGGCATGATCTACCCTTCACAAAACCAAACTGTGTGGGATCCAGAGTTTGGAGATTCCCTATATCCTTGTTAATTAGGTCCATGATGATGCAGCTCCATAGCCTTACATATCAGACCCATCAGGCTAATGGGGTGATAATTCACAGGGTCTGCAGTCAATCCCCCTTTATGGAAAGGGATGACTGTAGCAGTGCACCATTCTGTAGGGACAAAGCCTGAAGTGAGGCTGTGATTGAACAGGGCACACAGGTGTGGTGCCAGTTCACTTTGTAGTTCATATAGAACACAGACAGGAATATTGTTGGGTCCCATGGAAGCTGTATTCCTGGCCTTGGACAATGCAGCTTTAACCTGTGCTGCAGTAATGCTGGGTGCATGGCATTCTTCTGGTATTGTGATTGGTCCTTTGGGGGGGGTAAAGTTGGCACTGAATCTGTCAGCCAGTATGTTGGCAATATCTGTTGGCTCAGTATAGGAGGTACCATTGTGCAGTAACTCAGAGCAAATCTGGTTATTGCAGTGGAGGTTCTTGATAAAACTGTAGAAGGCTTTGTTGTTGTTTTTAGTGTCTGCCGCAATTCTGCCTTCATAGCTAGCTTTAGAGTTTTGATGAGGGATCTCAACTTTTTGTTGAGGCTAATAAGGGAATTTTTCCAATCCTGGGACTTCACCTTTTTCTGCAACAGTTTCTTCCTTCTGTTCCAGAGTTTGTTAATGGCAGGAGACCACCAGTTTGGCTTCCTTTTTTTGGAGGAGAGTGTCTTGGTTCTGTTAGGTATGGCTAGTTCCATGCATTTATGTAAGTGTTTGTACAGTGCATTGGTGTATGATTCGGCAGTCATGCACATATTTTCCATTTGCACGGGTACCGTGAAGTTAGCCACCTCTGTTTTAGGAGCCCAAAGTCAGATTTGGAGAAGTTTTTCATGGTGTTTACCTTTGTTGGTGGTGTAGGTGAGCTGTAGATGTCCATGTTGATTAGTTTGTGGTCGGATCTAACCAGGGAGGAATTCACTATTGGTGTTGAGCAATGGTCGCCCATGTTAGTAATAACCAGGTCAAGGATGTTACTTCCTCTGGGAGGTAAGAATTTCATTCAATTAAATTAAAAATGAAATGTATCAAAATGTAACAATAATGGCAATGAAAAAGAAAGTCACAGGGTGCGCAGACAATACCGAACAGGGGCGATTTAACCTCAAATATATGCAGCTGTGAGCCCCAGGAGAAGAAGTGGCCAGCGTCTAATGAGTATTACAGAATCAGTGTCAGAAAGAATAATTTTGTGAAGATGTATAAAAGAAAAAGTATTTCAAAGAAAGTGCATATCATTCAGGCAAAACAGAAAGACAAGATGCTTTCATTTGCAAATTTGAAAGATCCGAGGCTGTGAAATCAAAGAATAAAGAGGCACCACATCACTATATTCAATGGCAAGAGATTAAATAAAAGGTGCTACAGACGGTTGTGTGATAAGTGACTTGAGGTATTTCTTCTCAAAGCAAAGTGCACCTGATGTTCTGGTATTAGCCAATGGTCCACAGTTCCAGAGCATGAAGGGGGGTTCAAGTATGAAATTACAAGTCAAAGATACTCATTATGTGATATACAGGTAGAGGCAGCTACTCGACAGCAAAGAACCTTGTTGAAAAGAGGACTGGCAACAGCTATGGGGTTTGAAATGTTGCAATTTTTGGAATACAGGAATACTTCTTTGGAGAGTCTTAATTTTTCTCCATCTCTGTTACCGATGGTCAGAAGATTAAAGAAAAAATTATAACGTGCATAAACGTACTAATAGAGCATTAATATTTTTGATGCCATCATATATATATATATATATATATATATATATATATATATGACTGCTGATCACCAAAGAGACTATGGTCTGCTTCTCATTTTAGGATTGGTGCTATTGTTTTCTTTCTGGTGAGAGAAGAAGCAAAGGGGCACTATATCCCAGCAGTGTGAAGCACTACTAGTAGCCAGGTAGTAGCCAATTAGGTGAATCCCCCTGATTCATCATTCTTGACAAAGCTAATTCTTTATTTTCAGTAAGGGCTGCTTGTTTATCTACTGTCTAACCTAACTTCAGAATATCTCCCTAAATAAATCACCTATAAATCTTCAGGATCTACTACAGTGATTTCCCTCAAATGTTTGGCTGTGCCTTGTATAGATGCAGTCATCTGGAGATGACATTTTCCCTGTAAAAGTACCCTTAAAATTTCACAAATAACTAGTGCACAGGGCAACTAGTTCATGTAGTAACAAGCACTGCTCCCTAAAGTTGCGACCCAGATACTCCTAACTTTATTCTATATTCTCACATCAAAAAAGGACTTATTACCATGGATATGAACATTCCAACTATTTCTGTTGCCAGTTTGGAGGATATGGACATCTTGAGACAATTTAGAAATTGCCTCATAATCACTGACAACCAGCTAATTCTCAAACAAACTGATATGGTATGTGAGAGATGTATTTACACAATGTCAGTAGAGGCAAAACTCTCACATAAAAGCACTTCTAATATCAATCAGGTTGTCAGTAGTACACACACTGCACCCATCACCCCGTCACACATGCTGTACCTATCACACATTGCACCCATCACACACACTGCACCCATCACCCCATCACACATGCTGCACCTATCACACATTGCACCCATCACACACACTGAACCCATCACCCCATCACACATGCTGCACCTATCACACATTGCACCCATCACACACACTGCACCCATCACCCCATCACACATGCTGCACCCATCACACACACTGCACCCATCACAAACACTGAACCCATCACCCCGTCACACATGCTGCACCTATCACACATTGCACCCATCACACACACTGCACCCATCACCCCATCACACATGCTGCACCCATCACCCCATCACACATGCTGCACCTATCACACATTGCACCCATCACAAACACTGCACCCATCACCCCATCACACATGCTGCACCCATCATGCACATCACACAAGCTGCACCTATCACACATTGCACCCATCACACACACTGCACCCATCATGCACATCACACACACTGTACCCATCATGCACATCCCACACACTGCACCCATCACCCCATCACACACACTGCACCTATCACCCCATCACACACACTGCACCCATCATGCACATCACACACTGCACCCATCATGCGCATCACATACACTGCACCCATCACCCCAATGCACATGCTGCACCCATCACACACACTGAGCCCATCATGCACATCACACACATTGCACCCATCACCCCATCACACATTGCACCCATCACACACACTGCACCCATCACCCCATCACACATTGCACCCATCATGCACATTACACACACTGCACCCATCACCCCATCACACACACTGCACCCATCATGCACATCACACACACTGCACCCATCACCCCATCACACACACACACTGCACCTATCACCCTATCACACACACTGCACCCATCATGCACATCACACACACTGCACCCATCACCCCATCACACACACTGCACCCATCACCCCATCATACACACTGCACCTATCACCCCATCACACACACTGCACCCATCATGCACATCACACACACTGCACCCATCACCCCATCACACACACTGCTCCCATCATGCACATCACACACACTGCACCCATCACCCCATCACACACACTGCACCCATCACCCCATCACACACACTGCACCTATCACCCCATCACACACACTGCACCCTTCACCCCATCACACATGCTGCACCCATCATGCACATCACACACACTGCACCCATCACCCCATCACACACACTGCACCCATCATGCACATCACACACACTGAACCCATCACCCCATCACACACACTGCACCCATCATACACATCACACACACTGCACCCATCACCCCATCACACACACTGCACCTATCACCCCATCACACACACACTGAACCCATCATGCACATCACACACACTGCACCCATCATGCACATCACACATACTGCACCCATCACACACACTGCACCCATCATGCACATCACAAAACAGACACATAAACCCACGTTTGCTGAGACACTTAACTGTAACCTTCCTAAGCCCCAAAGACTTATTAGACAAAGCACACATAACAGATGTCCATATCAGCCCCAAATGCATTCTTTCAAGACAACATCATCAACACATACAACCACATCTCATGGAGTCTTTACTACTAAGCTGATAAGGCATAGCACTTTAGAATCCAACATTTTGGTCATTGTGACCTCCATTGTGAGACACACTGATGTCCCTCTCACCAGGATGAGTAAGGAGAAAGTCACAGTTAGTTGCTTATCAGGAGACAGGATCTATCACATTATGCACGCGATCAGGTCGGGTCTATGTTAGCATGTTGAAAAAAAAATACAGTGAACGGCTAATAATTGAACATTAAACAGCGAAACTTTAACGTACTAAACATGCTTAACAGTGAAAAATAATTTATCGAATGGCCATAGTTGGCCAACAACGAGGAAGTGCCATGATGGATAAGGTAAGAAAAGGAAACCTATTTTTAAATTTCTTGTATTCCCCACTGTAGTGTGATCTTGGAGTTGGTATATATATATATATATATATATATATATATATATATATATATATATATATATATATATATATTTAGTGGGGTGTGAAGGGCAAAGGTTACATTCACAATGTTGGCCAACTATGGCCATTCGATGAATTATTTTTCTCTGTTAAGCTTTTTTTCCTATGTTATACTTTCTCTGTTTAATGTTTTGAGTATTAACCATTCACTGTAATTTCTTTTTGATGGACAAAGATAGACCACTCAGGTCATTGGACCACAAGTACCAGCATGACTCAGTCATAGTCTATGTGGGGGTAGATGACCTGAGACAGATCTCCCTAGACTATATGAAGAGACACCTGATGCAGCTCTTGAATACATGTCTGAGGCAGGTGTGAACCTAGTATTGAATAGCATTCTACCTTCTCCAAGGATGATGACATGGGTCTATATTATGGTGTAGAAAGACAAAATAACTGAACATGTCTTTATCGTCACATAAATATCGACCTCTGCATTTGCTGAACAGCCATGTCAGTGAATTTTCCTAGGGGAAATATTCCCTTGGCTGTCATTGGGGATTGGCCCTTTTCCCCACTGTAGTGCGATCTCGGATTTAGTATACTTAGGAGGGTAAGGGAGCAGAGCCCCCCACATCAGTGGGTGTGTGTGGGGGTGTGTGAAGTCACCCACTATATAGGGTTTGAAAGTTTGGTTTGAGCGTTTTTGACCAAGCGATTTTTTCCACTGGGGAAAAATTCCTTGACGTGGCCATTCGGCATTTGCTAAGGTCGATATTTATGTGTCAATAACAACATGTTCGGTTACTTCATCTTTCGACACTGTAATATAGACCCAGTAACACAATACAAACAGAAGATGTCTGACTTTAATAATTGGATTAGTTTCTAGTGTCATTTTAAGGGTGTTCAATATTTGTCAACATAGAAGGAGATAGCCAACAAACCACACTGTTTTGCCAGGGATAGTCTGTACCTCTCCCCTCCATGCTTTTGAATATTAGCTAAAACATTGTCCTTCCTCAGAGAGCCTTTTTTAGGCAATGCCAAACTAACAATCTTTCTAACGTAGGAAATCAGTACCATGAAAATCCAAAGGTATTAGAGTCTAAACAAGAAGCTCCACTCCCTACAAGCTTTCATCACACTAAAGAATGCTGACATCAGTGCAGTCACTGAGAAATGGTTTAAAGCCATGAGCAGAATACCAGCAGTGCAAGGATGTAAAAGGTAAGTGTGGCTTCACAGGCCAAGGACAACCACAAGGCATTCTTTAGCTACGTTCTCAACCTTGAAGGAAATGCCCAATTATTTGTTAAAAGGGCCATGTACACTGAGCCATAAGATATAGAAACCTACTGGCAAACAAATTCAGCTTTAACTTCACTTTTTCTCCACCAGCCCAGCCTTCTCTCAGGAAATGCCATCAAGTATAACCCCCTTAACTATCAATAGGTAGCAGGTCCTCAGTGCTCTGTCTAAGGCCAAGAACACTGCATCAGTGGACCCAGACAGTATCCCTGGCTTCTTTCTAAATATCATAAAACATGGCATATTAGGCCCTTTAGAATCAATATTTAACCTTTAACTGTAGCTTCCAAATAGGTTTCATGCCATACAAATGAAGAATAGCGACCGTTATCCCTCTGCACAAAGGTAGGCCATCTGTGGACCTGAGAAATTGCAGGCCCAAGTCTATTTAGTCTCATATGCAAAACCATGGAAAGAATTACCATGGAAATGATCAATAATTACATAGGAAATCTCTGGACACTGAACCCAACCCAGTTTTGTTTCATCAAGGGCAGGTCATACCTACTTAACCTAGTAGACTTCATTGAGAAGTTTATCAAAGCAAAGGATGAGGGCAAAATGGTTCGCACAACCTACCTTGATCTGGCTAAGACATTTGATGTAATACCCCACTCAGTTATTGTTGACAAGCTCAAGAAGTTATGTATAAACCCTTATGTCATCTGGAAGATAGCCAGTGGAGTCCTTCAGGTATCAGTTTGGGGCCTGCTCCTTTTTGGGATCTACTTCTCTGAAGTCAAGGCCAATGTCAATGGCCTCTGTCTGACCAAATTTGCAGACAACTGCCAATTAGGAGCTGTCATAGAATCTGCCACCAGCACTAATGTTCTCCAAAAAGAGCTGTCACAGACAAATACTAAATATCAAGAAATGCAAAATAGTATCTTTTGGGAAGTTGGCCACACCTGGTAACTGCCATATTGATAACACACTCCTCAAAGTCAATCCACTAGTCAGGACTTGGGGACACATACAGACAGTAATGTACCCTTCAGCCATCACGTGTCTACATTAGTGAGGATTTCATTCTATGTTGTGTAACTTATACACATATGTATGGTGTATAGGTCCAATGAGGTCATTATTCCACTGTATTCATTATTTACCATACCTATCATTGTGTATAATGCTACCTTTGATATGTAAATAACTAATAGCATCCAGCAACTGGAATATCCACATACATTTCTCACTAAAAGAATACAGGGTACAAATAACATGTCCTGTGCAGACTGCTTCAAAGCTCTATCCATGTATTCTGTTTCCTATGAGCTGTTGAGGAGAGACCTATGCCTGACATACAAGGTTTCATTGGACCCCTCACTGATGGACTGCCTTCACATCAGCAAAGCAAACAACAGCAGAATTACCCATTCTAAAGACTTAAACATTGCCTGTGATATAAACAGGACATGCTGGGGAGACAGGTGTATATCCCAGAGACTACCACATCGCTGGAACAGGCTCCCCATCCACATAAAGCTGAGTTCCTCTCTAACCCAATTCAAGTGTAACTTGGACAACTGGATGGAAAACAGGAAATTCATCCCTGGTTTGGCCCTTGCATTCTAATGGACACAGGAAGCCTGTTAATGATTCATCTCCCAGGCCTCTGCTTACACTTATCAGGGGTACCAGAACTTGTCAGAGGTTTGGGATGCATGGCTGGACTAAAAATGCCCCAGTGATTCCTAGCCAGCAAACACCTATGAACCTATGAAGAACTCCAGTCCCTCACAAGGATGATGGTACCACTCTTCGAAGGCTCAAACCTCACTTCCAGGGGAACAAATGGGCCATAGGTCTATCATCTCAGGAAGAACACAATAACCATTTGAACAGAGGGAGAGGCTTGATGGTGGAAGGAGGGCATGTGCAAAAAAGAAATCAATCCAAGGTAAAAGAAATGCTAGAAAAAATAATCAACAAAGGCAGAAATATTACTAAGACAAGCACTTTATTTACTTGTGAACGAGGTAAGAAAAATGGGCCCTTTTCTACCATGACCCAACCTCAAGGTCAATCAAAATGCAATATGAATGGACACTTTGGTTTAGCCAGTCAACCAGAAATTTTTTGGTAAATTGGAGGAACCCAGATTACCTAACGAATGGTCACACAGATGCAGAGTGAACATGTAAATGCCACACAGAATAATCAGAGGTCAAATCTGAGTCTTGAACCTTGGAGATTTAAGGCAGACATCCTAACCACTGAGTTAGTGTGCTGATTGTACTCCAGAAGATTCTCAGACAGAGTAAGAATCCAGTATCCTAAGAAGGTTCAGAATCATCAGCCTGAAGCAGCAGGAATTAGACAAACAACTGAACCAAGATGTTAAATGATTCAAGAAGAAGGTTGTCAGTTGAACAAACCGAATCAAAGCATCCCTTTATGATAAAATTGTCTTGTCTAAGCCTCTCTGCTGGGCATAGAGGGATAAACCAGGATTATATGGTTTGATGGAAGACAACTTGGGAAGAAAACGGCAATAACAAAGTGTACAGTGAAATACAATTGACAACAAGGTGAATTGCAGTTGTTAATATATTAAGTTGGAGAGGTTTGGACAGGCTAGGTATAGGAGGCAAGGTATAAGATTTATAAGATTTGTTGCCCCGGACAGATTGTTCTTTTAATCTCACATTATTATTCAGTCACAGAAAGGTTAAATAGTGCTATATTTTTTAAAAATGTCTGTCTGTCTTTAATACAGTTTCAGAAGACCTACTTTCCAGTTCATGTGATCTACAGAGTAGGATGGGATTGCCCATCATTGGTGGGAGGGCATTCATTGATGATGCTACCTTAGTGGAGGCATGGCTCAAAGAGGGGAGTTGCCTCAAATGTAAGCAATGAGCATGGAAGGTGGGGCAGGGAAGTAGGTATTGTATACGCCAAAATACCCCAGGACAGAAGAGGATACAAAAGAGCCCCCAGGATGCCCTTAGGATCCATGACTGGCCCCATTGATACCAGACCATGTCTGGGGGGGGGGTAGGAGAGAAGCTGGTTGACCTAGTGTGGATGTGGACTGGTCATATGATGTCTCAAGGGGAGCAAAAAAAAAGAATGTCTATTGCAGAGAGTCTGATACAAAGTAACAAAGTGCAGAAATACAAAGATACACTAGAGGGATGTGAGAGTGTACTCACTCCAGAGAAAAGCGTCCCTGTACAGTATTCAGGCAACCACAAGTGTTCCGAAAAGAATACCTAAAATCCAGACATAACTGTCCTAATACATATGCTGCGTTTAGACTAAAGGAATTAAACAAATATATGGTCAGCTTGAATATTGATTATGATATAAAAGTCTAAACAGTCATATTTTTTGAAATGTCTATTGAATATTTGCCAAAATGTGAATTAATGTAAAAATTCCCTGATGAGCTTGCAGTTGAAGTAAAGATAATTAAAAACAAAATGATTTCTGTAAAGTAATGTGTGATACCTCCCAATATTTATAAAATATATTTTATAATTAGGATAAGGAGTGTAGTATATCGGTGTATATAGCTTTAAATAATTCAGATCTCACCAACAGGGGTTGCACACCTTTTTCTTGAAGACAGTCACAGCAAAAAACGTATTGATACTATAGCAACATGTGCACAGTGTCTTTGAGTTTTTAACAGACATCCCAGATATTTCACCATGTATTCCTGGGGAGATAGTAAAGGAATTACACAAATACGTGGACAGCTTGAGAGTGGATTATGATATACAAGTTTAAAAAGTTATATTCTTTGAAATGTCTATTGAATATTAGTCAAGATGTGAATGAATGTAAAACTCTCCTGATGTATTTGGTGTTGAATTAAAGATAATTAAAAACAAAGTGAGGAATGTAAAGTAACGCATGATACCTCGTATAATATTTATAAAATATATTTTATAACTAGAGTAAGGGACTGTGGTGTGTTGGTATATATCTTTAAATAATACACTGCTCAGAAAAAGAAAATGCATGCCTCTTTCTTGAAAGGAGTCACAGCAAAACCCTCATTGATACTAGCAACATGTGCACAGTGTCTGAGTTTTTCCTAAGTTTCCTGACAGACGTTACAGATGTTACAATATATACTCCTGAAGAGGGACCAGGCATTTTTAAAGTATTTTGTGAAAACTGACAACATACTGATTTGGAGAGTTTTAGAAATGGCCTTCTTTCGCAACAGCAAAATAAACAAAAATGGCAGAAAAGTTAAGGGTCATTGTCACAGATTTTTTGCTTGTTTGTTTATTTGTTTGTTTTAAGAAATCTTGTCAAGTCCTCCAAAGCTAATAATGAAGTACAAATAGCCTCCCTAGCTAAGGATAATCACCAGGTATTCTTTAACTATGTCCAAAATCTAAATGGAAATACAGCCCTACTATGCACTGAACTGGTTGTGAATGACATCACCCATATTCATCTGGAGGTAATAGCCAACCTGCTAGCTGACAGATTGGAGCAAACTTCACCCCCCTCCCCGAGCCCTCCACTCATCCACCACAGTATAACTGCCACCATTCCAAAGCCTATTATCTCAAGAGAGCAGGTCATCTCTGCGCTTTCCAAGGCCAAAAACACAGCATCAATGGGACCAGGCAACATCCCAGGTTGCCTTGTAAATAACTTAAAACATGACCTAGCAGACCCACTTGGATCCCTGTTTGACCACAGCCTGAGGACTGGCTATGTTCCGGTGGAATGGTGGACAGCAACAGAGGACCATCAACTGACCCTGGCAATTATAGGCTCATAAACTTGACTAGCCTCATCTGCAAGGCCATGGAAAGAATCATTATGGACCTTAATAACAAGGACATAGGTAATCTCCAAACTCTGGCACAACCCCATCCGGATTTGTTAAAGGTAGATCATGCCTGTCAAACATGGTTCAGGCTTTGAGAAAGTCACCAAGGCCCTGGACAAGGGAAAGAGAGTGCATACCACTTATCTTGACCTAGGCAAGGCATTTAACATGATTCCACACTCAGGTATTATAGAGAAAATCTCCCAATTGGGAATTAGCCCCTATGTTACCAAATGGGTATTTAACTGGCTCACCAACAGGACACATACTGTCAAAGTGGGTGACTTCACCTCTAGCAAAAGACCAATCATCGGTGTCATACCACAGGGTTCTGCGCTGGTCCCATTACTGTTCAGAATTTATTTCTCAGAAGTCCAGGCAAACTTGGAAGGCTTGTGGCTGACCAAGGTTGCTGTCAATTGCAAACTGATAGCAATCACAGAGTCCCCCAACAATGTTAATATACTGCAGACAAGGTTAACACAAACAAATGATTGTTGCCAAAGCCACAAAAGCTGACATCCCTGCTAATTACATTATACACAGTACCCCCCAAGTGTAGGCTCAGTAGGACAGTACCTCCCAAGTGTAGATTCAGTGGGACAGTACTCCCCCAAGTGTAGACCCAGTGGGACAGTAAACCCCCAAGTGTAGGCCCAGTGGTACCTGATCTGGGTACTCAGGTTGATAGCAATCTGAACTTTGACCACCATGTATCCACAGTAGTAAGGAAACCTTCTATGTGGCACATTTTATAAATAAAGGCATTGCATCTAGATCTAAGGATGTTATAATTTCATTATACTAGGCCCCATCAGACCAATAATTGAGCACAAAATTCCTTTTTCATTTACCTCACCAGACACCTGCAACAATTAGGGAGACTGCAGAGGTTTCTTGACAAGAAATTACAGGGTACACAAACAAGCATTATGCAGAAATCCCTGTCACTGTATTCTGTCTCTTACAGGTTGCTAAGGGGTGACCTGTGCCTGTCTTACAGGTCAGTCTCTGATCTGGACATGATGGAAATGCTACACATTTATAAATCAAACTGCAGGAGGGTCACTCACTCCAGGGATCTTAACCTAGCCTCTGACATGAACAAGTCATGCAGGAGAGATAGATACATCTTCCAGAGATGGCCACTTCTCTGGAACAAGCTTCCAATTTACATGAAACCGAGCCTCCCCCCTCTTCAAATGCAACCTAGATCAATGGATGAGTGACTGCAAATTCACTCCTGTGGTGGTGCTCATGTCCCTTCTGGGCAGAGGAAGTCAGTATCAACTACCACAGACCCTTACCTCTGAGAACCTCACTCACTAACTACCGACAATTGGGGCAAATGGAGATAAATATGGCTAGGCTTGTAAGGGCTCTAGGGCCATTAGCCTAGTAACCTATGAACAAAACAGAACAGAAAGATATCTGTAATTTCAAGAAGAGTATATGAAATCAGGATTATATGGTCTGATGGAAGACAGTTGTCAAGTGGAGAAAATAGCAGGAAGAAACAGTGTATCCATAGTCAAATACAATTGGCAACATTGTGAAAGGCAGTTGGCAATATGTTAATTGGCTGGGGATTGGACAGGCTAGGTGTTGTAGGCAGGGTTTAAGTTTTATAATATGTAATGTATCTGACAGATTGTTCTTTCAGTCTCACTTTATTATTCAGTCATGTAAAGGTTAAATCACATTGTATTTTTTAAAAGTGTCTCTCTGTCTTTTAATAGAGTCTCAGAAGACCTACTTTCCAGTTCATATGATCTGCATTGAACCTTGGATCTCCTGGAAGCTACCCATGGACATTGGACCCTCCTTTGTGTTATTACTAGGACTTTACCACCTGAGTTCATCTGTCATTGAATAATGCTTGCTTTTCTTCTTAACCACCTGTTCTACTGGAACTTTATTTGCTTACAGCACCTTTAGAAACTAATATTAGTTTTCAAAGAAATCCAATGAGATATGAAGTCTGGAATCTTTTTTTTTTGGGAGTACAAATATGGCCTGCTTTTGAGTGTTCATGTTATTCACTTGATTCTGAACTTCTGCAACTCAGACAATGATATGTAAGTTGTAAATGCAAAGGGATCATCTATAACAACCTTCCGCATCAGCACTGACACAGCTGGTGTGTGTCCTTCCATTCCTGATGCCCTGTGTCTGACATATTCCATTTCAAAGAGGTTGAAGAATGATATATTTTACAGGCTTGTTTGTGAATTGTGTGGCTGTTTTCTTTCAGGTTTCATGGTCTACAGATTTGGTAACTACGCAATGTGTTTTGATTTTCAGTGTAGGCACTGTGTTTTTTTTTTTTTTTTTTTCAACTGTCCTAAAAAAATATGTCTTTATCTCAAGTCTATGGTTTCATTTTTGATGCACTTGTACAGAAAGGTTTACATGTATTTTAAGAATTGTCTTGGCTCACTGCAGATTTGGTTTTACCATAAATACAGTTGGGTTCAAAATAACTATCTTTTGGACTACCTATTTGCTACCTGTTAATGAGATAAGAACTGTCATATAAAGGAGGCATTGAAATAAAAAAAAAACAAATCCCTTGTGAAAAAAAATGTTGCTGGCATTTAACACAGAGATTTAAGGCTATGAGCTATAAATGAGTTTTTTTGTAGTCCAGCATTTGAGTATATCATCCTCTGTCCATTGACAGACAGTGATGTGTGAAACTGGGCTAGTGTCCTCCAAGGTCTGGCTATTAACTGCATATCCATGATCTCAGAAAAACATAATTTGTTTCAATTTACAAAGGTCAGTTTTGTACCAAAGATAGTCTGTGGTACCAGTGACAGCTTTGAAGGAGTATAGAGGCAGTTTTGGGCAGGGTGAGTGAAAGGGGGTCATTTACACTGAAGACAGTTGATTTTCTTATTTCCAATCATCAATTTTCAAAGCCTGTTACATACTATAATTAAACTTTGATCTTCCATAGTTACATCTTTCATTTTCCAATTGTACAATTGAAGAATGTCTTTTTTCTTTGTCCACAGTGACGTTTTAATTTTCTCAATACTAACCAATTGCATGCATGCCTTTTAAGAAGTAATTCCCTATTTATTGCAGCAACTTGTATTAAGTTTTCATTTTATGATTTGTAGACGGTGCTCATTTTAAAATACTAAAACGCATTTTGGTACCTTTTAATCTTAAATGACTGACCTTAATACGTTTGTTCTGCTACATTTTCTGTATTACTGTATTTGTACTGAAGTTTGACTGAATGTGTCATCTGGGCCCAGATTGCATTTAGGAATGGTCCTCAGCCTGCTTAAAAAATAAAAAAAAATTGAATAATTACTGTTTGCTAAACTATCAACTTAATCTATTCCATTTAGCAGGCTGGCGATTGTGACCTGCAGTGTCACTTATAGTGACCACTTAAAACACAGGGCCATCTGAAAGAATGGCTCACAAGAGCAATCTATTTTATTTCCATCTATCACTCCTTTTTCCCATTTTTGCACATGGGGTCAGAGTGTCACTTCAACAGTGACAATCAGTTAGAGCCAAGGTGCACACCACCAGCTTGCATCTCTGTCATGGTTGTTCTTCCATACTACAAACTTGCATGCGCACTCACACCTACAGCCAATTTAGAGTACACAGTCCTCAGCCTGCTTAAAAAATAAAAAAAAATTGAATAATTATGCATGTCTTTGGAATGTGGAGGAAACCCACGTGAACAAAGGGAGAACATGCAGACTCCACACAGACAGCAACCCAGGTGAGAACTGAACTAAGGAACCTCTTGCTGTGAGACAAAAATGGTATCCACTGCACAACTGTGCTGCCCTATGTGTAGCAATTTCATGTCAGTCTTTAAAGCACCTCAGAATCCCAAATGATGGTCTCTGTACTGTCCATCTGATGAACATGAAATGGCCAAAACCACCAACTAAAGACATCCCAAATGCCGTTACATCTGCTTGAGTGAAATGGATTAGTGCTAAATAGTGTTTACGTTCAAGATCTGCTTTTCTCTAACTTCTTTCACCTACATTTATTCCCTGCTTGTTTATCCATTCTATTTCCCATAAAAAGGCTGTTCAATATTTCCTCATCTCTGTTATCAATTTTCTGCTATGGGTGTCAAATGAATCTGAAAATCATATCCAATATTGTTACCACCCTGTACCTTCTGGAAGCTCCAAGTGGCCAGCTAGACATACTAGAACATGATTTTATTTGTTTCACCTTGGATCTTAGTTTTATATTGCTAGTCATACATTTAGTATACCACCAAAATATGCTTCAGAAACAGAAAAAATGCCACTTATCAATTTTATTTAGTTAGAAACCACATAAATCCATTAGCCACATGTGCTGATTTTCAGATATGATCTGGTTAAGTGACTTACTTAGAGACACTTGGGATATAAATAGACTATGATGTGATCAAACCTACGTCCATTGGAAGGATTTCATTATGAACTCATAGCATCAATACTCTGCTAATTATTTCCACTTCGCTCCGTATATGCAGATGATATTTTTGCATTTGCTGTCTCTGCCTTTTTATGACTGCTCTCATATTTATGCCTTCAAGCCTTTTTGTAGCTGTCAGTTTGTTTATCCTTTTATAACCATTTTATATTACTCATTTGTATTTCATTTTCATCACTTCTCTTCACATTCCATTTTTTTGCAAGCATTTTAAATGCCTCTATCCTGTTGTCTTGTGTACACCTTTATCACTATCCCCCCTTCATTGTCCCCATTTCTTTTTTTTCTGCCCCACACCTTTTAGTGTGTTATCCACCAATCTCCATCTTCTAAGCATCACTTCTACGTATATTCCTAATTCTTCTCTCACATACTTCTTCCTGTTCTGTTTGTTCTGCTGTGCGTTTTCCTCTTTAGTTTTTGTTAATCTTTTCTAAGTCTTTATAATTCTCACAATCCAGTAAATGATAATATGCAGCACAGCTACCTAGAATGCCACAGCAAGTTATAAGGAGACAAGCAATGTCCTGTAAGAAAATAATAACTTAGTCACTACGACAGTAAATTCATTCAAATAAAGGGGGATGATGGCTACTACTGAAGTGTAGCATACACTTTTATTTACATTTAGTGAAGACACCGAATAACTCCATAAGTGATGATGGTTTGTATTTCTGTTACAGTAAATGTGGGTCTCTTAAGGTTCCAACCATCAGTGAAGGTACTGACGTTCTGAGATGCTTTCACTAATATCTACTTGTCCACAAAGAAACGGAAAGATGCTGCTTTTGTTTATCAATGTTTTGAGGTAGAGCTTTCATTTTATCCTCACTTCCAGACAGTTTGAATGAGTATATATTTACACACACACACACACACACACACACACACACACACACACACACACACACACACACACACACACATACACACACACACACACACACACACACACACACACACACACACACACACACACACACACACACACACACACACACACACACACACACACACACACACACACACACACACACACACACACACACACGCACACACACACACACACACACACACACACACACACACACACACACACACACACACACACACACACACACACACACACACACACACACATGCACTGTTTCAGCTAGTCCCTCACCACTTCCAGGAGAACATTTGCTGAAGTTTGTTTCTGCTGCACCCCCCAACATTTCTCCAAAACCTATGCAGCCCCACATGGGGAGTCATCTGAATAGCATCATAGTTACAATCAATGTTCTTTCTGCAGTAAAAGTCTGTGCTTTATCAAACTACTCAAACTACCAAACAGAATGAATATATATCATATACATATATGATTACTGTTTTAATTTAACAAGGTTGTGTTGATGCTTATTGTATGTTTAATTTAAATAAACTATTTTTAAAAAAAATGCTCTTTTGGGTGATTATTTCCACTGATATACAGACAATAATAGTGTTGACCTGACACAATATCTGGGTAAAAGACATTGTACCAAAGATCATGCAGGCAGCCAATGGACAAAAACAGTCACAGACTAAAATATCCATTGTACATGTCACAGTTGCAGATATGCATAATGCATATGGATCAAAAAGACCTTCCCTTTACTGATGCATGAGGCATACCATGCGCCAAGGCTGCATCCGGCACTAGGCAACCTAGGCAGCTGCCCAGAGCCTGGTGCTGACTGGAGGCCCAGCGATAACATTAATTAAAAAAAGAAAAGTTTTCTTACAGCATTAAGAAGGAAAAAATGAATTTCCTGCTCTGATCAGTGTATGAAAGAACAAATGCTGTTGCTTTAAGCTTTCCTGCTTGGTGTGCAGCAGCTCCAGCCTTTTCATTGGCAGATGCTTTCAGCTGTTGAGCCAATGAAACTGGAGCCAGCATGCACAGCAAATGACAAACTTTACAGGCAATGACAGGAAATTTAATCGCACAGCAGAATGGTCAGAATATTTGTGTAGTATCATGGATTTATTTATTTATTTATTTATTGGGCAGCATTTAGAATCTTTTGCTTTGCTAACAGGGCATTATGGGAAAGGAACATTGTGTGTGAGGAGAAGACCTGACTTGTCTTTTGCTGTTTCACTAACAGTGAATTAAGAACTGACTAGTTTTGTACTGTGCACTGTGGAAGAAAGATACCCAGACAGTTCATATAGTAGTATGTCTGTTAATATAGCGACATTTCAAATCAGCAGCATTAAAATAATATTTAGAAACTGTCGATGCTTTGGAAGTGAAACCATCAGGACCATGGACTTTTTAAGACACAAATAAAAAAATGCTCCTTGAACCTGTGATAAAACTGTAAGTGCTTTTACGAGAATTATAACATGTTGATTGAGTTTTTAGTTTTAATGTTTGCTCAGTTTTTCAGGATATAATGGTAGGTGCTAAGCAGATATTTACATATAGCTGCAAATTTGTATGGGTGATTAAAACAAACTTAGCTCTTTAGCAGAACTGCACCTTACTTACATTGTGGTTTTACTTCTAGATTATCATGTGTTAAATTTCAATGTAAGGTGGTCAGCCTGAAAGAACTAGCTGACTACTGACCATTCTAGGAATAAAGAAACTACTTCTGATGCATTTAAAATAGAAATACAGTACCCTGTACATTAATGTATGTAGTTAGGCAGTGAGGGATTTGTCTTTTATGATGTCATGGCAGGGATGTTTAGCTGTGAGAAAAATATTCAGAGGGCTATTCTTACTAACAAAATAAAATGCAAAAATGACACACTTTCTCCTCCAAAACTGTATAATTTGGCATTGTACATGCTAAGGAGGTTATAACCAACTCCAAAGGTTTTTACTTAAACACTTGCCTTAGAACATGACCAATATACAAAGAAAGATGCTGAGAGGATAGCAAAATAATATAGCATGGGATTTCTTCTTTGAAATCTAAGTACCATTAGATTATATTTTAATAAACATGTGTAAGGAATTGAGGAAGAATGTCATTTTTGAGAAAATGTTGCAATTCAAAGTACTGCTTTCTAACTCAATACTTGCGGTTGGTGGGCCATTGTTAGGTGCTGGTTTTCTGTTACATCCTAAAGATGTGCTCTCCAGGAACTGATAAAATCTTCACATTTGTGGGTGTCACACAATAGGCTGGTGCATGCCCTAGGTGAACTGACAATCTTCCACATTAGTCTGTGTATAAGTATAACAGGCTGTAGAAGCCCGAAGTCCTAGACAATAAAGATTCCCATGTATTGCACACTCTTTTTATTGCAACAATAACCAAAAGAATAAATGCTTTCAGCCAGCTTAACTGGCCTTCATCAGATTTGTCTAAAATAACTGTCGATTATACGTATATATATATATATATATATATATATATATATATATATGATACAGCCACAGGAAGTGAGCTTAATTGGTCATTAGAACAATTAAATACAATCAAGACAATTAAAAACTGTTTTAAACTTATTAAGTGTTAAAATACTAAAAATGTATTATAAAAACCTTTGTATATTCTAATAAAAATGTATAAAACATCTACACATATATGTTATTAAATATAATCAACACAAAAATTTCCAAATACACCATTCAATCAATTCACCTTCATAACAGTTCAATGATACTCAGTTAAATAAAATAATAAATATGATATACATAAAATACACTGCAAACCTATAAATTAATTCATATTCTTACTTTTAAAATAGGTTTCAATGATATATAATCATTTATTCCAGGGGGATTGGATGCATTTAATTTAATTTGCCATATAACTTCCTTTTCTTCCAATATAAGTTTTTCATCTCCATCCCTAGGGTTAAAATGTACTTTTTCTAGTATGGCAAAACAAAAAGTGTGGTTGGAATTATTAGATTGTATATGTCTAAACAAGGCATTCTTGGTATTTTCTTTTTTAATATTGTATATATGTTCATAAATTCTGTTTTTTAAATGCCTGTCCGTCTTCCCAACATAATATGCTGAGCAGGCCATACACTTGGCCAGATAAACCACACTTTTGGTATTACAATCCCGTCTGGAAATCAGTTTTATTTTTACATAAATTATTCAAGGTAATACTGTTACCTTCATATATATATATAAATACACTGATTGCAAGCTCCACACTTTGTCATTCCTTTGAGTAGTTTCTTAGTCCTATCACTTTTATAGTTTTATCACTTTTATAGTTTTCCAATTGGAATTTTATGTTCCTACCTGTCTTGAAGACAAACTTAGGCTGATAACCTAAACTACTGTATACTTCAGTGTTACCTCTAAGGACATTCCAATTTCTTTCTATAATGTTTTTTACAATAGGTGCTTGTGTTTATACTTTAAAATCATAGCTCGTGAGAATTCAGTATTGTTCTCATTGTTTATTTTATCCATTTGTTTAAAAGCAGCACCTAACAGAGGTTTGTATAGTTTTCCCCAGTGCAATAAGACATATTCAATAGTGTCTTCTACTAGTTTAACAGGGTATCCTCTTTCTAAAAACACTGTGCCAATAAAATTGAGTTCTTGTATAACATCTTGTTGATTGAAAGTCATCCTAGCTGCCCTAATACATTACCCTTTTAAAATACTTTTTTTCTGTAAAAAAGGGTGGCAGCATTGGTACTCCAAGTAGGAATTTCTAAAAGTGGGCTTGCGATATATATTTGATTTAAATCCTGATGGTGTATGAGAAATATAGGTGTCCAGATATGGCAACCCAGTTTCACTAAATGAATGTGAAAATGTAAAATAAAAGCAAATACTATTTAAATATCCAACAAAATTATGAATAACATCCTTTTCCCCATTCCATAAAATAAATACGTCATCCAAAAAATGCATACAGAGTAAAATATTGTTTGAATTCACTATTAAAAACATATCTGTTCTCCCATTCTGTGAGCACAAGATTGGCAAATATGGGGGCACATGACACCCCCATGGCTACTCCCTTTAACTGCCTGTATATTCACCTTCAAAATATATACGGTTGTTTTCCAAGACGATACTCATCAATTCCAGTAATAAAAGAATTTTATCATTATTTAAATTCGAATATCGGGTCATAGAAGTGTGAAAAAATTCTAAACCTTCATCCTTGGGTATAGAATTAAATAAATCCACCACATCTATGCTCACAAATATCAAGCTCATATCCCAAAGTTCTTGTTTCAACCAACTCAGGAAGTCCCACGAATCAACAAGTAAATGTGGGATATTGTCATAAACTGTTTTTAACCAGTTGTCAATTAAAACTCCAATCTGGTAAGTTTTAGACTTACTTCCTGAGACTATTGGTCGTAAGGGGGGATTAATATAAACTTTATGTACTTTGGGTACTCCGAACATAGTTGCTAATAAGGGAGAATCAACTTTAATGAATTCATAAATCTCTCTAGTAAGTCTTCCTTCCAGTTAAAACTCTTCTAACCAAGAATCTATTAGTTTATGAGCTATATTAATTTCATTAATACTTATAGTCTCATAGACGTCAGGGTTATTCAAAATGTCATACATGTTTTCAATGTACCTACATTGGTCAAAAAGCACAACACCCCCACCTTTATCCGGTTTCATAACTCGAATAGTATTGTCTTGACATAGTCTATGAAACAATTGCCATTCTGCTTTGCTAAGGTTGTGTTCCTTCACTTTCATTCTGGACATGTATACAAACGTCCTATAAATGTCTTCAGTAGTTACCCTTTCAAAATTTGCAAGAGTGGGTAGTAAAGGGGGGTTGAAAGTGCTCTGTCTTTTTAATTTATTATACTTGTAGTCTTGGTTCTTGCCCTTAAAAAACATGGCTAAACTGAGCTTCCTAGTTAACAATTTAAGTTCTAATATGGCATCAATAAGATCCATCTGGAAGGTAGGCACACATTTCATTCCTTTTAAAAACAAGTAAAATACTCAGGGGTCATAAGTCTATCAGTTTAATTAAACATGTTAAAATTATTGTATTCAAATGTGTAGTCATTTATCTTTGTTATCTTTTCTGATAGTTGGTTTGGGGTAGTTTGTAACTGTTGGGTTTGCCCCAACCATTCCACCCCCTCTGCCTGAGTTCCATTTTTTTCCTTTGTTTTTTAATTGTTCTTTTTTTTGGCCCTTCCAAAAAAAATTATTTTCAGTGTTTATATTTTGTTAATTTCTCTGGAAGCCCCTCCCATTATTATTTTTCTTTCACTAAGTTCATAAGAACTAAATCTTTGTTTGGTGTTAGAATCCTCTATTAGTTTAGATGTATTCCATATGTAAACATTATGCTCATTATATTGATTTATACCCCTCTGTATCTTCCTTTTCTTTCTTTTAAAAGTGACTGTAGCATTTTTCTTAACAATAGCAAATTGTTTATCATAAAAACGT
>NC_056741.1:68638567-68673567 GCF_019279795.1 Protopterus annectens | reverse complement strand
TAGGACTCCCTAACAGAATTAGGCTCTAGGTAGCTGCCCAGGACACTTTCTGCTGGATCTGGCCTGGTAAGGAAAGATCAAGCAGGACCAGTACAGAATCATATGCCTCCCTAGTAGGAAGCAGTAGGCGTATTAGTGGTAAGATTTTGCACTGTTCCTCCTTGATCCTCTGGGATTCGCTGTTTAAGAAAAACAATTTCATGCTGAGCTGTATTCATTCTTAATTTCTCTGCATCCACACTAACTGCCAGATTGTCCTCAGACTGCAAGCCTAGTAACTACTTATGAATCAGAGTAGTTATGGTAAAAAAGAAGGAAATAGATTGCAATAAACAGGGATATCATCATACATCATCATAGGGGCTGTGTTCTTTAGATTGATTCTTGGTTTCCTTGTTCTCTTGAATATTGATGGTGTGTTTGTTATTTAGCTATGATGATGTTTGTGAGTTTAATGTTAATATTTTAACTATGAATAATATATTTTTAATTAGCTTATTTTTTGCAGGCATGCACGTGTGAAATGCACTGTGTTTAGGCTATAGCAGTTTGTCTAACACTATGTGCAGGTGAGTAAGGCTATGAGCTGTTAAACAGCTGCTTCCTGTAGTACAAGGTTTGAATCCCCCAGCCTTCATTTGTCTTCTGTGTGACTCTACTGTTACTTCACCAGACTGTACTCCTGGGCTACTCCTGAAAAGGGACACTTGTGTCCAATGGGCTGTCCCAGGCTGTTAGCAAACACATTACACGTTTGTCTTTTGAATTCATGTACCCCTCACATAGGTGCTAATAAGCACTTCACTGTTTGTTGCTTGAGCATGAATCCCAGGATGTCTCTTGCAGTCTGATGGGTTGTCAGATGCATTTTCACTAAATGTGAGTTTCTGTGGATAAGTTTACTGATGTTCTTCATGTTTCACTGTTGTGGGTTATCCCTGCTGTTGTAGCCCTCGAATACCAGAGTCAATGTTTTTCGTGTCGGCTGCTGTCGCTTGTTGACTGACGTCAGGTCATCAGTGCCATAAAGCAAAGCAGCTGACACCATTACATCAGTCTTTCTTGCCATGGAGCCCATTGCATAAGCAGGAAGCAATTGTCAGCCGCTACCAGAGCTCGAATTACAGCTGAAAACATCTAAAGCTAAGTACCCCATTGGGGATCCTTTTTTCTTGCACTAACTGATGTCCGAAAAAGTTAACAATTGTCTCACCTGTGGAAAGCAGATCCCACACTGAGACTTCCATTCATACTACGTCACTTGTTTAGGCCCAGACCACGATGTCCCCCATTGCCGGTTCTGTGCCCTCTTTAATGTGAGACCCATTCGTTGTAGAGCTCTTATTGTAGACAGGTATTTTTGCCTTCTGTCTTCACATTTCAAAATGGCATCCATCAGCCAACAATCCACAGACATTCTGAAAAAATGTAGAGATAAAGATAGAGACAGACCACATAAGGCTAAGCCTTCCAACGACGCTATCACTAAACAGGTAGTCAGTCCTCCGGAATTCAGTGAGGCGCTTTCACAGCCCCTGATGCCCAATACGATACCTACACAGGCCTCTACCAAGACCCTTTCAGAGTCCGGTATGCCACAGAAATCTTCTTCCTCTTCTGAGCCTTTGGTTGTCTCTGCCTCGGTTGGATTCGGAGCAGCCACACAGGCACTGGCTTCCGAGGTGCCCTTTCTCACTACTGATTCTAGACAAAAACATACGACTTCTCATTCAACTACCATTTCTCTCAGACCTATGGATTCTCTTAGGCCTAGAAGTCAAGCCACTCCTAGAAAATCTACCTCTAGCCACCATCTTACTCCTGCTCCACCACCCCAAGCCCAAATGATTAAGATGGTGGTGGGTCTTATCTCCTTTATCAGGGGTAGTCAAGCCACAACTTTTAAAAGGAAAAGACACCCTTCTCCTGAAATAATGACAGAGCAGGATTCTGAGGAATCTGATTATTCAGATTTTGAAGAGGAACAACAGCCTCTGACTGCTTATGAGGATTCAGATGCAGAGGAATCCATTCCCTCTGCCTTCTCACCAGAAGATCTTTTCTTTTTGGAAATCCTTCACACCCTCAGGGAGCATTTCCACTGGGAATCTCAAGACTTCTGTCAGTCTAAGAAAAGGCTAAGAGAGTTTCTAGACCTTCCCCAGCACAGGCCCCTGGCCATCCTCCCTATCTTAGAAGTGGTGGATGATGTTTTCCATGAATCCAGCTTAGCCCCTGACACCCTCCCACCTGCTCCCAGTAAACCTGACAGGTATTACAGAGTACCAGATTCTCACAAACACCTGTAGAGAAATCTTGCTGCAGACCCAATGGTCATTGCACAGGGACCTAAAGGAGCTAAGGCTAGTTCTGCAAAGAATCCTACTCCTTCTGACTAGGAGGGTCTATATCAGCATATCAAATGCTGAAAATGCTGAATGCAATTTAATCAAACTGAAAGGTTCGAAATCTCTGAAGAGTGAACTGACAGAACATTGATTTCTTTCCCAGGGAAAGAAATCCGTGTTCCGTGTAAAAAAAACAAAAAAAATATTTCAATACTTTAAACACCGATAGAAGTGGGGGGCTTTGCCCCCCACACCCCCTTACTTAAATATATCAACTCTGAGACTGCACCACAGTGGAGGAAATAGCAGACTTCGATGACATCCCACCGATTTCTTTCCCTGGGAAAAAAATCGATGTTCCGGCAGTTCGCTCTTCTGAGATTTCGAACATTTCAGTTTGATTAAATTAAATTCTGCATTTTCAACATTCAAAATACTGATAGGAACCCAACTATGATGCAGGAGCACAGATAGATAGGGTAAAAAAGTATACACCTCTGCAACTGAGAATTCAGCTGTCAGTTCCATATGTTAAAATATCAACAATGCACTTTGGATTAAAGCAAAAGATTTCTACCTTTCCAGTTTGAAAGAGTTAGCAGATTTATTGCACTCTACTTGTCAAGTAGCCAAACACTCATTGCACTGTGGATATGATGCCCTAGAAGCCTCAAGCAGGGCAGCAGTGTCAGGATCTGTCATTAGGAGATATGCATAGTTCAAGGAACAACCTCTCCCTGATCATGCCAAGTCTAAATTAATTGCTGCACCCTTGGATAAGGACCTCTTGTTTGGAGTAAAAACAGAAGAGGTGCTTAAAAAGATGGAAGACAAAGCAAAAATCTATGCAAACTGTAAAATATTTCTTTCAGGTTCAACATCCTGGATTCAGCAGGAATTTTCCCTCTAAGCACTGGTCCTTTCCTACATCTAGAAGCCAGGGGCAAGGTAAGCCCCGCATAGACAGACCACCCAGGCCCCTATCCCAGGGACAGCAGAGAACCAAACAGTGAACCACTTACGCCCCAAAGACAGGAAGTTCTAAGCCATCCTTCTATGGCAAAAACTCTCAATGACTCCCCCCCCCCGCCCTCCTTTCACTGATGAAAATCTAGGAGGAAGGCTCTCCCTCTGCAAAGAAAATTGGATTTCTGTAACAAAGGACCAATGGGTCTTAAAGATAATTTTTCAAGGATACAAATTCTGTTTCAGCAAACTCTCAGTTCCAAGAGGATACCCAGACTCAGCTCCAAATCAGTGGGCAGAGGCTTTGAAACAAGTCCAAACTCTCATAAACCCAGGTGGCAGTAGAATCTGTTCCCACAGATCAAACAGACAAAGGCTTTTATTCCAGACTATTCCTTGTTCCCAGAAAAGAGGGCATATGGTGCCCCATCCTGGATCTATCCATTCTGAACACCTCACTGGTAATCCCCTAATTCAAAATGCTAACTTTGCAGCAGCTGCTGCCTATGCTGGAAAAAAATGCCTGGCTAGTGACCCTAGACCTAAAAGATGCCTACCTCCACATCCCCATAAGGGAATCCTGCAGGAAATTCCTTCAGTGAAAAGCAGGCTCACAACACTTTCAGTTCTCTGCTCTACACTTTGGGTTATCTACTGCTCCCAGGGTATTCACCAAATGCTTCACCCCAGCCATAGCATTTTGCAGACAAAGAAATATACAGATTTACCCTTATCTGTATGACTGCCTCATTCAAGCAGAGTGCAAAGAAAAGCTGCTCCAGGACCCCCTCTTTGTCAAAACCCTCCTAACGTCCTTAGGGTTCACCATCAATGAGAGGAAATCAAAGCAAACACCCTCCAGGAGGATAATTTTCTTGGGAGGACTGCTGGAGACAGTATCCCAAATGGCCTTCCTATCCCCAGAAAAGCAGAGCTTTCTGCCTCTCTACTTTTCCCTGCTGGCTTCCAGAAGTCACCACATGGTGAGGAAGTTCTTGCAATTCTTGGGGTACATGGCATCTTGAATCCTTCTAATTCCTCTGGCCAGATTTCACATGAAAACACGTCAGTGGTATGTAAAGAACCTTTGGTGCCAGCACTCTCACCCTCCGGAGACCTCGCTGCCTCAGATCCCCTGTATTTCTCTGGTGGGCAGGGGCCTGAGCCAAGAACAAGGGTCTTCCCTCCATCCTCTGCCCTACTGGGCAGACCATCACCACCAATGCCTTAAACACTGCTTGGCGTGCTCACCTAGCAGGCAGGTGCACCCAAGGTCTTTGGGATGCCAGCACCCCCCCTCACCCATCAACCAGAAGGAAATAATGGCGGCACAAAGGGGGGTCTGACGCCCTTCGACCCTTCGAACTGTCTCAGGCCCAGGGCTCTCCTTATCAAAACAGACAGCACCACAGTAATGTGCTACATCAACAAACAGGGAGGGACCCAACCTTACCTCTGTGCAGGCTAGCCATGACGCTCTGGCTGACAGCCCCCTCCATGGGATTACACCTGATAGCCCAATGCCTACCAGGGATCAACAACACCCTGGCAGACCATTTAAGCAGAAACTTACTGAACCCCCAGAATGGCAGCTTCACAGAAAAATCTTTTTGAAAGTCACTCAGGAGTGGGGAACTCTGGAGGTGGATCTCTTTGCTTCGCACCTCAACCACCAGCTAGAAAAATTCTATACCAGGGAGTATCACCGCCTAGCGTGGAAGGTGGATGCCTTGACCTTCCCCTGGAACTCCTTCTTTGTGTACACATTCCCTCCTTTTCCTCTTATTCCCAAGGTACTGATCTAGATAAGGGAGGAGAGACCAAAGGCCATCATCATTGCTTCAGATTGGCCCACACAGCATTGGTAACCCCTTACTGCACAGCCTGACATCACAGCTTCCCAGGCAGCTTCCCCTGACCTCAGTCGTCTTGACTCAGGTGGGGGGGATGCTGCACCCAGACTTACAGGCTCTCAATCTGTCAGCATGGCTAATACTCTAAAAGCAAACAAGGGACCCCTGTTAAGCAAACAGGTCCTAGACATTATCACAGAGGCCAGAAGACCCAGCACCAAGAAATCTTAGACAGGAAAATGGAAAAGATTCTGTTCCTGGAGCCAGTCCAGAGTAGGCAGTTCCTCATAACCTTCCATCCCTCTTATCCTGGGCTATCTAGCAGAGTTACTAAATAGTGGCCTCTCCTTCTCTTCTATTAAAATCCACACCTCAGCCATTTCAGCTCATTTTGATACAGACCAGCCCCTGTTCTTACATCCTTTGATTAAACAATTTCTTAGAGGAGCTTCTAATATCAGACTTCCCAGAAGGCCTCCCACATCAGCATGGGACCTGAATTATGTTCTGGAAAAATTAACCTTACCACCCTTTGAACCTGCTGCTTCAGTAGAGCTGAAATACCTATCCTGGAAGGCTGCTTTCCTACTAGCTATCACCTCAGCCAGAAGGGTTTCAGAACTTCAGGCACTAATGGCCATTGAGCGCTTCATCATTTTCCATGCAGACAGGGTCTCCCTGAGGACTAACCCCTCCTTTATGCCCACAGCAGTATCTAATGTGACTCTCAACCAGGCCATACATCTATCCACCTTCTTCCCTAACCCTAAAAATAAGGGGGAAAGAATTCTGCACTTACTAAATATGCACAGACAGCTCAGATAATACCTGGACCATACTAAACCCTTGAGGAAAACAGACCAACTTCTTGTCAACTTTGTCCCAGGGGCAGAGGGGAAGCCCATTTCCAAGCAAACCATTTCCGAATGGATATCACACTGTATCCATTTCTGTTACAGGTTACATGGGAAAACATCTCCTAAGTCTATTCATATACATTCCACTAGGGCAGCCTCCACTTCCACAGCATTCCTCAGAGGAGTTCCCACCAGTGACATCTTGGAAGCTGCCACCTGGACCTCTGTCCATACCTTTACAAAGCATTACCACCTACCTCTTTTCTCTAAGGCTAGGGCAGGGTTTGCCTCTGTAGTTCTGCAAGGCATGCTTGCCCATGCCTAGGTCTCTAACTAATTTTTTCACCCCTCTCCTCAGCTTTGGGAATCCACCTACAGGTGATGACTACAACAGTGAAACATGAAGAACATAGTACAATTGTGTACACTACCATAAATGAAGATGTTTGAGTGTATTTACTGTTGCAGTCCTGGTTTCCCACCCTCCTTCCCCCTTATATCCTCTTTCCTTAGGGAGACATAAGCTTCTTATGGTGGCTTTTAGACACCAGGACAACTTTACCATATTTCCTTGGGGTTCTGAGTGGTTAGAGCAAGAAAAACTGATGTAATCGTGTCACCTGCCTTGCTTTTATAGCACTGATGACCTGACATCAGTCAACAAGCAACAACAGCTGACGCAGACAAACATTGACTCTGCTATTCGGGCTGACCGAGGGCTACCACAGCAGGGATAACCCACAGGTGATGACTGCAACAGTGAATACACTCGAACATCTACATTTATGGTAAGTGTACACAACTGTACTTTTCTAATGCTAAATTTGTTTTCAGTGTGAGATTGTTTTTGTTTGGAAAATGGCTGTCAGAGTTTTCTTTAAATTTTGAAATAAATTTTAAATGAAATCCAAATGCCTATGTTAATTGTAAAGCTAAAGAAACAAAATTGTATGAACACTGACAGGTTTGAGCAATGTTTGAGGTAATTGGAGAGAGACAGCCAAATAATGGGATATTGGTATGGCTGTTGGGGACGTGATTCATTGCCCTGCATAGGGCCCCATTTGTCCAAAATCTGGCTATGTTGACTCTGGAGGTATTTGTTACAACAATACAGCAGTATTAGCCATTCAAGTAGGTCAGACTGGTACTGAGTGAAGTCAGAAGGGATAGCTATTCTTGATGACAGTGAGGGAATAGGATAGGTAGGTCAAAAAATTAAGTTGCTGCAGCATTTGTATTGTCTTGAATTGTCTAAACATGCTGCATTTTAGTAATATATTTTAATAGCTTATTTACAGCCTCCAGCAACTGCAGAGGGTTGATATTTGTCAGGTCATATAGTCTGCATTATTTGGAGTGATGATCAGAAATGTCTCATCTTTAGCATACATTATGTAGTCATTGTTGTATATTACTGTGATATAGTCTTCTCTGTAAGATCAGATTGTAAACATGTCTGCATTTAGTTAAAAAGTGCTACTCTGGCAGTTAGTACGGAGGACTAAAGCTCCAGCTTGCTAATGAACAGCTTCCTGTGGCAAAGGTGCAAGGCTTGAAATTTTCTACCTTCATTTTCCTACTATGGCTCATAGACAGACTCACTTAACAGAAATTGCTTTGGAGCAATTGGGATTTTGGACAACACTCCTTAAAGCAGATCTTCAGGACTCCATGCCTAGTAACTATGAAGCTGCTGTTATTGTTTCCCAGCCGTTCCCTATTATACAGACGATGTAGTTCATGAAATGTTATGGCAATATACAGACAAACATACAAATATTTCAAGCACAGGCATAAATGCCCTTGTAGCTTGCCAATATACCAAAACAGGTGTTCCCATAATAAGTATCCAGGCTGTTCCTAAAAATATCTAAACTATACTTGTTTTCATGTAGCTTGGTAGTCTATTACATGCATCAGCTGTTCTCTCACAGAACCAATTAGTACATTTCTCATTCCTACAGAATCTTCTACACAGGTTGTCTGATCTCTCTCTAGTACTTTTTGTTAACCCCAAACATTCCCAGAGGTAGTTGTCTCTAAATGCCATATATATATATATATATATATATATATATATATATATATATAAATAAATAAGATCTCCTCTTAAATATCTATATAGGCCTGTGGATAATACGGCCCAGACCGCAAAATCCTTTATAAACGCATTCTATGAACACCTTCAGGAATGCATGGATCATGCAATCCCAAATAAAACCAAGACCCAATCCTCCAAAGGCAGGCGTCCTGTCTGGTAGACCCCAGCCATAAACAAACTATACAATAGAAGGAGGAAGCTACTACATGATAGAGCAAAATCCCAAAAAGGGAAGGCATCTCTGATCAGTATTAGCAAAAAACTATGGGCACTCATAAAATCGTCTGAGGCCAGCTTCGAGAGAAAATTGCACAGGACACTAAGGATAATCACAAGGCTTTCTTTAGTTATGTTAGGAACCTGGGTGGGAATTCCCAGATATGCTCAGAATTAGTCCAAAATGACAAAAAATACACCGAACCCACAGACATTGCCAACATCCTAGCTGACAGGTTCAGCGCAAACTCCCCACCAAAAGGGCTAATATCTATCCCAGCAGAGTGCTGCCCCCCTGACATCTCAGATGCTCAGGTAAGAGCTGCCCTCACCAAAGCAAGAAACACAGCATCAATGGGACCAGACGGTGTCCCGGGCTGCGTCCTACATGAACTCCAAGAAGAGCTAAACCCAAACCTAAAACTACTGTTCAATCTCAGCCTTACTACAGGATATGTATCCAAAGAGTGGCGTACAGCAACAGTGGTCCCTCTCCACAAAGGTGGTGCCTCAACGGATCCTAGAAACTATAGCCCCATAAGTCTCACTAGCTTGGTCTGCAAAGCTATGGAAAGGATCATCATGGACCTTATAAATAAAGATATTGGGGACCTACAGACACTGGATCCTACCCAGTTCGGCTTTGTTAAGGGCAGATCCTGCCTCTTAAACCTGGTCGATTTCTTTGAAACAGTCACCAAGGCTATTGACAAGGGGAAGGTGGTCCACACAGCCTACCTGGACCTCGCAAAAGCCTTTGATACAATACCCCACTCGGGCATTATAGATAAGCTCACCAGCTTAAATATAAACCCCTATGTCACTAGATGGGTTGCAAACTGGCTCAAGGACAGAACCCACATGGTTAGAATAGCTGGAGCCATGTCAGACTCCAAACCAGTTACAAGTGGCGTCCCACAAGGCTCAGTCCTGGGACCTCTCTTGTTCGGTATATATTTCTCGGAGGTACAGGCCAAAATGGAAGGACTGTAGCTGACTAATTTCGCAGATGACTGCAAACTGGGCACCATAATAGACTCTACAGCTGACACAAGCATCCTCCAAAAGGGCCTCATAGAAACAGACAACTGGTGCCAGAGCCATGGCCTCAAGCTAAACGCCAAAAAGTGTATAGTCATCCCCTTTGGCAAAAACAAAGTGCCCACAAATTACCACATAGGTGGTAATCCATTAAGTACAGGAGAAGAAATTAGGGACCTGGGGACCCAAGTTGATAGCAATCTCTCATTTGACAACCACGTGGCCAAAGTGGTTAGAAAAACATTTTATATAGCCCACCTAATCATGAAGGGATTCACATCTAGATCAGGGGAGGTCATCGTGCCTCTTTACTCATCCTTCATCAGGCCCATAATGGAGTACAATGCCCCTTTTGGGATGTACCTTACCAGACACCTGCAGCAACTGGAAAGACCCCAAGAGTACCTCACCAAGAGGATCAAGGGGCTCAAACAGATGCTGTATGCTGCCCGGTTAAAGAAACTCCAGCTCTACTCAGTGGCATACCGCCTGCTCAGAGGCGATCTGTGCCTGACGTATAAAGCCATGTCCAACCTGGAATTAATGGGCATGCTGCACCTCAGAAAATCCAAATCCCATCGAGCTATGTGCTCGAGGGACTTGAACCTCAGCACTGAAATAAACAGGACATGCTGGAGGGACAGATTCATAACCCAGAGGCTCCCTTCACTCTAGAATAAAATCCCAGTCCAGGTTAGGCAGAGTCCCTCATTGACTCTCTTCAAGAGGAATCTTGATGAGTGGATGGGAGATCGTAGGTTTACCCCAGGTATCACTTCTGTGTCACTGTTAGACAGAGGCACAGTATACTAACCTCGAAAAAGGGCATAGCAAAATTAATTTAAAATGGGTGGTGAAAGCCATACACACTCTGGCTAGGCTTATAAATGCCCTAGGGCAGATAGCCTAGTATGAACCTATGAACCCATGAACCTATATGAGACATGTATATGTAGAAGTTAAGATATTTTAGTCTTTCATAGCTTAAATTTTCACATCCATGGATGCCCTTGGTATATTGCCATTGTACTCTTTCCAGTTTATTTATGCCTGTTTTCTTATAAGGTTTTCATATTGTTATTCCATACTCATTTGGATCTAATGCAGTTAGTAAGCAATGACTTATCATTTCTGATTTCCTGGACTTTATAAATCTTTTTTATACAACCTATAGTTCTATAACTAACATTAACCAATTGATTGATATGATTAGAAAAACTCAAAGCTAGACATACCCATATACCCAAGTCTTTAAATGAATCTACAGTTACAATCACTGTGTGCTCTATTAAATATTTACCTTTCAGTTTATGTCTCCCAAATCTCATATACTTAGTTTTTTATGCATTCCTCAGCATATTATTATCATGTGCCAAAGTGGTCAATTTAGTCAAGTTATTTTGCAGATCTGTAACACATGTAATCAGTTTACCCAATTTCAGGCCATCTGCATACAGACTGTAGAACATCTCGGATGAAAAATGTAGGTCTGAAAGACACAATCTAAACAAGTGTGTGCCTTGGATAGAGCCCTGAGGACATCCTGACTGTAGCCAAGAATTTCACCTGTCCAATTGTTGTATGATACTTGCCATGTCCTATTTGTAAGTCATGCAGCTATCCATCTAATCAAAAGTACATCAATACCTCTTTTTTTCCAATTTATTGATCAGCGTTTTGTGTATGACCCTGATAAATACTGAAGTTAAATCTATATAAATTACATCACAGCACATTTTTTATCCATAGCTGTTATTATAGAATGTCATATTACTGGTGATAATGGATCTATTTTCAACATATGCATGCTGATATATGGTTTCAAGTCCCAACCTTTCCATCTCTGACAATGACTTATCCAGTATTACCTTCTCCATTATTTTTCTACAACATGAAAGTAGACTTGGGTCTATATGACTCTGGGTTTGTCCTACACCACTTTCCCTTAAAGACAGGTTTAATAAGCACATATCTCCAGTTCTGAAGAGTTTCTAACTGAAGTGTTCTCAGGTCATTATTACTAATTCTGTCTCCTCCCCATATATTTTTTGGATACAGTTTGCATAGTTCTTTTTTCAATGAAATATAATTTGATTTCAGTATCTGAAGTTACCCGGATGTCATTAGGACAACTTATCATACCCCTTTGTGGAGCCAAACTGGTTTCCATAAGATTTTGCAAATATCTCTATAATCTGTTGTGTCCAACAATAAATTTTAGAGTCTACACACAGTTTATCAATGTGTATGTCTTTTCTCCTTCCACATATTATGTATCTATAAAATGGTTTCCTGTTATGTTTAATATCTTTGTATAACATATCTTCAAGTTTTTCTTGAGTTTATCTCACACTGTGCTTATTTTTTGTCCAGATTGTTTATTTCAGTTTTCAAACTTGCAGTTCGACCTCTTTTCTATTTCTTATATTGTTTTTGTCTCTCACCTTAATCAGGTATCTTGTTCTTATGGAAATATATCCCCCCTAACACTGTATGCCTAGATCCTGACGTTAAACATTTTTTGATTTTTTTTTGCACTCAAATAATTTCTCTTTCAAAACTTTCCACATTCCTTCCACAGTTTTTCCACTGACCACGTCACTCTAATTAGTTTTACACTGTGACTGTTTTGCTTCCTTATAATCTGTATTAGTTTAGACTTCTGTTTGGAAGAATTATCTAGAAACAAATTAACATTTATAACCTCATGATCACTGCACATCAGCGGTGGTAAAACTTGACATGTAGTAACAGTAATTTCTTTAGGAACACAAATGATGTCTAGTACGTTCCGTTTCCTGGTAGTTTTTTTTTGACATACTGAAGCAATTGTTGTTCCTGAGCATACCTTGTGAATAATTTCCTTACTAATATTGTTAAATTGATATAATTTCAGTCTGTTTCTGGTAATTTTAACTCCCAGTCCACTATTTTTCATCCATCCTGTGTTTCATGCAAGAACTGTATGAAAGCCTCTAGGTGATCAGCACTAGAATTTGGGGGTCTATACATACTAGGGTTATGTTTATTGTCACAGTTACACAGACTATAGTATTGGTGTTATCATTGAACATGTAATAATAACAGGTCTCATAGCTATATTTAATCCCTATCATAACACCTCCACCTGATTTTTTATTAGAATGTCTGTTACAGTAAAAACATTTATACCCTGACAGAACTAGTTTCCAGTCATTGTTCTTTAACCATGTTTCACAAATGATAACAACATCAATCTTGTGGGAGTGTAACAAATTTTCTAATAAAAACTTTATTATTAATGCTCCTAGCATTAACAACTATCAGAGATGGATCCAGTGTTGCTATATGTAAACTGTTAAATTTTTGACCCAGCAAAAATTCTGACTTGTGTTTATCAAATATTGCAAAATATCCACTGCAAACATTCTCTTCCCTTATCTTGACAAATGCACACCATCCTGTCTGAACATGTGATCCTAAAATTAGGCTTGGATGCTCTAGGCATTTCCAGTTTTTAAAATGGGACATTGTTTCATGTAGGAATTTACTAAAAAAAAATCTTCTAATTCATGGTCGCCTGACTCTCCTTTCTATATGTGACAAACTATGCTATCTAAAAGGGTTATAAGTTACCTACTAAGAGTCAGAGAGTCCTTGCGGGTGAGATCATTTGTACTGACATGAATAAAAACAGATTTGTACTTCCTTACATTAAAGTGTTCCATGGCTTCTCTGCAAATGTAGTTATCAATTCCTCTAATAATTGAATCTTCAATTACAAGAATATCTTTTCTGACTAGATCTGAAGAATGTTCAACTTCTAATTCAGTAATATTTGGTCTGTCATCTGTAACAAAGAAATGGTCTTCATCACCATTAGTCTTATTAATCCCACTGGTTTCATTGCATATTACATTTACAAGCAGACAATTCTCCTCCAGCTGGCTTTGTACATGCACAGCTTGAGTCATGATGACAACAGCTATCTTTTTCTTATTTTTTCTTACAGTGATGTTCTCCAATCTCCCCACATTCCATTTTCATTTCTTCCTTTTACATGCCCCGTACCGCTTTTTCCCACCTTCTCTTTTGGAAAATGTTGTCTTTTTTGTAGGCTGAAGGTTATCTGATAAAAAAAAAATTATCATTCCCTGTAATCTGTGTACATAACAAAACAGTGTCCTTTTTAGTATGTATTCTCTTTACTTTACAGACATTTATCAGTTTTTTTTACTTCATTGTTATTTGTTGAAAAAATTATATACAAAATGCAAGTTAAGATATGCATAAAATAGAGTGCAATCATATATATGGAATAGTAAGTTACCTAACGATACCAGTGTAGCAGTTGCAGGTAGAGTCAGTAAATAAATGCCCTTTAAATACATCTTTGATGCTTTTAATGATGCCAGTGATCTTTATACAATGTCACATATTTCATCCAAAGCTACCAATATAGTACATGTAATTTATTTCTTCATAAAATTTAGGAGTGTGCACAAGTCAACAAAAAGGTTAACTGCTAATGGGGGGTGTGCAGCGCTCTGTGGATGATTATGCTCTTATCATCTGGTTATTTGTCAACGGTTTTTAATCTAGGTTTGCAGGACTAGTATTCATTCGTGCATGAATTAAGTTGGAATACTTTGGCTAATGTGTGCTTATGTGAAACAAATTTGAATATGTGTCTTTGGTCATTATTATTATTATTATTATTATTAATATTATTATTGTTGTTATTATTATTATTATATTATCGTTATTATTATTATTATTATTATTATTATTATTATTATTATTATTGTTATTATTATTATTATTATTATTATTATTATTATTATTATTATTATTATTATTGTTATTATTATTATTATTGTTATTATTATTATTATTATTATTATTATTATTATTATTATTATTATTATTATTATTATTATTATTATTATTATTATTATTATTATTATTATTATTATTATTATTATTATTATTATTATTATTATTATTGTTGTTGTTATAATTATTATTGTTATTATTATTATTAGTAGTAGTAGTAGTATTATTATTATTGCTATTATTAGTATTATTATTATTATTATTATTATTGTTATTATTATTATTATTATTTTATGCAGATAACTCAGAAGGATGCAGTTATCCATGTATAATTGCTGGGTTTCAGGATGTTTCTGGATAAAAACAAATGACTGACCTGCTGAGCTGAAAAAAGTTAAAGTCATTAGTCTGTCTTTGCAGGACTAGTCTGCATTTCTGTTAAGCAAATTGTAATACTTTACTGTGACCATTTTCATGAGAGAAATGTGATATGTACAGTGTGGATAAAGTGGTTGTACTTGTTGAGTACAGATACTGGTGAATTCTAATGACAGTTGTTTTAGTGGCCTTTTATAGTTGACATGTTCTGAAATGGGAACTTTTGTCATCATTGGTTGAAACATTGTTTCACTGCTTAGTAGAAAAATTGTTCAAAATTGCAATTTTAAAATGCATTTTAACAAAAGATGTGTTAATAAATATTGCTCTGTTAAACAAGAAATATAATTTAAAACAATCAGGATGGTGAATCAAAGAACATATGCATTTATGCATGCTTCTAAAAAATGTGTGTGGGGGGGTATGATTTGAAAAAGATGGGGGCATATGGTTTACTTAGTCTGCTTGGGGTCAGATGATTTTTTAGTGAATGTGAGTGTCAAGTGAAGAGACGTTTAGTGTTGCTCATGCTAAATATGTTTTCAGTATGAGAATGTTTTGTTTAACAAATGGCTATCATTGTTTGCACTCTAATTATTGAAAAAAGGTTTTAAATTAATTTCAGTTCTCTGTAATCGTTGTAAAAGTAAAGAAGAAAATGGTGTGCCCACTGACAGGTTTTAAAAGTGTTTATGGTCACTGCAGCGAGACAGCCACGTAATGGCACACTGTGTTGGGGAGGGCTGGCTCATTACCCCTGCCTAGGTTTCCATTTCACCATGATCTGGCTCTGCCATTAACCTCTCAAAGTACATGTCTACAGAAAGATCTCCTTAATTAATACATTGTTTAGGTTTAGCTGGCACATCTACAGGTTGAACAGGTAATCTATTACATTTATTTTAACAAAACCCCAAAAGAGATTGCAAATAAACAGGTAATGTATCACTTTTAAACAAGACCCTAAACTAGATCTGCTACATTCCAAAATCAGTGTACAGAAAACTCAGGTCACTAGGCTAATACCAGTTACATTCAAAAAAGAATTGTCTAAATAGAACACAATACACAGTAAGTACAGCATTTTATATTGTTCATAGGAAAGTAGAATCATTGGAAATACAAAGTATTTAAATTACAAGACCATCTACACCTTGCCAATGCACACCTCATGCTGCACCTGTTCTCAAGAGAGGCAAAGCGGGTCAGTTTCCAGAGTAAATTTATTGGTACGCAGCCAGTCCCATGATTGATTTGAAGGACGGGAGGGTGTTAACATGAAGTGGAAGTTTGTTCCAATGGTTAGATAGATATTTGGTAATAAATGTGTCTACCCAGTGTATTTGATTTACATTTTGCTGTAGATTTAAGTTCTTAGTTCTGGTGTTCATTGAGGTGTCTTGTGAAGATACATGAGATAAAGGAGGATGGGCTCCCTACTGGGCATCGAACTCCTGGCATATATCACTCCACAACCACAAGTGCCTACATGGCATATATCACCCCACAAGTGCCTACATGGCATGGATCACCCCACAAGTACCTACATGGCATGGATCACCCTACAAGTGCCTACATGGCATGGATCACCCCACAAGTGCCTACATGGCATATATCACTCCACAAGTGCCTACATGGCATGGATCACCCCACAAGTGCCTATATGGCATGGATCACCCTACAAGTGCCTACATGGCATGGATCACCCTACAAGTGGATACATGGCATGGATCACCCCACAAGTGCCTATAAGAAACTGACTAAAGCCTTTTATGCTAGCTAAGGGACTTTCTGTCAACAATATTCTTGGTTAGCAGCCTTGGCGGCTTTTCTTTTTACTTACTATATCTAGAAAGGTACATCTTGAGTGGGGCATTATACTCAATAACTGGTCTAATCAGGGTTTCATGCAGAGGGATTATAACTTTGTTTGATCTGGTTGATGTGCTTTAGACATTAGTTGTGCTAACTAGGAGGATTTCTCTGAATACTATTACTACTACTATACGGTGGAAAACAAAATTCTAAACCCAGCTTCCAAGATCCCTGACTACATTATCATTTTGGAGTGGGGTATTGACAATACTGTACGTTGATGAAGAGAGTTGTTCATCAGATGGGACACCTACTACACTTTTTCCACATTTACTTTTAGCCCTTTTCCCTTAGAATTCTCATGTATGAGGGTTAGTTCCTGCTATAATGAATGGGTATCGGAGGCAGATTTAACAGCAATGCCCAGTTTGCAGTCATTTGCAAATGTAGATAATCAAAAGGCCTAATTCCCGTTCTGGAGAGGGGAGATGTAGGTGCTGAAAAGGAGAGTTTGCAGTACTGAGCCTTGGGGCACACCACTAGTTACCTTCATACTGTATGTGGGGGCACCTATCACCTTAACTATGACAGTTATACATTTGAGCCATCTGGCTATCTGCCTCGGTATTTATGGATCCACTTTTAAGGCATTTAACTTGTTCAGGATGCCAACATGGGGTATAATGTCAAATGTTTTGGTCATATCTGGAAAAGCTGGGTGAATGACCCCTGTCAACAGCCTGTATGACCTTCTTGAAAAAGTTAATGATATTGAGTAGGCAGGATCTTTCTTTTCCAAAGTCAAACTGGTTTATATCTGGCCATAATGGTAAAAGTCTTCACCTCCAATGCACAAGGTATAAGGTTCATTCCTGGCCTCTGGGCAATGTCTCTATGGAGTTTGCTTGTTCTCTCTCTGTCTCTTTGGGGTTCATCCAATCACTTAAAAACATGCTGGGTGATTCCACCTCAAACTCAACAAATAATGGAGCTGTAGGTATCAGCTCAGACACTAGATGATGCCCTAAAGGAGAAAGAGTTATATAGACCAACCGCTTTGGATATCAACTGTGGTGTTCAGTATCCTCAAGATAGGAGAACATGGATCATAGACTGCACACCATGTCAGACCTAGTCACTCAATGCTGTAAAATATGGTTCTAGGTGATTCAGTCATGTTGACTAATGTCACCAAATGGGCATAAGTGAGATGAGAGCCTGGTCTACTCCAACCTACTCCAGGGAAATATGCTAACAGTGGAAGGGGTGTATGTGCCTGTCATAATGCCCAGCAGCCCTGGGTCAACAAACTATTGGCTGACTGATGTCCAGTTTCCCAGCTTGGGTTAACTAAGATAGTTCCACTGAGTGAAAGCTGGAAGTAAAACAATCAAACTTCCAAACATGAACTAAGAATTGCTACACTTAATGTAGGTTTGCTACACTAAATGTAGGTTCACTGACAGGACACAGCTTGGAAGTGGATGACATGGTTAGGAGAAGGCGGACATCCTATGTATGCAGGAGACAAGATGGAAGGGCAGTGCAGAAAGCCAATGGACTTGGGATCCAGAGTCTACTAGCCAGGAGGAGAACAGACCAGAAATGGTGTGGGAATTGTGGTAAAGGAGAGGCTTCAGAAGATATTGAAGGATGCCATCAGAATTAATGACAGACTTATGGCAATCAGACTCCAGCATAATGATAGGGCAGTATTCATAATGTTAGCCTATACCTCAAGGGAAAATTTGGGGATTGCTAAGTTATTCCCAGTGAAGCAGTTGGACCTTACCATAAACCTATACCTCAAGGGAAAAATGGGGGCTTGCTAAATTATTCCCAGTGAAGCAGTTGGACCTTAGCATAAACCTACACCTCAAGGGAAAAATTGGGGATTGCTAAGTTATTCCCAGTGAAGCAGTTGGACCTTAGCATAAACCTGTATCTCAAGGGAAAAATGGGGATTGCTAAGTTATTCCCAGTGAAACAGTTGGACCTTACCATAAACCTATACCTCAAGGGAAAAATGGGGGCTTGCTAAATTATTCCCAGTGAAGCAGTTGGACCTTAGCATAAACCTTCACCTCAAGGGAAAAATTGGGGATTGCTAAGTTATTCCCAGTGAAGCAGTTGGACCTTAACATAAACCAGTGGTTGCCCTAATTAGCTGCAAGCAATGGTTAGGGAAGGCTCTAAGTTCAACAGAGACCAGGCTGAAGACCTGGAAGCTGACTGGAGAAAATTACAAGAGTTAAAGAAACTACTCACAGCTCTAGCACCTCAAGAGGAAGAGGAAGTAGGTGGAGTTAAAGAATGGTGACATCTCAAAATAGCATTTGTAATGGCTACAGAACATATATGAGCCAGCTATGGAAATAACGTACATAAGGAAGGCTGATGGCATAATGTAGAAGGCAAGGAAGTCATCTAAAGTAAGAAGGGTAAGAAGGGGTGCAGTAAAACGTGGGAGATACAAAGGATGGGCAGGTAAGAAGGGTAAGAAGGGGTGCAGTAAAACGTGGGAGATACAAAGGATGGGCAGGTAAGAAGGGTAAGAAGGGGTGCAGTAAAACGTGGGAGATACAAAGGATGGGCAGGTAAGAAGGGTAAGAAGGGGTGCAGTAAAAACGTGGGAGATATAAAGGATGGGCAGGTAAGAAGGGTAAGAAGGGGTCAGTAAAAAGTGGGAGATATAAAAGATGGGCAGGGTTAGGAAGGAACACTGGTTAGGTAACATGCAAAAAAACAAGATATTACAGGGACTCTACTAGTTTCTGGAAAGTGACTCAGTAAATGGCACAAAGCAACTCTATACATTTGCTAAAACAGACAGCTAAAGAAGACAGTCAGTTACCCATAAGGGACATCATATTATAGGATTTTAGGATCATAGCAGGTTACTAGACTATTGGCCCTGAGTTTAGCCCATGTACAGTCAAGTCAACACTCAATGCACCTGTCCAACAGGGGCACAGGTGAAATCCCAGGGGTGTATTTTCTGTTTCCCATCCGGTTATCCATGTTTTTGTTAAAAAGGGGTAATGAGCTACTCTGCTTGATGTGGAGAGTCAGTCTATTCCACAGATGGGGGAGTCTCTGGCACACAAATCTGTCCCACCAACAAGTCCTATAGATGTCACAGACTAGGTTGAGGTCGCACGTGCAGGTTACTCGAGTGGAGCTTGACTTGCGGATATGCAGCAGTCCCATCAAGGTGTGGTCTGGGATTGCTTTGTATGTCAGACAGAGGTCACTTCTGAGGAGAATGTATGAAACTGAGTAGAGGGATAGGGCTTTTAGCCTATCTATGCAGGGTAGATGTTTGAGGCCCTGGATTCTCCTGGTGAGGAACATCTGTAGTCTCTCAAGCTATTACATGTGCTTTGTGAGGTACATGCCGAAAGGGGTGTTGTACTCAATAATGGGACTTATAAGGGAAGAATGCAGGGATGATATGGTCTTCTTGTCCCTGGATGAAATACCCTTTCTAATGAGGTGGGCCATGTAGAAAGCTTTCCATACAACAGAAGCAACATGGTGTTCAAAAGTCAGGTTGCTATTAACCTGGACGTCCAAATCTCTCATGACTGATTGTGTGCTTAGTATGTTGTTATTAATGTGATCATTTTTGGGGACATCACTCTTCCCAAAGGGGATGATGATGCATTTTTTGGCATTCAATGCAAGGCTATGTTTATGGCATCAGTCATTTGTTTGGATGAGATCCTCTTGGAGGACGTCCACATCACTAGGAGAATTGATGATGGCACCCAGCTTACAGTCATCTGCAAACTTGGTCAGCCATAATCCACTGGTTTTTGGCCTGCACCTCAGAAAAGTATATCCCAAATAACAGAGGCCCCAACAATGATCCCAGGGGTATTCTGCTCATTACAGGTCTACTGCTTGAGGTGGCTTCCTCTATTTGGACTAGGTGGGTTCTATCAGTGAGACAGTTTGATACCCATCTGGTAACATATGGATTGATGCCTAAATGAGGCAGCTTATTTATTATGCCCGAGTGGAGAATAGTGTCAAAGGCTTGGTCGAGGTAGGTGGTGTGCACCATGGCTTTGGTGACTGTCTCAAAGAAGTTGACCAAATTTAATAGACATGGCCTCCTTTTGATGAAGCTAAACTCTGTGGGATAAAGTGCTTGGAGGTTGCCAATGTCCTTGTTAATAAGGTACTGTACATGATAATCTGTTCCATGACCTTGCAGCTCAGGCTAGTTTGGCTGATGGGTCTATAATTTCCTGGATCGGTGGACACTCCACCTTTGTGCAAAGGGATGACAGTGGCTATGCTCCACTCATCTAGGATGAAGTCAGTACTCAGGCTTTGGTTGAATAGGGCACCTAATGTTGCTGCAAGTTCCTACCTGAGTTCATGTAGGATGCAGCCTGGGATGTTATCAGGTCCCATGGAGGCTGTATTTTTTGCCATTGAGAAGGTAATGATGACCTGTTCCCTAGAGATAAGAGGAAGGGTGGGGGTACTAGGGATGTCCTTATTTACTGATGGGGGGACAAAGGGGTGAAGTTTTCTCTGAATATGTCAGACAACAGGTTGATTATATCTACTACATTTGTGTATGTGATGTCCTTGACCACCAGTTCTGAGCAGATCTGGGTGGTTCCATTAAAAATGTGAACATATATGAAGAAAACCTTATGGTTGTCTCTAGTAGATGTGGCCAATTTGGACTCAAAGTTGGCTTTAGAGGATTTCACTAGTGCTCATATTTGCTTGTTCAGGCTAAGGAGACATTAGTTCCAATTGGGCACCTGCTCCTTCTTGGTCCTGGACAGCAAATTGTTTCTTTTGTTACAGAGTTTATTTATTGCAGATGTCCACCAGACAGGTTTACTCTACTTATGAAGAATGATTTCATCCTGTCTGGTACTCCTGAACCCATGCATCTATATAAATCCTTGTATAGTACTTTGGTGTAGATTTGAACATTGGTGCCAGTTCCTACAGAGGGGGAGGAGAATGTGAAGCTGTTTATACCATCCCTCAGAAGGTTGTAATCAGGTTTGGAGAAGTTTTTTTGTTTGACCCTAGCTGGGGGGGGGTCGAGAGAGATGGTGACTTTGAAAGTGACCACTTTATAGCTGGATCTTACCAGGGAAGGTGATACTGCAGGGATGCTGCAGTGGTTACTCATGTTGGTTAATATCAAGTCCAAGATGTTATCACCTCTTGTGGAGATATTGACTAGTTGTTCCAAGGTGTTTGCATTGACACAATCGAGGAATCTCTGGGCGTTTGTGTTCTGGAGTGTAGTTGTTCTTCATGTTTTGTTTCGGTAGTTAAAGTCGCGCAGGATCAGGGTAAAGGGTTGAATCTTGATAGATTTGAAGCGGTCCAGATAGGCAGAGTGGACATCTTGAGTCAAATTTTGGGGCCTGTAGCTAGCTATGATTTGAATAGGGGTCTTGTCAATGGTTAACTGCACCTGGAGTTCCTCCTGTGTGTCATACTGTTTGACCAGCCTGGAGGTGTGTGCGTCTTTAATATATATTGAAACTCCACCTCCTTTAGCTTTGCTGCCCACAGTTTGGTGTCTGAATGTATGATAGGATGAGGAACCAGGTAAGGCTGGGGTGCTCTCCACAGCTTTAAACCAGGTTTCTCTGACTGTGCAGATGTCATCTTCCAAGGTTAAGAATGAGTGCAGTTTCATGTTTAGACTCCTAGCATTTAGCAGCATAACCTTTAATTTGTGTTAGGATTATATCACAAGGGATGCAAGCAACATCCTGCTCATGAGTCCACAGAACATCAAAGACAGGTGGGAGGAGCACTTACAGTAGCTTCTGAATGAAGAAATCCCTGCAGAAGCTGTACTGCCCCACACAAAGCCTATCTTTTAGGAAGAGGAGGAGCCCACTCCAAAAGAAGTAAGAACAGCTCTAAGGAAAATGAAGTCAGGGAAGCAGTAGGTTGAGATGAGGTGACAGCAGAGATGATAAAGATGTTTGGTGAGATAACAGTATGGAGAGAAACGTGTATGCCAGATGACTGGAGAATAAGCATACTAGTGCCAGTGTACAGGAACCAAACGAACATTCAGTTGTGAGCAATATAGACTGGTATCAAACTCCTTTCACACTGCATGATACCTCTGGGGAAGGTGATTGGCAAACGAATACGCAGGGTAGTAGAAAGTAAAATAGGAGATGAGCCGTTTGGATTCAGGACAGAATGCAGCACAACTGACCCGATGTTTGCAGTGAAACAGTTGACAAGAAGCTACAGATGAGGAAATAGTCTAATTGGACATTTGTAGACTTGAAGAAGGCATATGACAAGGTCCCATGAAAGCTGATTTGGGCAGTCCTGTGGTTGTCTGTAGTCCCAGAAACATTGGTCGAATTAGTGCTGGCTATGTACAAGGACCCAATGACTCAAGTATGACTGGTATTTGGTCTCAAAGAGGGTTCTGCGTGGGAGCAGATGTGCATCAGGGGTCCTCTGTGAGCTCACTGCTGTTCATAGGTCAGAGGGCATAGATCATCAATGTTACTGTACAAAGATGAGGTGGCATTACAGGCAGAGTGTGAGCAAGAACTCCTGCAAATGGTATGGGAATTAAATACAAAACTGAAGGCTCATGGGTTGAAACTAAGTACAGATAAGACTGTTGTAATGGCAGCAAATGGGGGAATCAGAAGAAGATGAGAACTGAGATAGAAGGGAAAATAGTGGAACAGATTAACAGCTTCAGTTATCTGGGAGTGGAGGTTGTAGAGAAGAGAAGTGTAAATGAGAATATTCAAGCTAGAATCAAAGGGGCTGCAGCCATTTGGCACAGAGTGTCAGGGGTGGAGTATGACAGCAGACTGACAAAGAAGCTGAAAAGTAAGGTGTACAAAACAGAGATGTGACCAGTGTTACTGTATGGTACAGAAACCTGGGCAGTTAAGACAGAGCTGTTGAAGAAGCTAGAGGTGATGGAGATGAAGTGCCTGAGACAGGTGGTAGGATGCACACTATGGGGCAGATGAAGAAATGAGGACATCAGAGCAGACGCCAAAGAAGCTCCAATTGCAAAGAAAGTGAAAGAAAACAGACTACTGTGGTTCAGGCACATGTGCAGAAAAACAAGACAATCTGGTGAAGAAGGTTTGTGCCAGACAGGAGGAAGGTAAGAGGAAATGTGGGAACGCCCGAAGAACTAGTTCGAATGTGTGGAAAAAACCTGCACCAGTGCAGCAGTTAGGGTCAAAGAAGGTAAGAGAATGGCACTGAATCAAGAGAGATGGAGACAGTGGACACAAAGAGAGATGGAGACAGTGGACACAAAGAGATGGAGAGTGGACACAAAGAGATATGGAGGCAGTGGACAGAAAGAGAGATGGAGACAGTGGACACAGAGATGGAGAGTGGACACAAAGAGAGATGGAGGCAGTGGACACAAAGAGAGATGGAGACAGTGGACACAAAGAGATAGAGACAGTGGACACAAAGAGATGGAGAGTGGACACAAAGAGAGATGGAGGCAGTGGACACAAAGAGAGATGGAGACAGTGGACACAAAGAGATGGAGAGTGGACACAAAGAGAGATGGAGACAGTGGACACAAAGAGATGGAGAGTGGACACAAAGAGAGATGGAGACAGTGGACACAAAGAGATGGAGACAGTGGACACACACCCTGATGCCATATATAAAATGGGGAAAAGGGGGTTGATGAGGATCAGGGACACGGATTTTCATTTTTTCTGGAAAAATATCAGTAAATCACATTTTCAGCTGTCTGAGAACTGAAAAACCATGAAACTTTCATAGAATTTCTCCCTTTCTAATGTCATAAATTCCAGCTGTAACAACAACAAACTATCTTCTGCCCTGTGTCTCGATCTTTCCAAGGCCTTAGACATGGTTAACCACCAGCTACTCTAACTTACCCTAAATAAAATATCCTTAAACAACCATGCCATACAATGGTTTCAGTCTTATCTTAGTGGAAGACAGCAGGCTTTCCTTTGGCAGGACAAACTCTCCACCCTTCTCCCTGTTACCCTTGGTGTCCCCCAAGGCTCCATATCAGGTCCCCTTCTTTCCTCCCTCTTTATCAATGACCTCCACACTGTAATCCCAGACACAACCTGTATACAATACGCTGATGACTCCATCCTTATTTGCTCAGCCTCTACCCCTACAGATCTCCTTAGTTTAACCCAGAAAACCTTTAATACAGTAGAAAGCTGGATCTCTAATCAACAGCTGATATTAAACTCTAATAAAACAAAGCTATTACTCCCCCTACTCACAAATCCTCTCAACCTTCATTTACTATAACATCTAACAACGGCACCATAATCTCACCAGATATGTATACCAAACTCCTGGGTGTTATAATACACAACAACCTCAAATATGATATGCAAGTAAACCAAACTATTAAAACTGTTAATAAAAAACTTGGCTCCCTATACAAAAACAAACCTTTTCTCACCCCTCTAGCTAGGACTGCCATTGCCCGTTCCCATCTGCTTTCACCTCTACTCTATGCCTTGCCAATACTCAGTAACTTAAACAAAACTGATCTCAGAAACTCTTTAGCTGCTACAATCAAATTGCCAGGTTTGCCACAGGAACTCCCTACAGGAGTCAAAACCTAAACCTCTTAGGATGGCTAGAACTTCCCAGGCTAATTCAATATAATCAACTTACTGTAGCATTCAAGGCTATTAACCATCCAGAAAAAAATGCCCTCCCTTAAAAACATTATCCATCCCTACAAAAACACTAGGTCACTTTGTTCCACTACAAAACTTTTGGTTCAGTCTGTTAAAGCTAACAACCTATCTGGAGAATCTTTGTTTGCAAATTCAGTAGGCAAAACCTGGAATTCACTCCCATCTGACCTTACTTTGAACCCCTCCCTTAATCAGTTAAAAGAAAATCGAACTCAGTATTTTAAAACTCACTGGTTATGTCCTTGCTCTAACCTTGACTAAAGCATCATCTACTTCCATATACCTGCAATTTTTGTATTCACAATGACTAACCTCTTACACTAAAAGGTTTGAGAAGAGAAACTGTAACATATTTGTATATATTTCTGAATATAAACTGTAGTCTTCATAGACTTGAAATGTGAGACTGTAACTTGTATGTTAATACAATATGTTTGTGCAAATACTGTAACTTGTATGTTAATACAATATGTTTGTACATAGGTTCATAGGTTTATAGGTTCATACTAGGCTATCTGCCCTAGGACATTTATAAGCCTAGCCAGAGTGTGTTTGGCTTTTACCACCCATTTTAAAATAATTTTGCTATGCCCTTTTTCGAGGTTAGTATACTGTGCCTCTGTTTAACAGTGACACAGAAGTGATACCTGGGGTAAACCTACGATCTCCCATCCACTCATCAAGATTCCTCTTGAAGAGAGTCAATAAGGGACTCTGCCTAACCTGGACTGGGATTTTATTCCAGAGTGAAGGGAGCCTCTGGGTTATGAAGCTGTCCCTCCAGCATGTCCTATTTATTTCAGTGCTGAGGTTCAAGTCTCTCGAGTGCGTAGCTCAATGGGATTTGGATTTTCTGAGGTGCAGCATGTCCATTAATTCCAGGTTGGACATGGCTTTATACATCAGGCACAGATTGCCTCTGAGCAGGAGGTATGCCACTGAGTAGAGCTGGAGTTTCTTTAACTGGGCAGCATATGGCATCTGTTTGAGCCTTTTAATCCTCTTGGTGAGGTACTTTTGGGGTCTTTCCAGTTGCTGCAGGTGTTTGGTAAGGTACATTCCAAAAGGGGCATTGTACTCAATTATGGGCCTAATGAGGGATGAGTAAAGAGGCACAATGACCTCCCCTGATCTAGATGTGAATCCCTTCATGATTAGGTTGGCTATATAAAATGTTTTTCTAACCACTTTGGCCACGTGGTTGTCAAATGAGAGATTGCTATCAACTTGGGTCCCCAGGTCCCTAATTACTTCTTCTGTACTTAATGGATTACCACCTATGTGGTAATTTGTGGGCTCTTTGTTTTTGCCAAAGGGGATGACTATACACTTTTTGGCATTTAGCTTGAGGCCATGGCTCTGGCACCAGTTGTCTGTTTCTATGAGGCCCTTTTGGAGGATGCTTGTGTTGGCTGGAGTGTCGATTATGGTGCCCAGTTTGCAGTCATCTGCAAACTTGGTCAGCCACAGTCCTTCCGTGTTGGCCTGTACCTCTGAGAAATATATACCGAACAAGAGAGGTCCCAGGACTGAGCCTTGTGGGACGCCACTTGTAACTGGTTTGGAGTCTGACATGGCTCCAGCAATTCTAACCATGTGGGTTCTGTCCTTGAGCCAGTTTGCAACCCATCTAGTGACATAGGGGTTTATATTTAAGCTGGTGAGCTTATCTATAATGCCGGAGTGGGTATTGTATCAAAGGCTTTGTGAGGTCCAGGTAGGCTGTGTGGACCACCTTCCCTCGTCAATGGCCTTGGTGACTGTTTCAAAGAAATCAACCAGGTTTAAGAGGCAGGATCTGCCCTTAACAAAGCCAAACTGGGTAGGATCCAGTGTCTGTAGGTCCCCAATATCTTTATTTATGAGGTCCATGATGATCCTTTCCATAGCTTTCCAGACCAAGCTAGTCAGGCTTATGGGCGATAGTTTCCAGGATCCGTTGAGGCACCACCTTTGTGGAGAGGGACCACTGTTGCTGTACGCCACTCTTTGGGTACATATCCTGTAGTAAGGCTGAGATTGAACAGTAGTTTTATGTTTGGGTTTAGCTCTTCTTGGAGTTCATGTAGGACGCAGCCCGGGACACCATCTGGTCCCATTGATGCTGTGTTTTTTGCTTTGGAGAGGACAGCTCTTACCTGAGCATCTGAGATGTCAGGGGGGCAGCATTCTGCTGGGATAGATATTTGCCCTTTTGGTGGGGAGGGTGGGGAGAAGTTTGCGCTGAACATGTCAGCTAGGATGTTGGCAATGACTGTGGGTTTGGTGTATTTTTTTGTCATTTTGGACTAATTCTAAGCATATCTGTAATATATGTATCTGTAATATATTACATATACTGTAACTTGTATGTTAATACAATATGTTTGTGCATATACTGTAACTTGTATGTTAATACAATATGTTTGTGCATATACTGTAACTTGTATGTTAATACAATATGTTTGTGCATATACTGTAGCTTGTATGTTAATACAATATGTTTGTGCATATACTGTAACTTGTATGTTAATACAATATGTTTGTGCATATACTGTAACTTGTATGTTAATACAATATGTTTGTGCATATACTGTAGCTTGTATGTTAATACAATATGTTTGTGCATATACTGTAACTTGTATGTTAATACAATATGTTTGTGCATATACTGTAACTTGCTTGTCATTATCTGTTTGTAAGTTTGGAGCTTTTCTCCCCGGGCCTTCACTGAAAATGGACATGTACCCAGTCAGACTATCCCATTCAACAAATGTAAAATAAAATAAATAATAAATAAATAATTTGACAATACAGGCAAGATAGTCAGATTATATAATGATATATTATTATATAATAATTATATATACAAGATGCATTTCTGCTCATAATATTTGTAATATGGCCAGGTTGCATTATTGAGTGTTCTCTGCCTCAAGTCTGTTTTAATTTTCTATATATGTTGATACAGAAGAAGGTTATAATGAAATCACTGTCTTCTTCTTCTTCTTCTTTCGGCTTTTTCCCGGTTAGGGGTCGCCACAGCGGATCACCTTGTCCGCACATTGAATGGCAGTGGAGTTTTACAGTGTCGAGTTGCCAGCCCGGTGCCCAACCTTCCACAGAAGGCACACTCACACGCACACCTAGGGCCAATTTAGAGTGTCCAATCCACCGGCAGCATGTCTTTGGGATGTGGGAGGAAACCGGAGCACCCGGAGGAAACCCACGCGACCACAGGGAGGACATGCAGACTCCGCACAGAAGGCACCCCAGCTGAGGATCGAACCAGAGAACCTCTTGCTGTGAGGCGGCAATGCTAACCACTGCACCACCGTGGCCGCCCTTATAATGAAATCACTGTACTGCCCGGAAATTACATTTAAAAATCCCGGATATAATTCCTGGATTTCATCTCATGAAATCAGAATGTAATTCTTTTTGAAAGCTGAAGATTGGTGTCCCTGATGATGATGATGATGGTGGTGATGATGATCACAGTTTATGAGGACGTATATGATGTGCTCCATGATATTGCAAGCCAGACTCTGTAGTCTTCTCAAGCAGTGACAGAGGTGCCCTTGTGTAGGGGAATTACCACTGCAGTTCTCCTTACTTTGGGGACAAATCCTGCAGCGAAGCTCACATTAAATAATTTAAGGAGGGCTTGACAAAAGCATGTTTAGCACTATTTATTAGACAGTCAGGTAAATAATCAGGCCCTATTGAATTATATTTTAGCTTTAGAAAGCGCCTTCCAGTATGTGCTCCTTTATGATATTAGGAATGTTAAGTGATTAGTGAATTTGCGGAACTAAGATAGTTGTTTCAGGGATAAAGTTTACTATACTTCTCTGCTATTGTACTTACTATGGCTAAATCTTATATCAGGTACCTCTAGCAGGTGAGCCCTGAGCAAATAAATCAATTGTGTAAAAACATGGCTCAGGAGACTACAGTAACATAAATACAACAAATTTAATAATCATAAAACTTTCACTAACAACCCTGTGCTTTCACACAATGCTTCATCAGTTTTTAAAAGTGACACTTGCCACAATTATATATTAAAATTTTCAGGTGATATGACTTATAAATTCCAATCAAAAAGGCACTCTCATTACCTAACAGAATGCATCTTTAAAACAGGCTTTATGCTGCAGTAGCTGTTCAAATCTCATGAATGGTCAGATGTAAAAATATTTATCTAATTATATTCTGCATTTTCCATTTTTCCACACGGATCTCCTCATCTTTTGTTTTTATGTATAACTTGTAGTACAGCAGAGCTAAAGCAATGCCTATCACCAATTTCTTTTATATGTTTAAATAGATCATTTGTAATAACTTTTTATATCTGAAAAATGGTCTGCCATATGTTCTTTTAACTTCTGATGTGTCTTACCAGTATAAAATGATTGACATAATGTACATATTGCAATACAAATAACATGTTTAGCATGACAATTGGCATAAGTATTCAAATAATAAATCTTTCCTGTTTCTGTATGTAGAGATGCTCGCTTTTTATAGATATTTATATTTGAAAATATTTTTTAGAGCTGACTGATCACATGCTAAAGAACTAAAACATCAACCATCAACTTCCAGTTTTTTTTTTTTTAGTTTGGTGTTTTAGTAACTAAGCAGTGGTCTTTAGCACATTTAATTCTAGCCCTAGCATGAGTTCATTTTTTCACTTCAGTTAAAACCTGTTCTTCTAACTTTGTTTCTGTTTGTATGTAACAGACTTTGTCAGTTTGTAACTTGAACTCAGTGTACAAATCTTTTATTTCACTGTGTAATTCAGGGAGCTTTCTTTTCCCTTACATTTTGTGAGAAAACTGAGTTCTCCTGTTATACGTGTACATTTTAAATTGTTGGGGTTTGTCCAACTCTTCACACCATTTTCCAGAACAGAAAATGAGTACTCACACCCTGCTGTGTAACAGATCAACACATTTTATTTACCAAATGCAACTCATGTCTCTTTTGAGCTAAAGACATTTGTATACCCATATCCCAGTGTGCCTTACAGTTTATATATGTTTTTTTGTTTCTGATCTCTTTTGAAACTGGTTTTCTTCCTCCCATCCACCCTATTCCTGTGGTGTTTATTATACTTGGTGGCTTTGCAGTTTCCCACCCCTACTGTAATTTGATATGGGACACTCCTCCCTGTCTCGTGTCATTAGTTCATTCTACCTAATACAGAGAGAACATTTGAGAAGGTCAACCCACTTAGGTTCTTAACCTTGATTTATCTTCTACTCCTCCTTTCTCCCTTTCCACTTTACTAAAAAAGAAAGAAAACTTTGCTAGAATCTCCTTGTGTTCTGACTTAGTGTGCCTCTCAGCTGATAAGTATATTTTTGGCACTTTTTAACTGTTCAGAGTTGAATAAAACAACAATTGAATTTAGTTCTGAATTCATTTCGAATAAATTGCATTTATTTACACTGTATTTGCTTTAATACTGCTACACACTCATGTGTGCTAGCTTGCACTGCACTTTAATTGTTTTTAGTGCTGTTTTAGCTGCTTTCTGAAAAAAAAAGAAATAAAATCAAAGCTTGTTTCCTCCTTTCCTGTAACTAGTCTAGTCCAGGTACAGATTTGCTGTATCCAGGACTGTTGGTAAGCTTCTGAGCCCCCCAAGCACTTCTGCATTGAAGGGAAGCCTTCTAGCTTATCAGTGGGAGTGGTAAGCCCTACTACCACAAGAGGAGTGGTTTCTGGCCCAGAAATTGTAGTTTGTTGGCCGTTTGGGCAGTTTTTCCATCTTTTTTAGCTTTCTGGTTTAAAAGCCCATGTTTGCACTTGTTTCCTGCCTTTCCTGTAACTAGTCTAGTCCAGATACAGATTTGCTGTATCCAGGACTGTTGGTAAGCTTCTGAGCCCCCAAGCCTTTCAGTGTGGGTGGGAAGCCTTCTAGCTTATTAGTGGGAGTGGTAAATACAAGGTAGTCTATCTACCACAAGAGGAGTGGCTTTTGGCCCATAAATTGTAGTTTATTGGCCGTTTAGGCAGTTTTTCCATCTCTTTCAACTTTCTGGTTTAAAAGCCCACATTTGTGTGTGTTTCCCACCTTTCCTGTAAATAGTCTAGTCTGTGTACAGATTTGCTGTATCCAGGACTGTTGGTAAGCTTCTGAGTCCCCCAAGCCCTTCTGTGTTGGAGGGAAGCCTTCTAGCTTATCAGTGGGAGTGGTAAGCACTAGGTAGCTATCTACCACAAGAAGAGTGGTTTCTGGCCCAGAAATTGTAGTTATTGGCTGTATCAGCAGTTCTTCCATCTCTTTCAACTTTCTGGTTTAAAAGCCCATGTTTGCACTTGTTTCCTGCCTTTCCTGTAACTAGTCTAGTCCAGACACAGATTTGCTGTATCCAGGACTGTTGGTAAGCTTCTGAGCCCCCAAGCCTTTCAGTGTGGGTGGGAAGCCTTCTAGCTTATTAGTTGGAGTGGTAAATGCAAGGTAGTCTATCTACCACAAGAGGAGTGGCTTTTGGCCCATAAATTGTAGTTTATTGGCCGTTTAGGCAGTTTTTCCATCTCTTTCAATTTTGTGGTTTAAAAGCCCACATTTGTGCGTGTTTCCCACCTTTCCTGTAAATAGTCTAGTCTGTGTACAGATTTGCTGTATCCAGGACTGTTGGTAAGCTTCTGAGTCCCCCAAGCCCTTCTGTGTTGGAGGGAAGCCTTCTAGCTTATCAGTGGGAGTGGTAAGCACTAGGTATCTATCTACAACAAGAAGAGTGGTTTTTGGCCCAGAAATTGTAGTTTTTGGCCGTATGGGCAGTTTTTCCATCTCTTTCAACTTTCTGGTTTAAAAGCCCATGTTTGTGCTTGTTCCCCACCTTTCCTGTAATTAATCTAGTCCAGATACAGATTTGCTGTATACAGGACTGTTTGTAAGCTTCTGAGTGGTGTCAAAGTCTGCTCTTCAATTTTTCTCTTAGATCTGCTAGTTCTCTCCTCTCCTGCACTTTTACTAGCGTATTAGTTTAGCACTTTACTAGACTTCTTGTAGCAATTATTGTAGCACACAAAAGTGCTACCAGCACTAAACGTTCTACTAGGAAATAGATCCAGTATTTATTAATGCCCAACCCTTTAGGCATGTCTAAAGGTCAGTTTCCTGTGCTTTCTCCTATTAAACTGATGAACTTGGGTATTCTGAGGCAATGTAGTAACTGCATCATGTACACTGACAACTCTCCCCTCTTAGCTCCAACACTCAGACTTGTGAGAGATGCACTTATATATCCAAATTAGAAGCCACGTACTCTCCAGCCAAGACCAGAATAGCTGGTCAAGAGGAGAAGGTCAACACTTGCACGACAAAACATGGAACACATAGCCCTCTAGAACACACACCAGCACTGCCTTCACATAAAACCACAAACCACACATCCACCTTCGTGGAGGCTCTCAATAAAAATCTACCCAAACAGCACAGACCTCCAAGGCAGAAATGCACCTGACCACCACAACACAGCACTAATCATGAGACACATAACTCTCCTAAACAGTGTGCCAGTCAACCAAAGCCCCTAAGGCAAAACAGCATGCCCAACACACTAATCATATGTGACTCGATAGTGAGGCACATTGATGTCCCACTCAGTAGGTTGAATAAGGAGAAAGTAACAGAGAGCTGCCTGTCAGGCACCAGGATCTGCCACATAATGCATGCACTCAGGTCCCTCAACAACAGATACAAATATGACTCTGTCATTGTACAACTGGGTGTGAATGACCTGAGAAGTACCTCCCTGGACTACAAGAAAAGAGATATGGAGGAGCTCTTGGATTGTGTAGCCCAGGTGGGGATGACCCTAGCCTTCAGCAGCATCCTATCATCACCCAGAAAGTTACCACAGTACAAGCAGAAAATGATTGATTTCAACAACTGTCTGCATTTCTGGTGTCATTCTAAGGGGATCCAGTATCTGTCTGCCTGGGATGACATGACTGACAGACCTCAATGCCTTGCCAGGGATGGCCTGCATCTGTCACCCCTGGGCTTCCAGATACTGGCCAAGGCTCTTGCCACCACTATATTGCCTTTTTTAGGCAGTGTTCCAAAGACCAAATTACCACCGTATCAGCTACAAACAAATGCAATCTGAGGGACATGCTGCTCAAAGCTAGAAGTCTAAATCTCAAAATGCACTCACTCGAAGCAGTCCTTAAAATGGAGAACATCGATATTTCTGCTACAACAGAGACCTAGTTCAAGGCAGCAGAAAGCACCCCTGCACTACCAGGCTATAACTCATTCAACACCTTCTGGCCCCAGAACTTGGACTGAAGCTTCAAAGGTGGTGGTGTTTCCATATTCATAAAGGATGTGCACACCTCCAGACTGGTAGCCCAACATAATGCCTGAGATTCTTCAAGTGCAGTTAACATTGGGTAAGACAGCGATTCAGGTTGTAGCCTGCTATAGGTCCCCAACCTTGTCCCAAGAGTCACACTCCATGTTTCTAAACACCCTGAAAAATATTAGGGTCCAACCCAACACTCTCATACTGGGCAACTTCAACTACCCCTCTATTAACTGGGAAAACTACTCATGTACCAATAGACCTGCCCGATGCTTTCTGGAATTCATTAATTCCAATGGTCTGGATGAATTTGTTCTTACCCCTACTAGAGGTATTAACATCCTTGACCTGGCCATTACTAACATGGGTGACCACTGCTCTACACCAATAGTCAACTCCTCCCTGGTTAAATCCAACCACAAACTAATCACCTTGGAAATCCACCCCCCCCCCCCTGCAAAGGTAACCACCATGAAAAACTTCTCCAAAGCTTAATTTGGGCTCCTACAAACAGAGTTGGCTAACTTTACTGCACCCAAGAAAATGGAGAATAGCTCCATGACCGCTAAATCATACACCAATGCACTGTACGAATACATACACAAATGCATGGATCTCACCATACCTAATATGACCAAGATGCTTTCCTCAAAAAAAAGGAAGCCAATCTGTTTGTCTCCTGTCATAAACAAACTCTACAACAGAAGGAGGAAACTGACGCAGAATAAGGTGAAGTCCCAAGACTGGAAAAACTCCCTTATCAGCCTCAACAAAAGGTTGAGATCCCTCATCAAATCCTCTAAAGTTTGCTATGAAAACAGAATTGCAGCAGATAGTAAAGACAACCACAAGGCCTTCTATAGTTATGTAAAAATCTCCATGGTAATAAACAGATTTGCTCTGAGCTACTGCACAATGGTACCTTCTATACTGAGTCAACAGATATTGGCAATATACTGGCCAACAGATTCAGTGCTAACTTTACTCCTCTCTGCCCCAAAGGACCAATCACAAATACTAATAGATTGCCAGGCACCCAGTATTACTGCTACACAGGTTAAAATAGCAGTGTCCAAGGCCAAGAATACAGCTTCTATGGGACCTGACAATATCCCTGGATGTGTTCTACATGAACTACAGAGTGAACTGGCACCTCACCTGTGTGTCCTGTTCAATCACAGCCTCACCTCAGGCTTTGTCCCTACCGAATGGTGCACTGCTACAGTCATCCCTATCCACAAAGGAGGAGCAACTACAGAACTTGTGAATTATCACCCAATTCATACACAGGGTTTTGCATACAGGAAGAAAGAGGTTATTGTCTCCCTCTACTCTTCCCTCATTAGGCCAATCATTGAGTACAATGCCCCACTTGGCATGTACTTCACTAGACACCTGCAACAACTGGAGAGGCTGCAAAAGTACTTCACACAGAGGATCCTAGGCCTTAAACACTTGTCCTGTTTGGACAGACTCAGAAAACTCTAACTATTCTCTGTCTCATATCACCTACTTAGAGGCGATCTCTGCTTGACTTACAAAGCCATGTCTGACCCAGCTCTGTTAGAAATGCTACATCTAAAGAAA
>NC_056741.1:68606067-68633567 GCF_019279795.1 Protopterus annectens | reverse complement strand
TGCAACTCCTTCTGACCTTCTCTGTATTTCTCCAACAACACTCTCAGAGCAAATATTGCATCTGTTGTGCTCTTTCCTGGCATGAAACCATACTGCTGATCACTAATCATCACCTCCCTTCTTAACCTAGCTTCCATTACTCTTTCCCATAACTTCAAGCTGTGACTGATCAAATTTAGCCCTCTGTAGTTACTGCAGCTCTGCACATCACTCTTATTCTTAAATATAGGTACCAAAACACTTTTTCTCCACTCCTCAGGCATCCTCTGACTTTCCAAAATTTCATTAAACAATCTGGTTAAAAATTTCACTGTCATTTCTCCTAAGCACCTCCATGCTTCCACTGGTATGTCATCTGGGCCAACAGTCTTTCTATTCTTCATACTCTTCTTCATAGCTGTCCTTACTTCCTCCTTGCTAATCTGCTTCACTTCCTGATTCACTATCCCCACATCATCCAACCTTCTCTCTCTCATTCTCTTCATTCATCAGCCCTTCAAAGTACTCTTTCCATCTACTCAACAAACTCTCCTCACTTGTGAGTACGTTTCCCTCCCTGTCCTTTATCACCCTTACCTGCTGCACATCTTTCCCAGCTCTGTCCCTCTGTCTAGCCAATCGGTACAGGTCCTTTTCTCCCTCTTTAGTGTCCAGTCTCTCATACAACTCTCTATATGCCTTATCCTTAGCCTTCACCATGTCTCTCTTTGCCATGCTCCTCATCTCCTTATACTCATGTCTACTTTCTTCATCTCTTTGACAATCCCACTTCTTCTTCGCCAGCCTCTTCTTCTGTATACTCTCCTGTACTTCCTCATTCCACCACCAGGTCTCTTTGTCCTCCTTCCTCTGTCCAGATGTCACACCAAGCACCTTTCTAGCAGTCTCCCTTACTAGTTCTGCTGTAGTTACCCAGCTATTCGGTAACTCTCCACTGCCTCCCAGTGCCTGTCTTAACTCTTCCCTGAACTCCACCTCACAATCACCCTTTTGTAACTTCCACCATTTAATCCTTGGCACTGCTTTCACACTCCTCCTCCTTCACTTCTTGATCACCAACATCATCCTGCAGACCACCATTCTATGCTGCTTAACTACACTTTCCTCAGTCACCACTTTACATTCTCCAATCTCCTTCAGACTGGCCCTCCTACATAAGATATAATCCACCTGTGTGCATCTTCCTCTACTCTTGTACATCACCCTATGCTCCTCCTTCTTCTTAAAATACATATTCACCACAGCCATGTCCATCCTTTTTGCAAAATCCACAATCATCTGACCTTCTCCATTCCTCTCCTTAACACCATACCTACCCATTACTTCCTCATCCCCTCTGTTCCCTTCACCAACATGCCCATTGAAGTCCGCTCTAATCACTAGTCTCTGACCCTTGGGTACACTCACCACCACTTCATCCAACGTACTCCAAAATTTTTCTTTCTCATCCATTGCACACCCAACTTGTGGAGCATATGCACTAACAACATTCATCATTACACCATCAATTTCAAGCTTCATAAACATCACTCTATCAGACACTCTCTTCACCTCCAAAACACTCTTGGCATATTGTTCCGTTAGGATAACCCCTACCCCATTTCTTCTGCCATCCATATCATAATAGAATAATTTGAACCTGCCTCCTATACACTTGGCCTTACTTCCATTCCATCTGGTCTCTTACACGCACAATATATCAACCTTCTTTCTCTCCATCATATTAGCTAGCTCTCTCCGTATACCAGTCATACTGCCAACATTCAAAGTTCCTACCCTCAGTACTACACTCCTAACCTTCCTCCTCTCTTCCTGCCTTCGGGCATGCCTTCCCCTCCTCTTCTTCTTCGGCCAACAGTAGCCCAATTTCCGCCAGCATCCTGTTGGCTAACAGTACTGGTGGCGGTCATTGTTAACCCAGGCCTCAACCGATCCGGTATGTAATTATGAAAAGTTCTCTGCAGATACAAACCCAAATCCAAACCATTAATCCTAACTGCAGCTCTCTTCACTGCCCAATAGACATACAAATGGCCTAAGATGACAATTTTGTGACCTAAAAGAAAACAAAATAGTGACCAATCTGAGTATAAGACAAAAAGGCATTCAAAGACCAGTACCCCACCCTCTTAATGACCTCAAATGAACTACCTTCCTTTGCTAAATCCAAACTCTACCCATCCAAAATGAATGGGTGGAAAATATATCAGCCACCAAAGCCATGCAGTGGTATGCCCTCCTCATTGCATTTAGCAATGGACACCCCATTATCAGCTTACCACCCGTGATCAAAAAAACAGATAGTGTGGACCCTCTTATGTGACGGAAGGAATCTCCTAGCCCAAACTACTGGACACATCTGTTCACACTTATCTTTCCCCAAAACTATTTTCTTGCCCTTTTCAAGGTGATCCATCTTTGATTTCCACAACCAAATGTGAACTGTCCTAGATGCTATCATGACATCCACCAAACCAATGATCCCATAAACTCAGACACTCTAAAACTCATGTAATACATCCATAAACTCAGTGTCACCCATAAAACATAATCCACTGACTCCCCACTCACCAAAGCTTAGCCCCATATTAAAATTTTCAAAACTTGCCTTGTCAAAAGCCAATGCTTATCCCTATTCAAGCTATTCACTCTACTCCAACCTTTCAACATATGCCCAACTGTATCTGGACCTTACCCAGCTGCATTGCCCTACCATGTACCTCAGCCCTCATCAAATACCACAATAACAATTGTTCCAACCAGACTCTCTCCTCCTCAGGCAGCTGCAAAATAAATCTATCAAAATCACACAAAGCCCTACAGTATGCCGTCATGGTAAACACTGCCTAGGACTGTTCCACCAACCACCTGGTTAATGCAACCCAGTTCTCCACACCTCATCTTGGTCTGTCTCCTGTTCTTCTGATGCCATTGGAACTAGCTGCCAAAACCTGGAAAACTGAAGGCAAGACAAACTGTCAGCAATCCCATTTCTAGCACCTGCCACATGCAGACCTGTAAAAGAAAAATGAATCAACAAACTCTATAAAGCTAGCTTTGGTAAAACTAAAAGTAATAATTCAGACTTAGCCATCTTCACCTGTAAGATCCAAACTACTGCACTGTTGTCCAAATTAAAGATAACCCTCCTGCCCTTTAACCACCCCAGCCAAGCCACAGATACAGCCCAAATTCATGGATACAGCCCAAATCCACAGATACAGCCCAAATCAGCATTAACTGTAAGAAGGCAACATCCTTCTTCCACTCAGTCAGCCATGTAACAACAAAGCACTCACCCCAAAAAATGCCCCCATGCCAATGCACCCTGCTGCATCTGTAAATAACTGCAAATCCCATTTACCAACCCAGTTTGACTGCCAAAATGAAACTCCATTAAACTGCTCAAAAAAAGACAAACAAAGAGTTAAATTATCCCGTGTAAACTTACAGAGTCTTACCCAAAGATGCTTGCTCTTCCCCTCTTTGAGGAGAAAAGCTACAGAAAGTACAACCTGGGTGAACAGCCCGACATGCCAAATTCAGAAGCCCTAAAAGCTCCATAACATCCTTAGCCCAGACATTATCCCTAGCCTTCACCAGTCTATCTTTTCTTTCAAACAAGTTATCTTCCCCTTTAGTAGACGAAACAATGCATGTTCTGCATCCACCAACAAACCCAGAAAATCTAATGACTTCACTGGGACTCCCAATTTCTGTCTAGCCAGTGGGACTCCTAGTTCCTCAGACATCCCCACAAACTCCCGCATACCCATCAGAGCTCTCTCATACCCTTCACCTACCAAAAGGAAGTCATCCAAGTAATGAACCAATCTTTACATGTCCACCCGCTGCTGCCAAATCCAGTGTAATGCTGTGCTAAACTTCTCAAAAGTAGTATAGGCTACAGAGCATCCCATTGGCATAGCCTTGTCAAAATAAACTTGATTCCCACCACCATGCCCAACAGTGGCCAATCCTCCTCCCGTATTGGCAAAAGTCAGAATCAAGATTCAATATATACCTTCACCAACAACGATCTTTGAACCCCCCAATGACCCGCATTGTGTCGTCCAATGATGCATAAGTCACCTTAACCTGTTCTACCAAAATAAAATTGTTTACAGAGTTCCCCTCTGGGTAAGACAAATGGTGAATCATCTGAAATTCACCCACCAACTTCTTAGGCACCAGGCCCAATGGCAAAACCTTAAAACTGTCAAAAAGGGGGGCTGTCAAAAGGACCCAGAATCCTACCCACCTAACACTCCTTCTCCATCAGGGTTTCCAAAATATCTTCTCTCCCCTGCACTGATCTCAAATTTTTACAAACTGTTCCATCCCCTCCCATCCTTGATTTAATAGAAAATCTGAGAGAAAATCCCTGTTATTTACTCTGCCACTGCCACATCCAGATATTGCTGGAGCATGACCCGTAACACCTGCACCTTAATGGGAGAATGTGTCCCCAGGTTTTCCTCTTGCCCCCCAAAAGACACTCCCACTTCTCTGTCCATGAAAATTCCCCCTGCCTCACATAATTTGGAATCACTGAAAGGCAGCCAATAACCCACTGGGATCAGGGGAAAATGAAGCTTGGCTGACCATATTACCATCTTGGTGGCCACACTGCACCACTGGGTGTACACCTGCACACTTTGAACAAGTGTGCAGGAACGTACATGCTGCTCATGAACATCTCCCCATGTTAAAGGCCCAACACACCCCAACCATTCTCCTCCTACCTTACCCACCCTGTTACCCACACTGAAGCTATCCATCATAGTGGCCAGCCATATGTCTGGGTGCCTCACCTCCCAACACAGGGACTAATCAACCGCTTTCCTTTTAAGAAACCTCTGATCATACCATAACCAGGCATTACCACCCTGTAGCCATTGCACCTCCTGTATCATCAAGAAATATTCCAAGAGCGGAAGGGCCAATGTAATATCCTTCACTAGCCAGACTGCCATATAATAAACAAAACAACACCCAATTCTCACAAGTTCTTGGTCTCAGTTTTCCCACCCTTCTTTGCCTCAGGGCCATTAAAGCTGCCAAGAGGTCTTTGCCATTTGCAGTTTCTGCCTCCAAAAACCATTTGACCCCATCCATGTCAATTAAATCAAAAAATCCACATACTCCCACTTTCCAAATGTTTTCTTTGACTGAGGAGGGTATATGGGGGAGTCAAGAATACCGCACCACTCCCTTTGCCCAGGGCCTGCATAGTCAGCCAATTGCCTAGCTGAAACCCAAACTCCAAAATCACCTCTTGCAAGTGGGACTCTGCCCCTACCATGGACGGTGCCATACTCCCTCTGCACAAGTCTGGGCTACCCACCCTAGAAATGAGTTCCCCAAAGATGCGCCTTTCCTCACTTAAACTCTGCTGGCCTCCCAACCCACTTAGCAGGTCCCCAAGATCTTGCCATGACCTTTCCCCATCAGCACACAGGCTGTTTCCCTCCTGCCCTATGACTGACAAAGCTACCAAACCTTCCACCAACAATTATTACCTGCAGAAGCAGCATGTCCCACTCCATCAGCTGGAGACTTCACTGTGACACCTCTCTATTAAGTGTGTGTGTGTGTGTGTGTGTGTGTGTGTGTGTGTGTGTGTGTGTGTGTGTGTGTGTGTGTGTGTGTGTTAATGTGTACAGGTGTGTGTGTGTGTGTGTGTGTGTGTGTGTGTGTGTGTGTGTGTGTGTGTGTGTGTGTGTGTGTGTGTGTGTGTGTGTGTGAATGTATGTATATATATATATATATATATATATATATATATCTCCAGTGTATGCACATGGAAATTTCCAGTAAGCGACTATCCCTGTGAAATTATTAATGAGAGAACAAAAAGGTAATAGAGCAAAAAGAGGAGGTTCTAACTAATAAGAATAATTGGACCATGGCACTGGTTCTAACCTTTTCCTTAGATAATAAAGAAATAAAAGATATGATTTGTAATAACTGAAGAGCCTAGCAGCATGTGATTTCCTTGTTAGAAAATTTGGGACTAAAGTGTTATTTATCACTAAGAAAACAAGGAGCTTAAATCAAATGTTGGAGAGCAAACATTTTAGATAAACATCCTATAAGAACAGTAGGTAGATATAAATATGAATATTGTTCTCCATGATGTTATATAGCCCTGGGACCTAATTGCTATATGTCTTCCATACAAAAATCAGTAATCACCCAGATACGTATCTTGTAGTTATTTGTATGTTATATATACTGACCTATGCAGGGACAAGGGCAAAACTGTTGGGTAAGAATATCTGGTTATCAGGCATGAGCCACTATACGGAATATGGTAAATGCCTTATTCAAGACACTCTTCAGTGTGATATTTTGAGGAAGTACAAAATGAATGAATGAAAGCGCTTAGCTTCAATTTCGTAAAGTTTATTTTCCTTATGTGTCACTGCCAGCTTTCTTTTTTTTGTTGTTTCCATTTATTGTTTTTGTGATTTCTGCCGTTTGGTTCTGATAAGATTTTTTTCATATTGGATCATCAGTGCATTGAAATGAGACAAAGCGTTCATGAAAATTATCTTGAAGTTAAAAAATGTAAGTGGCAAGTTTTTTTTAATACTGTGTGAAAACTGGTCTTGGATGATATTTTGAATTGTAAATGCATTTTAAAACAGAACATTTAAAATCAATGTAATGTTGTTTTAAACTAGGTGTGATTGGTGTAGGAGAGTAAAGTGATTTGTACAGATTGTTATTTAAATGTGGTTTTGTTCAATGTGAAGTTTAACAGTCTGATAAAGTCTTGGTTTAAGTACATCTGTAAGATGAAAGTGCTTACTGTTGCTAAAGTTTTGCTGTCTCATTTAATAAGTTTTATATATTTATTTAGTTAGTTACTTAATAACAATCTCTTAATTTAAAAACATTTTCCTGCTTATCTGCCCCGCGGTTGGGTAGCATTCGAAAGACATGCGTGCGTAAATGGGCGTGCCTTCGTTGAAGGTTGGGCATCGAGCTGGCACCTCGGCGTTTCATAAAAAAATCTACTGGCAATCATTAGCGGATCGGAGTTCTGCTGTGGCAACCCCTTACCGGGAAAAAGACAAAAGACAAACAAACAAACAACCAAACATCTGCATTATTTACACCAGCTCTCTTAGTACCTTTACATATGGAGCCTTTGCTCTTAAAGTTTCACTTTTCACAGCTTATTGCAAAATACCCGTTTCCTTTTGTCTATCAGAAATATCTTGGTACAAAGTTTCCTAACTATAGTGCATCCCACACCCCCCACTACTTGCATATTCTAGGTCTGAGATTATAGACTTATCAACCATCTGTTTTGTCGAACAGTGTCAACAAAACAGTAGTCAGCATTACAGTCTTTCAGCTTTGACTAGTATATATATATATATATATATATATATATATATATATATATATATATATATATATGTGTGTGTGTGTGTGTGTGTGTGTGTGTGTGTGTGTGTGTGTGTGTCTCAAGTCAAGAGGAAACACTGAAAAACCTTAATCATAAAAAAGATAGAATACTGAAAACACTGCAAACAAACCAAAAATGGAGTTTTTGGCAGATAGCAAGCCCCCCCCAGTCCCTACTAATTATATATACCAACTCTTAGACTACATTACAGAGGGAAAAGGGCAAATCACAGAATCCCCACTGTATTGCAATCTCTAGCAAAGAGCTGCCAGCCATCCATATATGAGTGTCACACCTCTCAACTCTTGCAGCAAGAAATCTGGACAAAGCCACAAATATTGGGGGACAAAGGTCTAAAAATATGGATACTTTTTAAATATTGTTCTCACAAATCTAGAAAGTTAAGAAAATAACATGTTTTGCATTAGCATGAATTTTCTGAAGGATATTAAGTCTGAAAACCAAATGTCTGTCATTATATTCTGAGTTCAGACTTCAGCTGTTTGTCAGTGGTTGGCCAGAAAATACAATTTTATGAGAAATTGACAAAAATATAAGTAAAAAATCTGGACATTCTATGAAAATCTGGACAGCTGAGAGCTATGATGACTGTTTCAACCAAGACACAGACAACATCTATATATACAGACAGACATGTTAAGAATATGAAGTTTTAAAGATGTATAAATGATAGAGAGATAGATAGACAGATAATCATATGTTGTCTTAAAATTAGTGGCGACTAGACATTTATCATCTTCACAATTACTACAATTGATACATTAGCAATGGATTTTCCTTTATTATCTTCATTGATAGCTTTATAATAAGGATGGCTAGTCCTCTACAACTGGAACACAAGAACATAGGAACAATACTCCATGGGTGATAATAAGAAACACAACATGCCTAGCCAGTAACACTTTTAAACACAAACATAAAATTTCACGCCTTCATTTTCAAGCCACATTTAAAAAGTGCTCTCCACCCAAATTGAGCAGAACAGTATATAATAACCCTAGTGTAAATAGCTGCCTACCAGTCCAATCATCAAAGCTACCATTAAAGTTAGTAAAAGTAGCACTTTATTTGAGCATCAGTAACATCTTACTTTCTTGGCTGATAATACATTAAGTTAGGAAACTATCTCTCTAGTGAGTTTTCTTTATTTGTTGGTCAAGATTTAGGTCTCTACTGTGGGTGTTTATACTGTCAATAGCTTTGCAAAGAAACAGAATGTTAAAAAGGACTGAGTCTTTCATGACTCAAAAAGCAAGACACAGGTCACTGAGGACCAGCCAATAGGCTATTAAGTAAAACGAGTGTTGTGTTAATCTAGTGGGATAGTTGAAGGATTTAATGCCTTTAATGTTCATGGTAGTGCATCTTTGGGTGATTTTCTAGTTACACAATATACTTAAATTTACATGCACCCATACCAAAGGGAGTATTTTATACAATGATGGCTCATATAGGGAATAAATACAGTGGCAGGGTGAATTATTTCGATCTTCAGGTTAATCATATGGAAATTAATGGGGACAGATAAAAGAATTTTCTGACTATACTGGAAACAAAATGAAGAAATGAGAGATAATTCTCCACATAAGTGCACAGATATCATATAATTTTATTTATTTATTTATTTTTATTTAACATTTGTTGACCGGGAAAGTCCGACTAGGTTCCACAGAGCCTGTTTTCAGTGGAGGCCTGGGGAGAAATGCTCCAGATGCATGTCTTTGGAATGTGGGAGGAAACCGGAGTACCCGGAGGAAACCCACGCAAACACAGGGAGAACATGCAAACTCCACACAGAAGGCATCCCTGTCTTCATAAATACATTAAATATTACATCAGTTATAGCTATGTCTTTATCATCACCATCCTTACTGTAATTATTACATTACAGATGGCTATTCTTTTATCTCCATCTTTATTGTAATTATTGCATTACTGATCGCTATTCCTTTATCATCTCTGTCTTCATTTAATTATTAAATCGCTGGGGCTATTCCTTTATCATACTCATCCTTATTGCGTTTATACTTTATAGGTCCATAGGTAAGTACTAGGAAAGCTGTCCTTGTATGCCATTTTTAGCCCAACAAATCACCCTCAGGCATGAGAACCAAACTCAGTACTTCTGTGAAGTAAACACCTAACTATTATACCCCCCCCCCATAAATTAGTAACAGGCTAACTGTCCTTGTGGGCCATTCCAAGCATGCCCAATTACCCCATGTTAGAATCAAATCCTGCACCTTGTGTCTATAAGATGAACACCTTAACCACCACACCAACCTCCCACCACATTACTGATAGCTATTCCCTTATCATCATTATCCTTAGTGTAATTATTACATTACTAGTGGCTTTCCTTTTATAATCTTTATTCTTAGAGTAATTATTACATTGCTGGTGGCTCTTCATTTATCATTGTGATCCTTAGCATAATCATTACATTGCTGATGTGTATGACTTTATTGTCTTCATCATCAGTATTCGCTTATCATCTTTATTCTTAGTGTAATTATTACATTACCAGTGGCTTTCCCTTTAGAATCTTTATCCTTAGAGTAATTATTACATTGCTGGTGGGGTGGCTATTCATTTATCATTGTGACCCTTAGCATAATCATTACATTGCTGATGCGTAGGCCTTTATCGTCTTCATCATCAGTATTCGCTTATCATCTTTATTCTTAGTGTAATTATTACATTACCAGTGGCTTTCCCTTTAGAATCTTTATTCTTAGTGTAATTATTACATTACCAGTGGCTTTCCCTTTAGAATATTTATTCTTAGTGTAATTATTACATTACTGTGGGCTATTCATTTACCAACTTTATCTATAGAGTAATTATTACATTACAGAGGGCTATGCCATTATCATACCTGTGACGCCCCATCACTGGATCAGTAACCAATGAACCTCAATGCTCACCACTGGCACCAGTGGGGGACATACATAGGGATGATGACAAGTAAATGCACAGTATTTCCAGATGCAGCTCTCTGCATCAAGTGCAATTTCCCTTAAGAGCACACAGAGACCACAGTCAGTCCGGGGCTGGTTTCTTCCTCTTTCTCCAGATCCCCAGTAAGACACCCACTGGCACAGCTGTAGAGCTGAGATCTCAGCTGAGTGACCAAGCCAAGACCTCCAGCACCCTCTCTGTCTAACCAGTGATTTGTGTCCCTGCCCAAGTAGCTCACACACACACACACACACACACACACACACACACACACACACACACACACACACACACACACACCTGAGAAAGGCTGGCACAGGTTTACTAGCTATGCCCCCTTCTGCTCAGACTATAAGGTAGTTATCACTGCCACCAGTCACTCCTTATCAGCTACTTTGAGGCCATTAACAAAAGGTGTCCAATCTTACTGTGTAATGTTACTATTCATACAAATGGTAGTTTGACCAAGAACAAGGCTATCAAGGGTGGCCCATAGTGTCACTAAATAAATATGCAAGTACTCTCAGACCTTAAATATTTCTTACAAAGATTAGCAACAATGAAAGGTTTAAATATATTTATTAATAAATAATAAAAGAACAAGAAAATACTCAGTATGTAATTACAGTGGCATCAGAGTTCCAAATCACAGGAAATATTTAAAACAGCATTGCAGGACAGTCTCAAATAAATAAAGAAAAGCATCTAACATAAGCTTTGCTATATTGCTGACTATATCTAAGAGAATTACTAGTCCCTAGTTAACTTAGTTAGAGACCAAGGCAAATGTATGGTGAATGGGTATTGTCAGGTCCAAGACAGAATACAGAGTGCTGTTTCTCTCTCTCAGGAAGTTCTCAAATTAATATCTCAAATATTACTGCTGGGATAACTTACAGAATGACCTAATTTCTTGTCATCTGACTCAAACCCAGGTGAAATCTCCCACTGCTGGAATTTAGCATCTATCTATGAAAATACATAGACCTCAGATCTTTGGCAAATGGTGGAATGCATAAAACAATAAAACATTTCCAAGACAATAAAGAAAACTTCATAGTTTTAGACAGTGTGTCTCTTGCTGCACTGAAACCGAAAGATAACATATTTGTATGGCCTAGCCATAAAGTAATCTAATTTCAGCTATTTTTCTGAAGTTAACCTTCTTATTCCAGTTTCCACAGTTAAAATATATACATCTAAACAGTCACAATAGTGCAGGTACATTTATGCTCTATTCCAGTAGAGCATGCTGTGGTTATATTTCAAGCACTTTGCGAATACCTTCAAGCACTTCGATATACACATGACATACAGTTCTAATACATTTGTAACACAAGCACATTGTATAAAGCACATTGATATTCACAAATTATATATAATTATTTACAAAATTCCAGATAGCTGGGCTGGCAGTATCTTCTTTTGTGACAAAACCCATCCTTGGTGTAATTTTTATGTTACTGATAGCTATGCATTTACCATCTCCACTCTTAGTTTAATTTTTACATTAGTGATGATTGTTCTTTTATCATACTTCTATTTAGTGTAATTATTACATTACTGATCACAATTCCTTTATCAGCTTTAACCCTAGTGTAATTATTACATTACATTAATGATTATAAAGGAATAGTTATGTGTAAATATTATATTACTGATGGTTCTCCTTTACCATCTCCATCCGTAGAGCAATTATTACATTTCTCATTGCTACTCCTTTATCATCATCATTATTAGTGTAAACATTACATCATTGATGGGTATTCCGTTATAATTCCCAACCTTAGTGTCATAATTACATTACTGAAGGCTATTCCTTTATTATCTCCATCAATGGTATCACCATTGCATTATTGATGTCTAATCCTTTATCCTCAGCATTCTCACTGTAATTATTACATTATTTATGTATTGTCCTTTACCATTTTTATCCTTAGAGTAATTAATACAATGCTGGCAGCTATGCCTTTATCATCTTCATCCTCACTATAATTATTACATTATTGATATCTACTCATTTACTATCTTTATCCTTAGAGTAATTATTACATTATTGATATCTACTCATTTACCATCTTTAGAGTAATAAATACATTATTGACATCTACTCATTTACTATCTTTTTCCTTAGAGTAATTATTACATTATTGATATCCACTCATTTACTATCTGTATCCTTAGTGTAATTATAACATTGCTGACAGCTATGCCTTTATCATCTTCATCCTTACTATAATTATTACATTATTGATATCTCCTCATTTACCATCTTTACCCTTAGAGCAATTAATGCATTATTGATATCTACTAATTTATAATTTTTATCCTTAGTGTAATTATTATATTAGTGACATCCACTCATTGACTATCATTATCCTTAGAGTAATTAATACATTATTGATATATACTCATTTACAATCTTTATCCTTAGAGTAATTATTAAATTATTGATATCTGCTCATTTACTATCTTTATCCTTAGAGTAATTAATACATTGCTGACAGCTATGCCTTTATCATCTTCATCCTCACTATAATTATACATTATTTATATCTACACATTTACCATCTTATCCTTAGAGAAAATTATTACATTATAGATATCTACTCATTTACTATCTTTATCCTTAGAGTAATTATTACATTTCTGGCAGCTATGCCTTTACCATCTTCATCCTCACTATAAATATTACATTATTGATATCTACTCATTTGCTATATTTATCCTTAGAGTAATTATTACATTATTGAGATCTACTTATTTACCATTTTTATCATTAGTGTAATTATTATATTAGTGACATCTACTCATTTACTGTCTTTATCCTTAGTGTAATTATTACATTATTGATATCTACTCAGCTGCTATATTTATCTTTAGTGTAATTATAACACTGCTGACAGCTATGCCTTTACCATCTTTATCGTTACTATAATTATTAAATTATTGATATCTACTCATTTGCCATCTTTATCCTCAGAGTAATTAATACATTGCTGACAGCTATACCTTTATCATCTTCATCCTCACTATACTTATTACGTTATTGATATCTACTCATTTACTATCTTTATCCTTAGAGTAATTATTACATTATTGATATCTACTCATTTACTATCTTTATCCTTAAAGTGATTATTGCATTATTGATATCTACTCATTTACTGTCTTTATCTTTAGAGAAATTATTACATTATTGATATCTACTCAGTTGCTATATTTATCATTAGTGTAATTATAACATTGCCAACAGCTATGCCTTTACCATCATTATCCTTATTATAATTATTACATTATTGATATCTACTCATTTACTATCTTTATCCTTAGAATAAAGTATTACTCATTTATTATCTTTATCCTTAGAGTAATTAATACATTGCTGACAGCTATGCCTTTATCATCTTCATTCTCAATATAATTATTACATTATTGATATCTACTCATTTACTATCTTTAGCATTAGAGTAATTATTACATTATTATCTACTCATTTACCTTTGTTATCCTTAGTGTAATTATTATATTAGTGACATCTACTCATTTACTATCTTTATCCTTAGAGTAATTAATACATTATTGATATCTACTCATTTACCATTTTCTATCCTTAGAGTAATTAATACATTGCTGACAGCTATGCCTTTATCATATTCATCCTCACTATAATTAATACATTATTTATATCTACTCATTTACAATCTTTATCTTAGAGTAAATTATTACATTATTGATATCTACTCATTTACCATCTTTATCCTTAGTGTAATTATTATATTGGTGACATCTACTCATTTACTATCTTTATCCTTAGAGTAATTAATACATTATTGCTATCTACTCATTTACCATCTTTATCTTTAGAGTAAATTATTACATTATCGATATCTACTCATTTACCATCTTTATCCTTAGACTAAATTATTACATTATTGATATCTACTCATTTACTATCTTTATCCTTATAGGTTCATAGGTTCATAGGTTGGTGCTAGGTTATCAGCCCTAGGGCCTATACAAGACTAGCGATAACAATTCCCTGGCTATTTCTTCCCACACTATTTACTTCCCTGGATCCCTGGGGTGAATTTCCTTTCTCCCATCCAATCGTCAAGGTTCCTTTTGAAGAGGGCCAAAGAGGCACTCTGCTTGACATGTATGGGCAATCTATTCCAGAGTCTGGGGAGTCTCTGGGTCAGAAACCTATCCCTTCAGCATGTTTTGTTTATTGTGATGACAAGGTTTAGATCCCTGAGAGCGTGTGGCTCTGAGGGATTGGGATTTCTTTAAGTGTAGCATGTCCAACAGCTCTGGGCTTGACATGGCCTTGTATGTCAAGCAGATATCGAATCTGAGTAGATGATATGTGACTGAGTATAGCTGGAGTTTTTTAAGGCGGTCAGCATAGGGCATCTGCTTTAGGCCTGTGATTCTTTTAGTGAGGTATTTCTGCGGCCTTTCCAGTTTTTGCAGATGTCTTGAGAGGTACATACCAAATGGGGAATTGTATTCTATAATGGGTCTAATGAGGGATGAATACAGTGGGACAATGACCTCCTTTTCTCTGGATGAAAAGCCCTTAGTGATGAGGTGTGCCCCATAGAAGGATTTCCTGACTGTTGTGGTGATGTGGTTATCGAAGGTGAGACCATTGTCCACCTGTTTTCCTAAGTCTCTTATCACACTTTCAGTGTTCAGTGTACTGCCACCTATATGGTAATTCATGGATACATGTTTTTTCCCGAAGGGAATAACTATACATTTATTGGCATTAAGCTTGAGCCCATGGCTCTGGCACCAAGCATCTGTTTCTGTAAGGCCCTTTTGTAGAGTATCCACATCATTTGGGGATTCAATAATGGCTCCCAGTTTGCAGTCATCTGTGAACTTTGTTAGCCAGAGTCCCTTAGTGTTGACCTGTACTTCAGAGAAGTAGATGCCAAACAAGATCGATCCCAGGACTGAACCCTGAGGTACTCCACTTGTCACTTGTCTGGAGCTGAATTTGGAGTTGGCTACTTTTACAGTGTGGGTTCTGTCAGTAAGCCAGTTAGCAACCCATTGGGTGACGTAAGGATTAATGCCCAGCTTAGTAAGTTTATCTATGATTCCAGAGTGGGGGATGGTGTCAAAGGCCTTGGCAAGGTCTAGATAGGCTGTGTGGACCACCTTACCCTTGTCCATGGCTCTGCAGACTGATTCAAAGAAGTTAATCAGGTTCAGGAGACAAGATTGTCCCTTCACAAACCCAAACTGGGTGGGGTCTAGTGTTTGAAGGTTGCCAATGTCTTTGTTTATAAGTTCCATGATAATACGCTCCATGACCTTGCAGATAAGGCTTGTCAGACTGATTTGACGGTAGTTTCCGGGATCCAAGGTGGATCCCCCCTTGTGGAGTGGGATAACTGTAGCTCTGCACCACTCAGTGGCCACAAAACATGAGGTGAGGCTATGATTAAACATGACACTTAGGTGAGGTGCCAGTTCATATTGTAGTTTATGTAGTACACAGCCCGGGATGCCATCTGGTTCCATGGATGCTGTATTCATAGCTTTGGAGAGTGCGTTTTTTACCTGTGTGGACATTATTACCGGAATTTGGCAATCTTCCAGTATTGAGATGGGCCAATTAGGGGGTGAGAGGGGGGTGAAGTTCGCACTGAATCGATCTGCCAGGATATTGGCAATATCCGTGGGATCAGTATATTTAATGCCATTCTGTTTTAGCTCAGAGGAGATCTGAGCATTGCCATTTAGATTCTTGACATAGTTATAGAATGCCTTGTGGTTGTCTTTGGAATCTTTGGCAATTTTATTTTCGTAACTAGCTTTGAAGGATTTTATAAAGGATCTCAGTTTCTTACTGAGGCTGGTAAGGGGTTTTTTTGTATCCTGGGATTTTCCTCTTTTCTGCAACAGTTTCTTCCTTTTGATGTAAAGTTGGTTTATGGCAGGGGACCACCAGATTGGCTTCCTTTTTTTGGATGAGAGTATCTTGATTCTATTTGGGATGGCACAATTCATGCATGAGTGGATGTGCTTGTAGAGTGCCTTAGTGTAGGATTCAGCAGTTGAACTTTCAGTTCCCGTCTGCCTGGGTGTCGTGAAGTTTGTCACTTCTGGCTTGAGTAGCATGAAGTTGGCTTTGGAGAAGTTTCTTATGGAGGTTTCCTTACTAGGGGTTTGGGTGGGATGGTGATGTTAAGGGTGATTAGCTTATGGTCAAACCTGACTAACGAGGGGGTGACCATAGATGTGGAGCATCGATTTTCCATGTTGGCAACTTTATCTTTATTGTAGTATCACTCTTAGAGTAAATTATTACATTAGTGATATCTACTAATTTACCATCTTTATCCTTAGTGTAATTATTACATTATTGATATCTACTCATTTACTATCTTTATCCTTAGAGTAAATTATTACATTATTGATATCTACTCATTTACTATCTTTATCCTTAGAGTAAATTATTACATTATTGATATCTACTCATTTACTATCTTTATCCTAAGAGTAATTATTACATTATTGATATCTACTCATTTACTATCTTTATCCTTAGAGTAATTAATACATTGCTGACAGCCATGCCTTTATCATGTTCATCCTCACTATAATTATTACATTACTGATGTCTACTCATTTACCATCTTTATCCTTCGTGTAATTATTACATTATTGATATCTGCTCATTTACTATCTTTATCCTTAGAGTAATTATTACATTATTGATATCTACTCATTTACTATCTTTATCCATAGAGTAATTAATACATTGCTGACAGCTATGTCTTTATCATCTTCATCATCACTATAATTATTACATTATTGATATCTACTCATTTCATAGGTTCATAGATTAGTACTAGGCTAACTGCCCATGTGAGCCATTTTAAGCCTAGCTAATTATCCCTTGTGAGACTCACACCCTGCACCTTGTGTTTGTAAGGCAAACACCTTAACCATTAGGCCACCCTCCCATTACTATCTTTATCCTTAGAGTAAATTATTACATTATTGATATCTACTAATTTACTATTTTTATGCTTAGAGTAATTATTACATTATTGATAGCTATTCATTTACCATCTTTATCCTTAGTGTAATTATTACATTATTGACATCTACTCATTTACTATCTTTATTCTTAAAGTAATTATTACATTGCTGACAGCTATGCCTTTATCATCTTCATTCTCAATATAATTATTACATTAATAACAACGTATACCTCAGTAGAAGAAGTGCTCCCAAACTATAATAAATATAGAAATGCAAACCAAACTGTAAGTAAGTTCGAGAGCACAGCAGATCAATAAACCAGGATTCCTTGTTAAATAAAACGGCTTTATTCCACAGTTCCAAAGACAAACACCATATATAAAAGTGCTGCAGCTGATGAGCGCTTTCACTCACAAAATGAGTTTCTTCAGATCAATTTGCTGCTACCCATAGTGCCCCTATATATACATCCATCAATAAAGGAATCAAGTAGCAATTAATAGTTAAAGTTATATATTGTATATTAAAACTACTATAAGTCCTAGAATATAGATTGCTATACAAGGTATATATTGAGAGACTTATATAGCTTATACAAAATGAATACATATTTAAAATGCATATAAAATGTTTACATAAAATGTAAAGTATAAGCTGAGAACAAACATATCAATCTAATAAAATACAAGTAATCAATTATTAAGAAATTTTTTAAAAATTATTAAAAAAGTGTGTGACTGCTATACAAAATATCTAATATATTGCTCTAAACTACCTATGTTTAATGTTGATGTTCCTTCTTTTCTTAAGAGCTGGTTTTATCGAAGCTCGCTCATTGAGTCCAGAACCCCTATCAGCCCTTAGTCTTGTTATCCATTTACTTTCCCTATCTTCCGTGTGGTTCCTAATATCTCCACCTCTAACACAAGGTTCAACCATTTCTAGAACTCTGAAGAGGAATCTATGTGTGTCACCTGATTCTACTACATGTTTGGCTAGTGCATTCATTGTATTCCCTTTCCTCATGTGGTATGTATGCTCACGTATCCTATCTTTAAGTTGTCGGTTAGTTTTACCGACATAGAACGCATTGCATACCTGGCAGGTATGCAATATTCATACTAGTGCATGTTGCATCTACTTGGGTCTTAAACTGTGTGTGTGAGTCAGGGTGTATAAATGTTGTGGCACTGTCAATGTATACACATTGATTACAACGTTGACATGCCCTAGTGCAATATGACTCGAGTCCCTTCTTATCCTTCTTTGAATAGCACAGCAACCTTTTCAAATTTAGTTTATTCTTGTACAGAAATCTTGGCTCATCTCCTACCACCTGTCTGATCTCATCATCTGTACATAATATGGACCAATGTTTATTAAATAATTTTGTGATAATGGACACTATGTGTTATCAAGCAGCAATGGTGAGACTGCTGAATGATGCATTTTATTTAAGAATTGATTCTTCTATCGTGAGGAATATTATATTAGAAATAGGAAACGAATTGGTTGATATGTTCAATGGTAAGATTTTGGATAAAGATTTATTTGAATATCTTACAATCCCGAGCCCGCTTATTCCTGTGATACAAGGCTTCCCTAAGATACACAAGAGTATCAGTGACCCACCCATGAGACCAGTGGTATCAGGGCAAGGTTGGGTCACTGAACACATATCTGTTTATATAGAGAAGCATCTACGTCCAGTGCTAAATATGAATACAACCATACTCAAGGACTCCAAGCAGTTCCTGCTAGAACTTTATGATTGCATGGCAAGTGGGATTAATAGTGAGGAGTTAATATTGGTCACATTTGACATTCAATCACTGTTCACTATTCTACCGAATGATTTAGGAATTGCATACACTAGGGAATATCTATTGTTGCATAGCACATTCACACCCGCACATATAGAACTGTTGGTACATCTGCTAGACATTGTTCTTGAGAACAATGTGTTTATGTTTGAAGACACAATATATAAACAGCAAGCTGGTGTTGCCATGGGTACGCCATGTGCAAACAGCTATGCCAATATGTTCTTGGCATATTGGGAGAATGAGGTGTTATTTAGAACCAATGAGATCATGAGCTCTGTTATATTCTACAAACGCTTTGTAGACGATGTGTTTATGCTATGGAGAGGAGATGTTGATTTGCTCAATGAATTTCATGGCATGATAAATAATTTGACGAATTACCTAGTATTTACTATGTGCTATTCTACCCATAGATTAGATTTCTTGGATTTGTATATTGAGAAAATGGACAATGGGTTGTTGAATACAGGAGTATATCGCAAGCCATGCCATCGCAATACTATATTAATGAGGACTAGCATGCATCTCAATCATATATTTAACAATATAATAAGAGGACAGGGCATGCGTGTTTCTAGACTCAATGCCACTGAGACAGGTTTTGAAATAGGGATGCATGAGTTGAAAGAGAGATTACAGGACAGGGGTTATAGCAATTTAGAGATAGAAAGACAATTTAATGATATGCATAAACTCAGATTGAATAGAGCAGCACCTTATTATGGACCTAGACCTACACTAGAGAATGATGGACGAAATGTAAGAAATGATGTCAAAATTTCACTATCATATACTAGTGACAATAGGAATCTCAAAGACATATTTAATAAACATTGGTCCATACTATGTACAGATGACGAGATCAGACAGGTGGTAGGAGATGAGCCAAGATTTCTGTACAAGAATAAACTAAATTTGAAAAGGTTGCTGTGCTATTCAAAGAAGGATAAGAAGGGACTCGAGTCATATTGCACTAGGGCATGTCAACGTTGTAATCAATGTGCATACATTGACAGTGCCACAACATTTATACACCCTGACTCACACACACAGTTTAAGACCCAAGTAGATGCAACATGCACTAGTATGAATATTGTGTACCTGGCAGTCTGCCAGGTATGCAATGCGTTCTATGTCGGTAAAACTAACCGACAACTTAAAGATAGGATACGTGAGCATACATACCACATGAGGAAAGGGAATACAATGAATGCACTAGCCAAACATGTAGTAGAATCAGGTGACACACATAGATTCCTCTTCAGAGTTCTAGAAATGGTTGAACCTTGTGTTAGAGGTGGAGATATTAGGAACCACACGGAAGATAGGGAAAGTAAATGGATAACAAGACTAAGGGCTGATAGGGGTTCTGGACTCAATGAGCGAGCTTCGATAAAACCAGCTCTTAAGAAAAGAAGGAACATCAACATTAAACATAGGTAGTTTAGAGCAATATATTAGATATTTTGTATAGCAGTCACACACTTTTTTAATAATTTTTAAAAAATTTCTTAATAATTGATTACTTGTATTTTATTAGATTGATATGTTTGTTCTCAGCTTATACTTTACATTTTATGTAAACATTTTATATGCATTTTAAATATGTATTCATTTTGTATAAGCTATATAAGTCTCTCAATATATACCTTGTATAGCAATCTATATTCTAGGACTTATAGTAGTTTTAATATACAATATATAACTTTAACTATTAATTGCTACTTGATTCCTTTATTGATGGATGTATATATAGGGGCACTATGGGTAGCAGCAAATTGATCTGAAGAAACTCATTTTGTGAGTGAAAGCGCTCATCAGCTGCAGCACTTTTATATATGGTGTTTGTCTTTGGAACTGTGGAATAAAGCCGTTTTATTTAACAAGGAATCCTGGTTTATTGATCTGCTGTGCTCTCGAACTTACTTACAGTTTGGTTTGCATAATTATTACATTATTGATATCTACTCATTTACCATCTTTATTCTTAGAGTAAATTATTACATTATTGATATCTACTTGTTTACTATCTTTATCCTTAGAGTAATTATTACATAATTGATATCTACTCATTTACTATCATTATCCTTAGAGTAATTATTACATTATTGATAGCTACTCAATTATTATCTTTATCCTTAGAGTAATGAATACATTGCTGACATCACTATAATTATTACATTATTGATATCTACTAATTTACCATCTTTATCCTTAGTGTAATTATTACATTATTGATATCTACTCAATTGCTATATTTATCCTTAGTAGAATTATAATACTGCTGACAGCTATGCCTTTACCATCTTTATCCTTGCTATAATTATTACATTATTGATATCTACTCATTTACTATCTTTACCTTAGAGTAATTAATACTTTGCTGACAGCTATGCCTTTACCATCTTCATCCTCACTATAATTATTACATTATTGATATCTACTACTTTGCTATCTATATCCTTAGAATAATTATAACAATGCTGACAGCTATGCCTTTATCATCTTCATCCTCACTATAATTATTACATTATTCATATCTTCTCATTTACTATCTTTACCCTTAGAGTAAATTATTACATTATTAATATCTACTCATTTTCCATATTTATTCTTAGTGTAATTATTATATTAGTGACATCTACTCATTTACTATCTTTATCCTTAGAGTAATTAATACATTATTGATATCTACTCATTTATTATCTTTATCCTTAATGTAATTATTACATTATTGATATCTACTCATTTACTGTTTTTATCCTAAGAGTAATTATTACATTATTGATATTGACTCATTTACTATCTTTATCCTTAGAGTAATTAATACATTGCTTACAGCTATGGCTTTATCATCTTCATCCTCACTATTATTATTACATTATTGACATCTACTCATTTACCATCTTTATCCTTAGAGTAATAATTACATTATTGATATCTACTCATTTACTATCTTTATCCTTAGTGTAATTATTATATTAGTGAAATCTACTCATTTACTATCTTTATCCTTAGAGTAATTAATACATTATTGATATCTACTCATTTACTATCTTTATCCTTAGAGTAATTAATACATTGCTGACAGCCATGCCTTTATCATCTTCATCCTGACTATAATTATTACATTACTGATATCTACTCATTTACCATCTTTATCCTTCATGTAATTATTACATTATTGATATCTGCTCATTTACTATCTTTATCTTTAGAGTAATTATTACATTATTGATATCTACTCATTTACTATCTTTATCCATAGAGTAATTAATAGATTGCTGACAGCTATGCCTTTATCATCTTCATCCTCACTATAATTATTACATTATTGATATCTACTCATTTCATAGGTTCATAGATTAGTACTATGCTAACTGCCCGTGTGAGCCATTTTAAGCCTAGCTAATTATCCCTTGTGAGACTCACACCCTGCACCTTGTGTTTGTAAGGCAAACACGTTAACCATTAGGCCACCCTCCCATTACTATCTTTATCCTTAGAGTAAATTATTACATTATTGATATCTACTAATTTACTATTTTTATCCTTAGAGTAATTATTACATTATTGATATCTATTCATTTACCATCTTTATCCTTAGTGTAATTATTACATTATTGATATCTACTCATTTACTATCTTTATCCTTAAAGTAATTATTACATTGCTGACAGCTATGCCTTTATCATCTTCATTCTCAATATAATTATTACATTATTGATATCTACTAATTTACTATCTTTATCCTTAGAGTAAATTATTGCGTTATTGATATCTACTCATTTACCATCTTTATCCTTAGAGTAATTATTACATTATTGATATCTACTCATTTACTATCGTTATCCTTAGAGTAATTATTACATTATTGATATCTACTCAATTATTATCTTTATCCTTAGAGTAATGAATACATTGCTGACATCACTATAATTATTACATTATTGATATCTACTCATTTACCATCTTTATCCTTAGTGTAATTATTACATTATTGATATCTACTCAATTGCTATATTTATCCTTAGTGTAATTATAACACTGCTGACAGCTATGCCTTTACCATCTTTATCCTTACTATAATTATTACATTATTGACATCTACTCATTTACTATCTTTACCTTAGAGTAATTAATACATTGCTAACAGCTATGCCTTTACCATCTTCATCCTCACTATAATTATTACATTATTGATATCTACTATTTTGCTATCTATATCCTTAGAATAATTATAACAATGCTGACAGCTATGCCTTTATCATCTTCATCCTCACTATAATTATTACATTATTCATATCTTCTCGTTTACTATCTTTATCCTTAGAGTAATTAATACATTATTGATGTCTACTCATTTATCATCTTTATCCTTAATGTAATTATTACATTATTGATATCTACTCATTTACTGTTTTTATCCGAAGAGTAATTTTTACATTATTGATATTGACTCATTTACTATCTTTATCCTTAGAGTAATTAATACATTGCTTACAGCTATGCCTTTATCATCTTCATCCTCACTATTATTACATTATTGACATCTACTCATTTACCATCTTTATCCTTAGAGTAAATAATTACACTATTGATATCTACTCATTTACTATCTTTATCCTTAGAGTAATAATTACATTATTGATATCTACTCATTTACCATCTTTATCCTTAGTGTAATTATTAAATTATTCATATCTACTCATTTACTATCTTTATCCTTAGAGTAATTATTACATTGCTGACAGCTATGCATTTATCATCTTCATTCTCAATATAATTATTACATTATTGATATCTACTCATTTACCATCTTTATCCTTAGAGTAAATTATTACACTATTGATATCTACTCGTTTATTATCTTTATCCTTAGAGTAATTATTACATTATTGATATCTACTCATTTACTATCTTTATCCTTATAGTAATTAATACATTGCTGACAGCTATACCTTTATCATATTCATCCTCACTATTATTATTACATTATTATCTACTCATTTACCATCTTTATCCCTAGTGTAATTATTACATTATTGATATCTACTCATTTATTATCTTTATCCTTAGAGTAGTTATTACATTATTGATATCTACTCAGTTGCTATATTTATCCTTAGTGTAATTATAACATTGCTGACAACTATGCCTTTACCATCTTTATCCTTACTATAATTATTACATTATTGATATCTACTTGTTTACTATCTTTATCCTTATAGTAAATTATTACATTATTGATATCTACTCATTTACTATCTCTATCCTTAGAGTAATTAATACATTGCTGACAGCTATGCCTTTATCATCTTTATCCGCACTATAAATATTACATTATTGATATCTACTAATTTACTATCTATATCCTTAGAGTAATTATAACATTGCTGACAGCTATGCCTTTATCATCTTCATCCTCACTATAATTATAACATTATTCATATCTTCTCATTTACTATCTTTGTCCTTAGAGTAAATTATTACATTATTGATATCTACTCATTTACCATCTTTATCCTTAGTGTAATTATTATATTAGTGACATCTACTCATTTACTATCTTTATCCTTAGAGTAATTAATACATTATTGATATCTACTCATTTACCATCTTTATCCTTAGTGTAATTATTACATTATTGATATCTACTCATTTACTATCTTTATCCTTATAGTAATTAATACATTATTGATATCTACTCATTTACCATCTTTATCCTTAGAGAAATTAATAAATTGGTGACAGCTATGCCTTTTTCATCTTCATCCTCCCTATAATTACTACATTATTGATATCTACTCATTTACTATTTTTATCTTTAGTATAATTGTTACATTAATGATGGCTCTTCCTTTATCATCTCTATCCTTAGTATAATTGTTACATTACTGCTGGTCATTCTTTTATCATCTCAATCCTTAGTGCAATTGTTACATTACTGATGGCGATTCCTTTATCATCTCTATCCTTAGTATAATTGCTAAATTACTGATGCCGATTCCTTTATCATCTCTATCCTTAGTGTAATTGTTACATTACTGAGGGTGATTTCCCGATCATTTCCATCCTTAGTATAATTGTTACATTACTGATGGCAATTCCTTTATCATCTCCTTTTTTACTGCAATAGTTTAATTACTGATGGTGATTCCTTTATCATCGACATCCTTAGTGTAATTGTTATATTACTGATGGCTATTCCTTTATCATCTCCATCCTTAGTGTAATTGTTACATTACTGATGGATATTGCTTTATCATCTTCATCCTTATTGTAATTTTTACATTACTGATGGTGATTTTTTTATCATCTCCATCCTTAGTGTAATTGTTACATTACTGATGGCGATTCCTTTATCATCTCCATCCTTAGTATAATTGTTACATTACTGATGGCTCTTTCTTTATCATCTCCATCCTTAGTGCAATTGTTGGGTCTATGTTAGAATATTGAAGTTTCAAAACTTTGAATGTTCTAATATCGCACCCTATTCAGCAAAAGCTGAAATTATCGAAGCAACAGAAAACCGATTTTTTTCAGACAGAAACAATTTAGTTGTCCGTTTCTGTTGCTTCGGTATTTTCAGCATTGTGGTGGAAAGTTATGGGTCGTGTTCAGGTAAGTGTGTAATTGAGTGCGGGTTAGGGTAGTTATGGTTAGGGTGCGGGTTAGGTATGTGTGTGATAGTTTGGACATGAGGGTCAGGCAGGGTAAGTGAGTTAGGGTTAGGTCGTGGGTCAGGTAAGTGTGCGATAGTGATGGACCTTAGGGATAGGGTTTAGGTTAAGGTAAGTGGATAGTTAGTGATTTGTGTATAGTTTTGTGTAGGGTTAGGTGTAAGATTTTAGATGTATGTGTGTGGATTGTTGCTTGTTTGGTGTGCTTGTGTTGTGTGTATGTATTTTGGAAAAGCAATTTTTTTCCCTAGGAAAAAAATTCACTGTTCTGTATGTTCGAAGTTTTCAGCTTTTGCAGAATAGGGTTCCATATTAGAACATTCAAAGTTTTTAAATGCTGATGTTCTAATAGATTCAGAGGTTCATAGGTTAGTACTAAGCTAACTGCCCTTGTGAGCCATTTTAAGCCTAGCCAATTATCCCTTGTGAGACTCAAACTCTGCACCTTGTGTTTGTAAGGCAAACACCTTAACCATTAGGCCACCCTCCCATCCCCTAATTATCCCTTGTGAGACTCAAACTCTGCACCTTGTGTTTGTAAGGCAAACACCTTAACCATTAGGCCACCCCTCCCATCCCCTAATTGTTACATTACTGCTAGTCATTCTTTTATCAATATAGACCCTAATTGTTACATTACTGATGACTATTCATTTATCATCTCCATGCTCAGTGTAATTGTTACATTACTGATGGCTATTCCTTTATCATCTCCATCCTTAGTATAATTGTTACATTACTGATGGTGATTCCTTTATCATCTCCATCCTTAGTGTAATTGTTACATTACTGATGGCGATTTCTTTATCATCTCAATCCTTAGTGCAATATTTGCATTACCGATGGCGATTACTTTATCATTCCCATCTTTAGTATAATTGTTACATTACTGATGACTATTTCTTTATCATCTCCATCCTTAGTGTAATAATTACATTACTGATGGCTATTCCTTTATCATCTCCATCCCTAGAGTAATTACCGTTGGTAATTCCTTTATCGTTTCCATCCTTAGTATAATTCTTACATAACTTATGGAGATTCCTTTATCATCTCCATCTTAGTGTAATTATTACATTACTGATGGCAATTCCTTTATCATCTCCATCTTTACTGTAATTGTTACATTACTGATGGCGATTACTTTATCATCTCCATCCATAGTTTAATTGTTACATTACTGATGGCTATTCCTTTATCATCTCTATCCTTAGTATAATTGTCACACTACTGATGGAGATTTCTTTATCATCCCCCTACTTAGTATAATTGTTACATTACTGATGGAGATTCATTTATCATCTCCATCCTTAGTGTAATTGTTACATTATTGATGGCAATTTCTTTATCATCTCCATCCTTAGTGTAATTAGTACTTTACTGATGGCGATTTATTTGTCATCTCCATCCTTAGTGTAATTTTTACATTACTGTTGGCGATTTATTTTTATCATCTCCATCCGTAGTGTCATTGTTACATTACTGATGACGATTTCTTTATCATCTCCATCCTTAGTGCAATTGTTGCATTACTGATGGCAATTACTTTATCATCTCCATCCTTAATATAATTGT
>NC_056741.1:68417567-68605567 GCF_019279795.1 Protopterus annectens | reverse complement strand
AGCAAACAAAGAAGCAAAACACAAGGTAAAGAAAACAAACTACAGTATTCAAAATATAGAAAGGCAATACAGAAATACAAAATATAACAGCAAACTAACCTTTCCTTCACAGCAAAGTGTAGCAGAGTCTGGATGAGCCTTTCTGGTGATTCTTTTATCATCTCCATCCTTAGTATAATTATTACATTACTGATGGCTATTGCTTTATTATCTCCATCCCTAGTGTAATTTTTACTATATTGATAGATATTCCTTTGTCATCTCCATCCTTAGTGTAATGGTTACATTACTGATGGCTATTCCTTTATCATCTCCATCCTTAGTGCAATTGTTACATTATTGATGGTTATTTTTTATCATCTCCATCCTTAGTGTAATTGTTACATTACTGATGGTAAATCCTTTATCATCGCCATCCTTTGTATAATTGTTACCTTACTGATGGCTATTCTTTTATCATCTCCATCCTCAGTATCATTGTTACATTATTCATGGTGATTTCTTTATCATCTTTATCCTTAGTGTAATTATTACATTAAAGATGGCGATTTATTTATCATCTCCATCCTTAGTGTAATTGTTACATTAATGATGGTGATTTCTTTATTATCTCCATTCTTAGTATAATTATTACATTACTAATTGCAATTCCTTTATCATCTCCATCCTTAGTATAATTGTTGCATTACTGATGGCGATTACTTTATCAACTCCATCCTTAGTATAATTGTTACATTACTGAGGGCGATTCCTTTATCATCTCCATCCTTAGTGTAATTGTTGCATTACTGATGGTGATTCCTTTATTATGTCTATCCTTAGAATATTCCTTTATCATCTCCATCCTTAGTGTAATTATTACATTAGTGATGGCTGTTGCTTTATCATGTTTATCCTAAGAGCAATTATTATATTACTGACGGCTACTCCATTATCGTCTCCATCCTCACCGAAAAATATATTTTTGATGTCTATTCTTTTGCCATTTTTATCCTTAGTGTAGTTATTACATTAGTGATGGCTACTCCTTTACTTTACTGACCTTTGTGTAATTATTACATTGCTGATGACTATTCCTTTATCATCCTTAGTTTAATTATTATGTTGCTGATGGCTTTTTCTCTATCATCTTCATCATTAGTGTAATTACTACATTACTGCTGGCTATTGCTTTATCATCTCCATCCTTAGTGTAATTGTTACATTACTGATGATGATTCCTTTATCGCCTCTATTCTTAGTGTGATTATAGCGTAACTAATGGCTATTTCTTTGTCATCTCCGTCCTTAGTCTAATTATTACATTACTGATGGCAATTTCTTTATCATCTCCATCATTAGTGTAATTGTTACATTACTGATGGTGATTTCTTTATCATCTCCATTCTTAGTGTAATTATTATATTACTGATGGTGATTTATTTATCCTCTCTATCCTTAGTATAATTGTCACTTTACTGATGGTTATTTTTTTATCATCTCCATCCCTTGTGTAATTGTTACATTACTGATGGTGATTTCTTTATCATCTCCATTCTTAGTGTAATTGTTACATTACTGATGGTGATTCCTTTATCATCACCATCCTTAGTGTAATTGCTGCATTAATGATGGCTATTCATTTATCATCACTATCATTAGTATATTCTTTCATCATCTCCATCCTTAGTGTAATTATTTCATAACTGATGGCTATTCCTTTATCATCTACATCCCTAGTATAATTGTTACATTACTGATGGTAATTCTTTATCGTTTCCATCCTTAGTATAATTCTTACATTACTGATGGCAATTTCTTTATCATCTCCATCCTTAGTGTAATTGTTACATTACTGATGGCTATTCCTTTATCATCTCCATCCTTAGTGTAATTGTTACATTACTGATGGTGATTCCTTTATCATCCCCATCCTTAGTGTAATTGTTACATTACTGATGGATATTCCTTTATCATCTCCATCCTTAGTGTAATTGTTACATTACTGATGGCTATTCCTTTATCATCTCCATCCTTAGTGTAATTGTTACATTACTGATGGCTATTCCTTTATCATCTCCATCCTTAGTGTAATTGTTACATTACTGATGGTGATTTCTTTATCATCTCCATCCTTAGTGTAATTGTTACATTACTGATGGCTATTTCTTTATCATCTCCATACTTAGTGTAATTGTTACATTACTGATTTTGATTCCTTTATCATCTCCATCCTTAGTGTAATTGTTACATTACTGGTGGTGATTTCTTTATCATCTCCATCCTTAGTGTAATTGTTACATTACTGGTGGTGATTCCTTTATCATCTCCATCCTTAGTATGATTGTTACATTACTGATGGCTATTCCTTTATCATCTCCATCATTAGTGTAATTGTTACATTACTGATGGCAATTTCTTTATCCTCTCCATCCTTAGTGTAATTGTTGCATTACTGATTGCAATAACTTTATCATTCCGATCTTTAGTATAATTGTTACATTGCTCATGGCGATTTCTTAATCATCTCCATCCTTACTGTCATTGTTAAGTTACTGATGGCTATTCCTCTATTATCTCCATCCTTAGTTAATTGTTACATTACTGATGCATTTTTTATCACCTCCATCCTTAGTGTAATTGTTACATTACTGAGGGCGATTCCTTTATCATCTCCATCCTTAGTGTAATTGTTACATTACTGATGGTGATTCCTTTACCATCTCCATCCTTAGTGTAATTGTTGCATTACTGATGGCAATTCCTTTATCATCTCCATCCTTAGTGTAATTGTTACATTACTGATGGCTATTCCTTTATCATCTCCATCCTTAGTGTAATTGTTACATTACTGATGGTGATTCCTTTATCATCTCCAGCCTTAGTGTAATTGTTATATTACTGATTGTGATTTCCTTATCATTTTCATCCTTAGTGTAATTTTTGCATTACTGATGGCGATTTCTTTATTAACTCCATCCATTAGTGTAATTGCTAAATTACTGATGGTGATTTCTTTATCATCTCCATCCTTAGTATGATTGTTACATTACTGATGATGATTTCTTTATCATCCCCATCCTTAGTGTAATTGTTACATTACTGATGGCAATTTCTTTATCATCTCATCCTTAGTTAATTGTTACATTACTGATGGCAATTTCTTTATCATCTCCATCCTAAGTGTAATTGTTACAATACTGATGGCAATTTCTTTATCATCTCCATCCCTTGTGTAATTGTTACATTACTGTTGGTGATTCTTTTATCATCTCCATCCTTAGTGTAATTGTTACAGTACTGATGGTGATTCCTTTATCTTCTCCATCCATAGTGTAATTGTTGCATTACTGATAGCTATTCCTTTATTTTCTCCATCCTTAGTGTAATTGTTACATTACTGATGGCTACTCCTTTATCATCTCCATCCTTAGTGTAATTCTTACATTACTGATGGCTATTCCTTTATTATCTCCATCCTCAGTGTAGTTGTTACATTACTGATGGTGATTCCTTTACCATCTCCATCCTTTGTTTAATTATTACATTACTGATGGGAATTTTTTTATCATCTCCATCCTTAGTGTAATAATTACATTACTGATGGCTATTCCTTTATCATCTCCATCCCTAGTGTAATTGTTGCATTACTGATGGTAATTCCTTTATCGTTTCATCTTTAGTATAATTCTTACATTACTGATGGCAATTTCTTTATCATCTCCATCCTTAGTGTAATTGTTAAATTACTGATGGTGATTCCTTTATCATCTCCATCCTTACTGTAATTGTTACATTACTGAAGGCGATTCCTTTATCATTTCCATCCTTAGTGTAATTATTACATTACTGATGGCAATTTCTTTATCATCTCCATCCTTAGTGTAATTGTTACATTACTGAAGGCTATTCCTTTATCATCTCCATACTTAGTGTAATTGTTACATTACTGATGGTGATTTCTTTATCATCACCATCCTTAGTGTAATTGTTGCATTACTGATGGCAATTACTTTATCATTTGCATCTTTAGTATAATTCTGACATTACTGATGGCTATTTCATTATCATCTCCATCCTTAGTGCAATAATTACATTAATGATGGCTATTCCTTTATCATCTCCATCCCTAGAGTAATTGTTAAATTATTGATAGTAATTCCTTTATTGTTTCCATCCTTAGTATAATTCTTACATTACTGATGGCAATTTCTTTATCATCTCCATCCTTTGTGTAATTGTTACATTACTGATCGCTATTCCTTCATCATCTCCATCCTTAGTGTAATTGTTACATAACTGATGTCGATTTCATTATCATCTCCATCCTTTGTGTAATTGTTACATTACTGGTGGCGATTTCTTTATCATCTCTATCCTTAGTATAATTGTCACATTACTGATCATGATTTCTTTATCATTTGCATCCTTAGCATAATTTTTACATTACTGATGGCGTTTTCTTTATCATCTCCTTCCATTAGTGAAATTGTTAAATTACTGATGGTGATTCCTTTATCATCTCCATCCTTTGTATGATTATTACATTACTGATGACGATTTCTTTACATCCCCACCCTTCGTGTAATTGTTACATTACTGTTGGCAATTTCTTTCTCATCCCCATCCTTCGTGTAATTGTTACATTACTGATGGCCATTCGTTTATCATCTCTATCATTAGTATATTCCTTTATCATCTCCATCCTTAGTGTAATTGTTACATTACTGATGGCAATAACTTTATCATTCCGATCTTTAGTATAATTGTTACATTGCTCATGGCGATTTCTTAATCATCTCCATCCTTACTGTCATTGTTAAGTTACTGATGGCGATTACTTTATCATCTCCATCCTTAGTATAATTGTTACATTACTGATGGCTATTCCTTTATCAAGTCCATCCTTAGTGTAATTGTTACATTACTGATGGCAATTTCTTTATCATCTCATCCTTAGTATAATTGTTACATTACTGATGGTGATTCTGATATCATCTCCATCCTTAATGTAATTGTTACATTACATATGGCTATTCCTCTATTATCTCCATCCTTAGTTAATTGTTACATTACTGATGGCAATTTCTTTATCATCTCCATCCTAAGTGTAATTGTTACAATACTGATGGCAATTTCTTTATTATCTCCATCCTTTGTGTAATTGTTACATTACTGATGGTGATTCTTTTATCATCTCCATCCATAGTGTAATTGTTACAGTACTGATGGTGATTCCTTTATCTTCTCCATCCATTGTGTAATTGTTACATTACTGATGGCTATTCCTTTATCATCTCCATCCTTAGTGTAACTGATATATTACTGATGACGATTTCTTTATCATCTCCATCCTTAGTGTAATTGTTACATTACTGATGGCGATTTCTTTCTAATCTCTTGCCTTAGTATAATTGTCACATTACTGGTGGTGATTTCTTTATCATTTGCATCCTTAGTGTAATTGTTAAATTACTGATGGTGATTCCTTTATCATCTCCATCCTTAGTGTAATTGTTACATTACTGATGGCTATTCCTTTATCATCTCCATCCTTAGTGTAATTGTTACATTACTGATGGCAATTTCTTTATCATCTCCATCCTTAGTGTAATTGTTACATTACTGATGGTGATTTCTTTATCATCTCCATCCTTAGTGTAATTGTTACATTACTGATGGCTATTTCTTTATCATCTCCATCCTTAGTGTAATTGTTACATTACTGATGGCTATTTCTTTATCATCTCCATCCTTAGTGTAATTGTTACATTACTGATGGTGATTTCTTTATCATCTCCATCCCTCGTGTAATTGTTGCATTACTGATGGTGATTCCTTTATCATCTCCATCATTTGTGTAATTGTTACATTATTGATGGCTATTCCTTTATCATCTCCATCCTTAGTGTAATTGTTACGTTACTGATGGTGATTACTTTATCATCTCCATCCTTAGTATAATTGTTACATTACTGATGGCTATTTCTTTATCATCTCCATCCTTAGTGTAATTGTTACATTACTGATGGCTATTCCTTTATCATCTCCATCCTTAGTGTAATTGTTACATTACTGATTACTATTCCTTTATTATCTCCATCCTTACTGTAATTGTTAAATTACTGATGTCATTTTCTTTCTCATCTCCAACCTTAGTGTAATTGTTATATTACTGATGACAATTTCTTTATCATCTCCATCCTTAGTGTAATTGTTACATTACTGATGGCGATTTCTTTATCATCTCCATCCTTAGTATAATTGTTACATTACTGATCGCGATTTCTTTATAATTTCCATCCTTAGTATAATTTTTACATTACTGATGGTGATTACTTTATCATCTCCATCCTTGGTATAATTGTTACATTACTGACAGCTATTTCTTTATCATCTCCATCCTTAGTGTAATTGTTACATTACTGATGTCTATTCCTTTATCATCTCCATCCTTAGTGTAATTGTTGCATTACTGATGGCAATTACTTTATCATTCCCATCTTTAGTATAATTGTTACATTACTGATGGCTATTTCTTTATCATCTCCATCCTTAGTGTAATTATTACATTACTGATGGCTATTCCTTTATCATCTCCATCCTTAGTGTAATTGTTACATTACTGATGGTGATTACTTTATCATCTCCATCCTTAGTATAATTGCTACATTACTGATGGTTATTTCTTTATCATCTCCATCCCTGATGTAATTGTTACATTACTGATGACTATTCCTTTATCATCTTCATCCTTAGTGTAACTGTTACATTACTGATGTCTATTCCTTTATCATCTCCATCTTTAGTATAATTGTTACATTACTGATGACTATTTCTTTATCATCTCCATCTTTAGTGTAATTGTTACATTACTGATGGTGATTCCTTTATCATCTCCTCTGACCTTAACATACTTATTACATTACTGATTGCTATTGCTATATCATCTCCATCCTTAGTGTAATTGTTACATTACTGATGGCTATTCCTTTATAATCTCCATCCTTAGTGTAATTGTTACATTACTGATGGTGATTCCTTTATCATCTTCATTCATAATGTAATTGTTACATTACTGATGGCTATTCCTTTATCAACTCCATCCTTAGTGTAATTGTTACATTACTGATGGTGATTCCTTTATCATCTCCATCCTTAGTGTAATTGTTACATTACTGATGGCTATTGCTTTATCATTTCCATACTTAGTGTAATTGTTGCATTACTGATGACTATTCCTTATTATCTCCATCCTTTGTTTAATTGTTACATTACTGATGGTGATTTCTTTATCATCTCCATCCTTAGTGTAATTATTACATTACTGATGGCTATTCCTTTATCATCTCCATCCTTAGTGTAATTGTTACATTACTGATGGCTATTTTTTATTATCTCCATCCTTAGTGTAATTGTTACATTATTGATGGTTATTTTTTATCATCTCCATCCTTAGTGTAATTGTTACATTACTGATGGTAAATCCTTTATCATCACCATCCTTTGTATAATTGTTACCTTACTGATGGCTATTCTTTTATCATCTCCATCCTCAGTATCATTGTTACATTATTCATGGTGATTTCTTTATCATCTTTATCCTTAGTGTAATTATTACATTAAAGATGGTGATTTATTTATCATCTCCATCCTTAGTGTAATTGTTACATTACTGATGGTTATTTCTTAATTATCTCCATCCTTAGTGAAATTGCGACACTACTGACTGCGATTACTTTATCATCTCCATCCTTAGTGTAGTTGTTACATTACGGATGGCAATTACTTTATCAACTCCATCCTTAGTATAATTGTTACATTACTGAGGGCAAATCCCAATCTCCATCCTTAGTGTAATTGTTACATTACTGATGGTGATTCCTTTATTATGTCTATCCTTAGAATATTCCTTTATCATCTCCATCCTTAGTGTAATTATTACATTAGTGATGGCTGTTGCTTTATCATGTTTATCCTAAGAGCAATTATTATATTACTGACGGCTACTCCATTATCGTCTCCATCCTCACCGAAAAATATATTTTTGATGTCTATTCTTTTGCCATTTTTATCCTTAGTGTAGTTATTACATTAGTGATGGCTACTCCTTTATCATCTCCATCCTTTGTGTAATTATTACATTGCTGATGACTATTCCTTTATCATCCTTAGTTTAATTATTATGTTGCTGATGGCTTTTTCTCTATCATCTTCATCATTAGTGTAATTACTACATTACTGCTGGCTATTGCTTTATCATCTCCATCCTTAGTGTAATCGTTACATTACTGATGATGATTCCTTTATCGCCTCCATTCTTAGTGTGATTATAGCATAACTAATGGCTATTTCTTTGTCATCTCCGTCCTTAGTCTAATTATTACATTACTGATGGCTAATCGTTTATCATCTCCATCATTAGTGTAATTTTTAAATTACTGATGGTGATTCCTTTATCATCTCCATCCTTAGTGTAATTGTTACATTACTGATGTCGATTTATTTCTCATCTCCATCCTTAGTGTAATTGTTATATTTCTGATGGCTATTCCTTTATCATCTCCATCCTCAGTGTAATTGTTACATTATTGATGATGATTCTTTTATCATCTCCATCCTTATTGCAATTGTTACATTACTGATGGTGATTTCTTTATCATCTCCATCCTTAGTGTTATTGTTACATTACTGATGGTGATTTCTTTATCATCTCCATCCTTAGTGTAATTGTTACATTACTGATGGCTATTCATTTATCATCTCCATCCTCAGTTTAATTGTTACATTACTGATGGCTATTCCTTTATCATCTCCATTCTTAGTGTAATTGTTACATTACTGATGGTGATTCCTTTATCATCACCATCCTTAGTGTAATTGCTACATTAATGATGGCTATTCATTTATCATCACTACCATTAGTATATTCCTTTATCATCTCCATCCTTAGCGCAATTGTTACATTACTGATGGCTATTCCTCTATCATCGCCATCCTTTGTATAATTATTACATTACTAATGGTGATTCTTTTATCATCTCCATCCTTAGTATAATTATTACATTACTGATGGCTATTGCTTTATTATCTCCATCCCTAGTGTAATTTTTACTATACCAATAGATATTCCTTTATCATCTCCATCCTTAGTGTAATTGTTACATTACTGATGGATATTCTTTTATCATCTCCATCCTTAGTGTAATTGTTACATTACTGATGGCGATTCCTTTATCATCACCATCCCTAGTGTAATAGTTACATTACTGATGGATATTCCTTTATCATCTCCATCCTTAATGTAATTGTTACATTACTGATGGTGATTCCTTTATCATCTCCATCCTTAGTGTAATTGTTACATTACTGATTGCTATTGCTTTATAATCTCCATCCTTAGTGTAACTGTTACATTACTGACTATTTTTTTATCATCTCCATCCTTACTGTAATTGTTACATTACTGATGGTGATTTCTTTATCATCTCCATCCTTAGTGTAATTGCTACATTACTGACCTCCATTTCTTTCTCATCTCCATCCTTAGTGTAATTGTGACATTACGGATTTCCATTTTTTTCTCATCTCCATCCTTAGTGCAATTGTTGTATTACTGATGACAATTTCTTTATCATCTCCATTCATAATGTTTGTTTGTTTCTTTTGGCTTTTCCTGGCTATCATCTCCACTTAGTGAAATTGTTACATTAATGATTGGCAGTTGATTTTACATTCTGCCTTCAGTGTGACCCATTGTTACCTTCAATGAAGGTGCCCATTCATGCATCTCTCATCCTAGCTGAGAATCGAATTGTTACATTACTGATGGCTATTCCTTTATCATCTCCATTCATAATGTAATTGTTATTTTACTGATGGCAATTTCTTTTTCATCTCCATCCTTAGTATAACTGTTAACTTACTGATGGTGATTTATTTATCATCTCCATCCTTAGTGTAATTATTACATTAATGATGGCTGTTCTTTAATCATCTCCATCCTTAGTGTAATTGGTACATTACTGATGTTAATTCCTTTATCATCTCCATCCTTAGTGTAAATGTTACATTACTGATGTTAATTCCTTTATCATTTTCATCCTTAGTATAATTCTTACATTACTTATGGCAATTTCCTTATCATCTCCATCTTTAGTGTATTTGTTACATTACTGATGGTGATTCCTTTATCATTTCCATCCTTAGTATAATTGTTACATTACTGATGGCTATTCCTTCATCATCTCCATCCTTAGTGTAAGTGTTACATTACTGATGATGATTCCTTTTTCATCCACATCCTTAGTGTAATTGTTACATTACTGATGGCAATTTCTTTATCATCTCCATCCTTAGTATAATTGTTACATTACTGATGGCTATTCCTTTATCATCTCCATCCTTACTGTAATTGTTACATTACTGATGGCAATTCCTTTATCATCTCCATCCTTAGTGTAATTGTTACATTACTGATGGCTATTCCTTTATCATCTCCATCCCTAGAGTAATTGTTACATTACTGATGGTAATTCCTTTATCGTTTCCATCCTTAGTATAATTCTTACATTACTGATGGCAATTTTTATCATCTCCATCCTTAGTATAATTGTTACATTATTGATGATGATTCTTTTATCATCTCCATCCTTATTGCAATTGTTACATTACTCATGGCGATTTCTTAATCGTCTCTATCCTTAGTGTAATTGTTATGTTACTAATGGCGATTAGTTTATCATCTCCATCCTTAGTGTAATTGTTACATTACTGATGGCTATTCCTTTATCATCTCCATCCTTAGTGTAATTGTTACATTACTGATGGCTATTCCTTTATCATCTCCATTATTAGAATAATTGTTACATTACTGATGGCGATTCCTTTATCATCTCCATCCTTAGTGCAATTGTTACATTACTGATGGTGATTCCTTTATCATCTCCATCCTTAGTGTAATTGTTACATTACTGATGGCTATTCCTTTATCATCTCCATCCTTAGTGTAATTGTTACATTACTGATGGCTATTCCTTTATCATCTCCATCCTTAGTGTAATTGTTACATTACTGATGGCAATTTCTTTATCATCTCCATCCTTAGTGTAATTGTTACATTACTGATGGTGATTCCTTTATCATCTCCATCCTTAGTGTAATTGTTACATTACTGATGGCAATTTCTTTATCATCTCCATCCTTAGTGTAATTGTTGCATTACTGATGGTGATTCCTTATCATCTCCATCCTTAGTGTAATTGTTACATTACTGATGGCTATTCCTTTATCATCTCCATCCTTAGTGTAATTGTTACATTACTGATGGCTATTCCTTTATCATCTCCATCCTTAGTATAATTTTTACATTACTGATGGCTATTCCTTTATCATCTCCATCTTTAGTGCAATTGTTACATTACTGATGGTTATTCCTTTATCATCTCCATCCTTAGTGTAATTGTTACAGTACTGATGGTGATTCCTTTATCTTCTCCGTCCATAGTGTAATCGTTACATTACTGATGGGGATTTTTTTATCATCTCCATCCTTAGTGTAATTGTTACATTACTGATCATGATTTCTTTATCATCTCCATCCTTAGTGTAATTGTGACATTATTGATGGTGATTTCTTTATCATCTCCCTCCTTAGTGTAACTATTACATTACTGATGTCGATTTATTTCTCATCTCCATCCTTAGTGTAATTGTTATATTACTGATGGTGATTTCTTTATCCTCTCTATCCTTAGTATAATTGTCACTTTACTGATGGTTATTTTTTTATCATCTCCATCCTTAGTGTAATTGTTACATTACTGATGGTGATTTCTTTATCATCTCCATCCTTAGTGTAATTGTTACATTACTGATGGTGATTTCTTTATCATCTCCATCCTTAGTGTAATTGTTACATTACTGATGGCTATTCCTTTATCATCTCCATCCTTAGTGTAATTGTTACATTACTGATGGCTATTCCTTTATCATCTCCATCCTTAGTGTAATTGTTACATTACTGATGGTGATTCCTTTATCATCTCCATCCTTAGTATAATTGTTACATTACTGATGGCTATTCGTTTTATCATCTCTGTCATAAGTATATTCCTTTATCATCTCCATCCTTAGTGTAATTGTTACTTTACTGATGGCTATTCTTTCATTATCTCCTTACTTAGTGTAATTGTTTCATTACTGATGACTATTTCCTCATCATCTCCATCCTTAGTGTAATGGTTACATTACTGATGGTGATTCCTTTATCATCACCGTCCCTAGTGTAATAGTCACATTACTAATGGATATTCTTTTATCATCTCCATCCTTAGTGTAATTGTTACATTACTGATGGTGATTCCTTTATCATCTCCATCCTTAGTGTAATTGTTACATTACTGATTGCTATTGCTTTATAATCTCCATCCTTAGTGTAACTGTTACATTACTGACTATTTTTTTATCATCTCCATCCTTACTGTAATTGTTACATTACTGATGGTGATTTCTTTATCATCTCCATCCTTAGTGTAATTGCTACATTACTGACCTCCATTTCTTTCTCATCTCCATCCTTAGTGTAATTGTGACATTACGGATTTCCATTTTTTTCTCATCTCCATCCTTAGTGCAATTGTTGTATTACTGATGACAATTTTTTATCATCTCCATTCATAATGTTTGTTTGTTTCTTTTGGCTTTTCCTGGCTAGGGGTCGCCACAGTGAAACTCCGGTCCGCTAATGATTGGCAGTTGATTTTTACATTCTGCCTTCCAGGCCTGACCCACGACCTTCAATGAAGGTACGCCCATTCATGCATGTCTCCACGCAGAAGACGCTCTAGCTGAGAATCGAACCAGACAGCGTCTTACTGTGTAATTGTTACATTACTGATGGCCATTTCTTTGTCATCTCCATTCATAATGTAATTGTTATTTTACTGATGGTGATTTCTTTATCATCTCTATCCTTAGTATAATTGTCACATTACTGATGGTGATTTCTTTATCATCTCCATCCTTAGTGTAATTGTTACATTACTGATGGCGATTATTTTATCATCTCCATCCTTAGTATAATTGTTACATTACTGATGGCTATTTCTTTATCATCTCGATCCTTAGTGTAATTGTTACATTACTGATGGCAATTTCTTTATCATCTCCACCCTTAGTGTAATTTTTACATTACTGATGTTAATTCCTTTATCATTTTCATCCTTCATATAATTCTTACATTACTTATGGCAATTTCCTTATCATCTCCATCTTTAGTGTAATTATTACATTACTGACGGTGATTCCTTTATCCTTTCCATCCTTAGTATAATTGTTACATTAACGTTGGCTATTGCTTTATCATCTCTATCCTTAGTGGAATTGTTACATTACTGATGACTATTCCTTTATCATCTTCATCATTACTGTAATTGTTACATTACTGATGTCAATTTCTTTATCATCTCATCCTTAGTATAATTGGTGCATTACTGATGACTATTCCTTTATCATCTTCATCCTTACTGTAATTGTTACATTACTGATGGGCATTCCTTTATCATCTCCGTTCTTAGTGTAATTGTTACATTACTGACTATTCCTTTATCATCTCCATCGTTACTGTAATTGTCACATTACTGATGGTGATTGCTTTATCATCACCATACTTAGTATAATTGTTACATTACTGATGGCAATTTCTTTATCATCTCTATCCTTGGTGTAATTGTCACATTATTGATGGTGGTTTCTTTATCATCTCCATCCTTAGTGTAATTGTTACTTTACTGATGGCAATTTCTTTTTCATCACCATCCTTAGTGTAATTGTTGTGTTAATGATGGTGATTACTTTATCATCTCCATCCTTAGTGTAATTGTTACATTACTGATGGCTATTCCTTTATCATCCCCATGCTTCGTGTAATTGTTACATTACTGATGGCTATTCCTTTGTTGTTGGCATCCTTAGAATAATTTTGCATTACTGACGGCTATTCCTTTATCATCTCCAGCTTTAGTGCAATTGTTACATTACTGATGGTGAGTCCTTTATCATCACCATCCTTAGTGTAATTGTTACATTATTAATGGCTATTCCTCTATCATCTCCATCCTTAGTGTAATTGTTACGTTACTGATGGCTATTCCTTTATCATCTCCTTTCTTAGTGTAATTGTTACATTACTGATGACAATTTCTTTATCATCTCCATCCTTAGTGTAATTGTTACATTACTGATGGTGATTCCTTTAACATCTCCATCCTTAGTGTAATTGTTACATTACTGATGGCAGTTTCTTTATCATCACCATCCTTAGTGTAATTGTTGCATTAATGATGGTGATTACTTTATCATCTCCATCCGTAGTGTAATTGTTACATTACTGATGGCTATTCCTTTATCATCTCCATGCTTAGTGTAATTGTTACATTACTGTTGGCTATTCCTTTGTTGTTGGCATCCTTAGTATAATTTTGCATTACTGACGGCTATTCCTTTATCATCTCCATCTTTAGTGCAATTGTTACATTACTGATGGTGAGTCCTTTATCATCTCCAGCCTTAGTGTAATTGTTACAGTACTGATGGTGATTCCTTTATCTTCTCCGTCCATAGTGTAATTGTTACATTACTGACGGGGATTTTTTTATCATCTCCATCCTTAGTGTAATTGTTACATTACTGATGGTGATTTCTTTATCATCTCCATCCTTACTGTAATTGTGACATTATTGATGGTGATTTCTTTATCATCTCCCTCCTTAGTGTAACTATTACATTACTGATGGCAATTTCTTTATCATCTCGATCCCTAGTGTAAGTGTTTCATTCCTGACAATGATTTCTTTATCATCTCCATCCTTAGTGTAATTGTTGCATTACTGATGGTGATTCCTTAATCATCTCTATCCTTAGTATATTCCTTTATCATTTCCATCCTTAGTGTAATTATTACATTAGTGATAGCTGTTGTTTTATCAGGTTTATCCTAAGAATAATCATTATATTAATGACGGCTATTCCATTATCATCTGCATCCTCAATGAAATTTATAATTTTTTTTTTCAAATAATTTTTTATTTTCCAAATAATGTTGTATAGAACACTGACGGATTCGGCAGCCAGGAAACAAAACCACTTCAAGATTCCATGTAGAAAACTTCTTTATTCAATAAAATAAACAAGTGGATAAGCGCTTTCACGCACCGAAAGTGCGCTTCCTCAGATCTTCACAGTTAAAACAATAAATTCACATAGTATATATACCTAGTAGTAGTTCAATCAAGCATCTAGTTAACTAATTATTCAATTAATTGATTCACCTTAGTTCAATGCAAGGAATCATTTTATATACAGGAAGGCATTGTAAAACAGCTCTAGTTGACTTTTCTTTCTATTTCTTCTATGCTTATGTATAATGCATCCATAAATAGATAGTCAATGAATAAAAATAAAATAAAATGAAATATATATTCATATAATTTGTGTAGTTTCTATCATATGATAGAACATATTTAAAATAATCAAATAATCAAATGAACAAACCCATTCAGTTAAAAACTGTTCTAATAAATATATATATATGTATAAATATATCTAAATAAACAAAAGTGAATAAATAAATAAATCTCATAAAATAATCTATGGATAAAATATAAGCATACATATAATATGATAAAAATATATATATTACAAAAATATATATGTTGTAAGTTATATATATGTATGGGATGAATTTATCGTTTAAACATATATATATATATATATATATATATCAAAAAGTATCATAATTAATTATATGTAGTGTCAATGTTTTTCATAGACTGGTGGTCTAGATAAACTATGTTGTCTATACGAGCAACATATATCTTTATATATATATGTATCAAAATCCATAATTATATATATGTACAAAAAATATAAAAAATATAGAAAAATATATATATATATATAATATTTATAGAAAATTTTTTTAAAAATTTAAAAAAAAATTTTAAAACATTTTTTAAAATTTTATATATATATGTATATAAATATGTGTCAAGTGTATGGTTTATATATACTCATATTGTATGTGTATACTCATATAAATGTAAATCTTGTATATATATATATATATATATATATATATATAATATATAAATAAATAAATATAAGTAATTATAAATATACATATAAATATAAATGAATAAATAAATAAACAGATAATTTAATTAAGTAAATATTATTACGAGATATTAAAATCAACCATTAAAATATGTATGAATAAGAGTTATGTCATGAACTAAAATATATCGAGCATGTTGTATAGAGACAATAAGTCATAATAAAATTATACATATGTGTGTTATCAAGTAAACACAAATATATACCAACCAGACTCAAAGCCAAGAAACATAAACATGACATAGTTATATATATATGTACATGAAAACAACATAAACATAGCTAAACACATATTTGAGTATAAGGAACACAGCTTTAAGTTTAGAGTATTACAATTAATTGAATTGAATAAGAGATGGGGTGACAATATGAACACTTTGGCAAATGTGGAATTATCATGGATTTTAAGATTGGCTGCTCACCTACATCCAGGTCTGAACCAGAGCATTTGCATCAAACCAGTACTAGATAGTAGGATATATAAATAAAGTATCCTTTATGTTGTTTTCATGTACATATACATATAACTATGTCATGTTTATGTTTCTTGGCTTTGAGTCTGGTTGGTATATATTTGTGTTTACTAGATAACACACATATGTATAATTTTATTATGACTTATTGTCTCTATACAACATGCTCGATATATTTTAGTTCATGAAATAACTCTTATTCATACATATTTTAATGGTTGATTTTAACATCTCGTAATAATATTTACTTAATTAAATTATCTGTTTATTTATTTATTCATTTATATTTATATGTATATTTATAATTACTTATATTTATTTATTTATATAGTATATATATATATATATATATATATATATATATATATATATATATATATACAAGATTTACATTTATATGAGTATACACATACAATATGAGTATATATAAACTATACACTTGACACATATTTATATACATATATACATATAAAATTTAAAAAAAAATTTTTAAAAATTTTTAAAAAATTTTTCTATAAATATTATATATATATATTTTTCTATATTTTTTGTACATATATATAATTATGGATTTTGATACATATATATATAAAAATATATGTTGCTCGTATAGACAACATAGTTTATCTAGACCACCAGTCTATGAAAAACATTGACACTACATATAATTAATTATGATACTTTTTGATATATATATATATATGTTTAAACGATAAATTCATCCCATACATATATATAACTTACAACATATATATTTTTGTAATATATATATTTTTATCTTATTATATGTATGCTTATATTTTATCCATAGATTATTTTATGAGATTTATTTATTTATTCACTTTTGTTTATTTAGATATATTTATACATATATATATTTATTAGAACAGTTTTTAACTGAATGGGTTTGTTCATTTGATTATTTGATTATTTTAAATATGTTCTATCATATGATAGAAACTACACAAATTATATGAATATGTATTTCATTTTATTTTATTTTTATTCATTGACTATCTATTTATGGATGCATTATACATAAGCATAGAAGAAATAGAAAGAGAAGTCAACTAGAGCTGTTTTACAATGCCTTCCTGTATATAAAATGATTCCTTGCATTGAACTAAGGTGAATCAATTAATTGAATAATTAGTTAACTAGATGCTTGATTGAACTACTACTGGGTATATATACTATGTGAATTTATTGTTTTAACTGTGAAGATCTGAGGAAGCGCACTTTCGGTGCGTGAAAGCGCTTATCCACTTGTTTATTTTATTGAATAAAGAAGTTTTCTACATGGAATCTTGAAGTGGTTTTGTTTCCTGGCTGCCGAATCCGTCAGTGTTTTATACAACATTTTGCTTCTTTTTGACTGAGGATTCCATTGGCACTATCCGGTATATATTTTCTATTTTCCAAATAATATAATTTATAAGAATACAGTCATCAATCAATAAATATTTTAAACCTTTATATACACTACGTACAATTGACCTGGACAAAGGAGGGGAAATAAATTAATAAAATATATGTTATTAGTAACAATTTATAATATTCAATTAATAATGTATAAAGTTACACATCAATTATTTAGGTTTCATTTTTAATGTCTCAATAAGAGTTACATTTTTCCCAGGGGTTGTTTGTCCATGTTTTAGGTGAAATTCTCGATTCCTTCACCTTGATTTCTAATGTTGCTGTTTCTTCCATCAATCTCAGGAATTCTTCCAGAGTAGGTTCTTGTGAAGACTTCCACTTTCTAGTTATACATTTCCTTGCCACAGCTAGTATGGACCAAAGTAGGTATAGATCTTTTTTATTCATTCCAATAGTATCATTAACATTTAAGAGGACTACATATTTGGTTAAAATAAAGGTATTTGCTATTATAGCTTGGAGAAAAATAGTAATTTCTTCCCAGAATTTTTTATATTAATACAATCAAAAATATGTGAGACCATTCAGCTTGACAATTTAAAGAACATATCCTACAAATGTATTTATCAAGTGAATTGAATTTGGCTAGTTTATCAGGTGTAATAAATGCCCTGTGAATATATTATATTTCCATGTAAATATTTTCCATACTTGTAAATTAAATGTTAAGTTAACAGAACATGAACAATTTGTTTTAATCTCATTTGATAGATTAGTGTGACATACTTTTGCTATGAAATTCCAATATCTTGTATTAGGGTTAGTTTTATATGTTATCAATATTTTGTATAATTTTGAAATTAGATTCATCCAATTATAATTGTAGTAAATACCTTCAGATATTAGACTTATCAAATTTGGACTATTTTTATAAGGAGAATTACTAATTATACTATTAAGATACTTAACATATGATAATATGTTTTGTAGTATCAACCAATCTGCTGATGGAATGTCATATTTATTCTGAATTTCTTGACTAATACTACTTGATTCTCTATACAATGTTGCCAACAAGTGAAGTTTTCCCCTCCCATCTAGTTAAGATAACATGAATTTTATTGAAGAACTTCTTTATAGAGCTAAAGGGTATTATCAAGTCTAGCCAAATCTTAATATCCATGTTAGTATATATAAATCTTCTGACTAAATTGTAAATATTATTTATATAATTTAGGTTTGTTGGTTTTGTTATGTTATATTGAATATTAACAGTCAGTATGTGCCACATCCTATTATTTGGTTCACTTAATATACAATTTTTAATTATTTTATTTTCATTTAGAAAAATAATAGTGTGCAATGTTTTCCATGTTGAAGAATAATTAGGATCTATCCAATTAATGATAGTTCTCAATATGGAAGCTTTTATGCATGATTCAAGATCTCAAAGTTTAATTCCAGACATTTCCCAAGATGTAATATTATGCGCATAGGCTATTCTATTTCTTTTTGGATACCAAATAAAGTTTAATAGAATTTTATTTTTTTTTTCAAGATTTTCTTGTTAGGTACTATAGGAATAGCTTGTGCAATGTAATTAATTTTTGGAAGTATTGTCATTTTTATTATTTGTAATCTGTCCTCAAATCTCAAGAACATTTTATTCCAGCTTACTATTAACATTTTTATTTTATTAATTGTGTTGCTATAATTTGTGACTAAAATCGATTCCAAATTATCACATAGTGTTATTCCTAAATGTTTTATTATGGGAACTTGTTTTCCTATCACACAGTTTGTAGTTAAGGTAAATTCTCTCTTTTTATTCAGATGTATATAATTACATTTTCCCTTGTTAATTCTAAGGCCAGAAATATGATAAAACCTTTCCACTATTTCATCTAGTTTTTGTACTGATTTCACCGAGGCAGGTAACATGAGTAAAACATCATCAGCAAATAACATAATTTTTGAATTGAGTTGACCATATACATCTATGCCTGATATATTAGAGTTGTGGCATACTAATGAGGCAAATAATTCAATTCCTAAGGAAAACAGGATGGGAGACATTGGACATTCCTACTTTGTACCTTTGGTTATTTCAATAGCCTTCAAGGTAAATGGCCCAAGTTTTACATAAGCCAAATTGTTTTTATAAATATTCTTTATTAGCGTAATAAAATTAGTAGGAAATTTAAACAATTCTAAAGCCTTAAAAAGAAAATCCCAGCTCATTGAATCAAAGGCTTTTTCTATATCCAAAGCTACTATTAGAGCTTCTTTGTTGTTTCCGTTTAGAAAATTTACGAGTGTTAAAATTCTTTGTATATTGTCATGTGTGTGTCTTTTATAAATGAATCCTGTTTGATCCTCATTTATTATGTGTGTGTCAATGATTTTTTTAATTTTACTAGCTAATATTGACATGAAGATTTTATAATCATTGTTAAGTAAAGATATTGGCCTATAAGATTTACACTGTAAAGGGTCTTTGTTTTCTTTTATAATGGGTGTAATTAAGGAGTATCTCCATGAAATTGGAGTTGTGTTTTGTGCTAGAATTTCATTCAAAGTATTGTGAAACAATGATATTACTGAAGATGGAAATATCTTATACAATTCATTAATTATTCCATCAATTCCTGGTGTTTTATTACTTTTACATTCCTTGATTTTTTGAGTAATTTCTTTTAGAGATATTTGTTTTTGAATGTCTAACTTTAACTTCTCTGGTGTCACCTTTACCTTTACTAATTTCAGGTCTAAGTTTGATGTATTAGTTATACATGAAGTATCATTATAATGCTCAGCGAAATAATGTTTAAATGCATCTAGTATATCATTTATATCCGAAACCTTTTTGTTGTTTTTCCTTCCTTCATGTATAATACTTGTAATATTATTTTCAATCAATTTTTTTAATCTTATTGCTAAGTTATGCATATGTTTGGGCAATATTGCATAGGAACAAATTGTTAACCTTTCTACAGCTATATTAGTTTTGAGTTAGGATTTTATTATACTTTTTTTAAGTCTTCCAATGCTTTTTAATGAATATTTTGTAAGTAGGTGAATTAATAGTGAGATCTGTAATTTGTTTTTCGATGTTACATAATTCTGATTTCCACTATTTTAGCTTGTTTTTATACCATGAAATAATTTTTCTATTTAGATAGGCTTTCAATGCATCCCAAAGATTATTTACATTTCTTTCAGTAGTGTAGTTTATATCTAAAAAGAATTGTACTTCTGAATCTAACCGAGGTTTAAATTGTTTTAATTTTGTAATGTAAGCTGAAATTCTTGACATAAAAATGAATTGCTTATCATCTGTAAGTATTTTAAGAATTAATGAATTATGGTCTGAAAAGGGACAAAGGATTATGGAAATTTTTATTATTTTTGAATTTAGCTCTTGAGATATGAAGATTTTATCAATTCTGGTATGTGTCCCAAATCTGTGGTCTTGGTGTGAAAATAATAACGAATTGTTCTCCTTATGACTAAATGTATCAATTAGATTTAAACATTCTTCCCATTTCTTAAGTAGCTTCCCTATAGAATTTACACATAAATTTATTTTGCTTGTGGTCTCTGATTTATCCAATATACAATTAAAACCACCTCCCAAAATCAAATTTCCTTTATATATTCTAGTTTTTAGATCTATGTGTTTTCTTATTGTCCCAACCTCAATACCTGGAAACCAATATATATTTACTTATGTCCAGAGTCTATTGCTATATTTTACTATTACTATGGCTAGAAGTCCTTCTTTATCTTCATATTTGTAAATGATTTGAGGCATAGTGACATTTTTCCATAAAATTAAAGTTCCCCTAGTATTTTTCTTATATGAAGAGGGAGATAAGATCATATATTCATTAAGATTCCAGCTAAAGGTATAATTTGTTTTGAAGTGAGTCTCTTGAAGAAGTACTACTTGTACTTTATTTAATTTCACATATCTTAATAAATTAGATCTTTTCCTTGGATTGTTTAAACTGTTAGTGTTTAAGGATAAAATAATCAAGTCCATTCTCAGTATTTAACTTTACATCATATTTGTTTTGTATTATATTTTGTAATACCATACTAAATGTAAAATGTGTAACTACTGTGTTAATAATTCTCATTGTAGTCAATATTTAAATTTTGGTTAAATAACTTAAAATATAATTTAGTTCAGGCCAATAAAAAAAGAAAAAAAGAAGAATGCCAAAATTACTTGTATAACAAGTATATAAATATTTTTGTAAATCCTCTAATGTACATGAAGTGAATTACACTTCCGATCTGCTAGATGAGAGGAAATCTAACAAATTGCCTACCATAACTTCCCTCATGAAAAAGAAAGAAAAAAACTAACCCCTTTCGAGCTCCAGTACACTTGTTCTCTTATCTTGGGGATTTAACAATATTAGTTATTATTTTCCCTATATAACTATTAATAATGAATTAACATAATGTATGGGAATGAGTATTGATTTGGTAATACAATTTAATTTTAGAATAGAATAGACTTCTTTTTCAGAATATAATCATCCTATCATGCACTACTTAAACATTCTTAAAGTAAAAACTCATTTATAACACAGTAAATTTTGCTTAACATTAGTTCTCTTTAGCCTGAGAGTAGTATTTATACATATTAATAATCTCCAATATTCTGATATTACCAGTATACTAATGATTATGCCAGATAAACACTCTCCTACATACCAAAATATATTATAACTGAGTGAAGTAGATTTAGAAATGTATCAATAAGTGAAGATAAATACTGGCAAGTCTACTCAGAACACTTGAATCATACTATAAAATCTATGTAGTCCATAGAATGAACCCTTAGAGTTGTGTTCACTAGAGATGATAATGTAAATGTGTTTGAGTGAACAATACATGTCATAAATCTATATGTATCTATCATATCCTTTCAATTGGAGACAAATGAAAGCATAACCAGATTCAGTTTATTTTATGTCCATCCATGAATGTAGTTGTGACAAATTAAAAGAAAAAATGAAGAAAGACAACATTAGACCATAGTGATCACTCACTGATGATGAAACAGAAGCAATTTGCCCTGATAAGTGGCCATGTGGTATTAATAAAAAGGGGGATGAGAAAAAAACATTTGTGTATATGTTGTCTCTGTTCTTCCTTTACATATAACTAATTATGCTAAAGTGAAAGATAACATTTGAATTTGGATTTCCTCACTGCCTATGAATGAGATGTAACTATATTTTTAGAAGTCACTTTATCTTCTCCATCCTTAGTGTAATTGTTATATTACTGACAGCTATTCCTTTATCATCTTCATCTTCAATGTAATTGTTACATTACTGATGGTGATTGCTTTATCATCTCCATCCTCAGTGTAATCGTTACATTACTGATGGTGATTCCTTTATCATTTCCATCCTTAGTGTAATTGTTACATTACTGATGGCTATTCCTTTATCATCTCCATCCTCAGTGTAATTGTTACATTACTGATGGTGATTCCTTTATTATTTCCATCCTTAGTGTAATTGTTGCATTACTGATGACGATTTCTTTATCTTCTCCATCCTTAGTGTAATTGTTACATTACTGATGGTGATTACTTTATCATCTTCATCCTTAGTGTAATTATTACATTACTAATGGCTATTCCTTTATCATTTCCATCCTTAGTGTAATTGTTAGATTACTGATGACGATTCCTTTATCATCTCCATCCTTAGTATAATTATTACGTTACTGATGGTATTCCTTCATCATTTCCATCCTTAGTGTAATTGTTACATTACTGATGTTGATTTCTTTATCATCTCCATCCTTATTGTAATTGTTACATTACTGATTGTGAGGTCTTTATCATCTCCATCTGTAGTGTAATTGCTACATTACTGATGGTGATTGCTTTATCATCTCCATCCTCAGAGTAATTATTACATTACTGATGACTATTCCTTTATTATCTCCATCCTTAGTGTAATTGTTACATTACTGATGGCGATTCCTTTATCATTTCCATCCTTAGCGTAATTGTTACATTATTGATCGGGATTCCCTTATCATTTCCATCCTTAGTACAATTATTACATTACTGATGGTGATTGCTTTATCATCTCCATCCTCAGTGTAATTGTTACATTACTGATGGCTATTCCTTTATCATTTCCATCCTTAGTGTAATTGTTACATTACTGATGACGATTTCTTTATCTTCTCCATCCTTAGTATAATTATTACGTTACTGATGGTATTCCTTTATCATCTCTATCCTTAGTGTAATTGTTACATTACTGATGTTGATTTCTTCATCATCTCCATCCTTATTGTAATTGTTACATTACTGATTGCGAGGTCTTCATCATCTCCATCTGTAGTGTAATTGCTACATTACTGATGGTGATTGCTTTATCATCTCCATCCTCAGTGTAATTATTACATTACTGATGACTATTCCTTTATTATCTCCATCCTTAGTGTAATTGTTACATTACTGATGGCGATTCCTTTATCATCTCCATCCTTAGTATAATTATTACGTTACTGATGGTATTCCTTTATCATCTCTATCCTTAGTGTAATTGTCACATTACTGATGGTGATTCCTTTATTATCTCCATCCTTAGTGTAATTGTTGCATTATTGATCGTGATTCCCTTATCATTTCCATCCTTAGTACAATTATTACATTACTGATGGTGATTAATTTATCATCTTCATCCTCAGTGTAATTGTTGCATTACTGATGGCTATTTCTTCATCATCTGCATCCATAGTGTAATTGTTACATTACTGATGGTGATTCTTTTATCATCTCCATCCTTAGTGTAATTGTTACATTACTGATGGTGATTCTTTTATCATCTCCATCCTTAGTGTAATTGTTACATTACTGATGGCGATTGCTTTATCATCCCCATCCTTAGTGTAATTGTTACATTACTTGATGGCTATTCCTTTATCATCTCCATCTTTAGTGTAATTTTTACTATACTGATAGATATTCCTTTATCATCTCCATCCTTAATGTAATTGTTACGTTACTGATGGCTATTCCTCTATTATCTCCATCCTTAGTTAATTGTTACATTACTGATGCAATTTTTTTATCATCTCCATCCTTACTGTAATCGTTACATTACTGATGGTGATTCCTTTATCATCTACATCCTCAGTGTAATTGTTAAGTTACTGATGATGATTCCTTTATCATCTCCATCCTTAGTGTAATTGTTACATTACTGATGGCGATTGCTTTATCATCTCCATCCCTAGAGTAATTCTTACATTACTGATGATGATTCCTTTATCATCTCTGTCCTTATTGTCACTATTACATTAGTGATGAGAAGAGGCATAGATGGCTCAACCAGTGCCTACAGTATCAAGTGAAGAGCAAAAAAAAAGCAACAATTCTGCAGAACTGACAGGATGCTTCCATACTTCCTCCAGACAGTACCTAACTTGAATCCTTTCACCTTGGCTCTTCAAGTGGCCATTCTTTCTACTGGCATGCCTAGCAGAATGCCAAATACATGACATGCCTTCCTCAAAAAAAAAAAAAATAGAAAATAAAAAATAAAAAAAATGTAATTTTATATTGTAACAAACAGTTGCCACATGTGTTTATTAATATTTCATTTCTGGGAAAGTCCAACTGGGTAGGAGCTCATTTTCAGGGCAGGCCCAGGGAGGAAAGCTGCAAAGCTGTTATACCCTACATGGAGCAGTATGATGCTCAGCTTTTAGTTTAAAAAAATATTTCTTTCTTAATGTGTAGCAAATCACTTGCTGCAAAAGTTGCAAACAGGTGACATAGTTTATACACTGCACAGAGAACTATGGGGCCCAGTGCCACAAACAAGACAACTCTTAGTGTGCTTTGGATATGTTGCTGGTTTTACCATGACTTGGAGATAACAACAGGTGTTCCAACTTCACAGCAGCAAGCTAGGAGTTCTATTCTCAGGTAAGGCTGGAGAGTTTCAGGATCTGGCAGTGGGGAACAAACTAAGATGTCTGTGAGTAATCTGTAATAATCCCAGCCAGAGCCAGAAATTGCTGTTCTGGTTCAGGAGTGTCTTCCATTAGTTCATTGACAAACCCTTGCATTGACCCTCTCCAGCAAGGTTCACAAGGAGTTAAAGTGAAATGTGCAGTGTGTCCTTCAGCTCGCAGGTGTGATGTCAGTGCTGAGGGAGCACTGACACTATCCGAGAAAGAATGTGCATACCCTCGCTGGAGTTGAAGTCTGTGCACAACAAAAGTGAATGACAAATCTAAAGTTATTTTCCCACTTTTGATATCACACATTTATACAGTGCTGCAAAAAATTAATGCAACATTTATTTGATTTTTCTGGTTTTCTTTTTGTGAAAAAGACTATGCATTTTAAACTACCCAGTGAGAACACAGATGAATACATCTGCTGTATTTTATTTGTTTTAAGTGTTCTTGTGCACACAAATTCTGGTTTGTGAGTAACAGAAGATTGCACCAGAACACCTACATGGACATGACTTGAAGTTTACAGTGGAACAGCTAAGATTTTTAAGTACTGTAAGCAAGATTTAGGACTCTGAGCTACTCTGAACATTAAATGCTTTGCTAAACATTAATTTAAGATTGTTGTCTTATCTACAAAAGAGCCTTCCTCTGGACATCAACCTACACCACCAGCCATCTCCCATTTTACACAAAAATGGCATAAAGCATGTAGTCATGCTCGGTATACTTTAATGGAGGTTAGATATTAAGTACTGAACTTATTATGCAGGTTAGGTAGGGCAAAAGGGAGAAATAACAGAATATGTCACACGTGTTCATAGCTCTAAACAGTCCAGATTTTCACAGAATGTCCAGATTTTTGCCTAATATTCTTCATCTTCTGAGCCTCATAAAATTTGTGGTTTTCTGGCAAATCCGGCTTGAAGTCATTAAATAATGGTAAACATTTGAGAATCAGACTTCATATCCTTCAGAAAGTTCATGCTAAGACAATTGCAGTCATTCAAGCAACTTTCTTAGTTAATACAAGCAATATTTAAAATGTATCTCTATTTTAGGCCTCTTGTTCACTTGTTATTATAGGCTTTGTCCAAATTTTTTGATCTAAAAAGTTGAGAGATAAGTATGTGCTATCCAGTTCGGTGTAGTATTGCCTACAGGGCTCAGCTTTCAGTTAAAAGAAAAAAAATTTTTCACTTTAAAGTGTATAAAACTGCTTGCTATAAATGTAGCAAACAGTTGCTACAATTTATACCCTACACAGAGTATGTGTTCAAGTTTTACTTTAAAAAAATATTTTTCTTTTTAAAATGTGGCAAACTGCTTGCTACAAAAGTAGCAAACATTTTCTAAAGTTTATACTTTGCATGGAGTGACATGATGCTGAGCTTTTAGTTTAAAAAATAAATCTTTTTCTCTTTAAACTCAAGCAAACCGGTTGCTAGACATGCAGCAAATAGTTGCTACAGGTTATACTTTATACCCTGAATGGAGCACTACACTGCTCAGATTTTAGTTTAGGATTTTTTTTTATTCTCTAAAACTGTAGCAAAATTGTTTGCTAAAATGTAGCAAGCAGTTTAGACCACACACAGAGTACTGCAGCACTGAGGTTTGACTGTAAATGCAATACTGGCTTTAAAAAGCCGGTATTGCACTAAAGAACAATCAGGATCATGGATGGCCAATCTCATGCCCCCCCAACACTTTTTCCTTTGTGCACTTGCCCATTTCTGTGCACCCTAACTACAATATTGCTGATGGTTATGCATTCATCGTCTTTCATTCATAGTATATTACATTAGTGGTGGCTATTCTTTTATAATATCCGTTCTTCATATCACTATTACATTAGTGGTGGCTATTCCTTTGTCATCTCCATCCTTAGTGTAATTATTACATTAGTGGTGGCTATTCCTTTATCATCTCCAACCATAGTGTAATTATTACATTACTGGTGGCTATTCCTTTATCATCTCCAACCATAGTGTAATTATTACATTACTGATGGCTTTTCCTTTGTCATCTCCATCCATAGTGTAATTATTACAATAGTGGTGGCCATTCCTTTATCATCTCCATCCTTAGTGTAATTGTTACATTACTGATGGCTTTTCCTTTGTCATCTCCATCCTTAGTGTAATTATTACATTAGTGGTGGCTATTCCTTTGTCGTTTCCATCCATTGTGCAATTATTACATTACTGATAGCTTTTCCTTTATCATCTCCATCCTTAGTACAATTATTACATTACTGATGGCCTTTCCTTTGTCATCTCCATCCATAGTGTAATTATTGCATTACTGATGGCTATTCCCTTGTCATCTCCATCCATAGTGTAATTATTACATTACTGATGGCTTTTCCTTTGTCATCTCCATCCATAGTGTAATTATTACATTAGTGGTGGCTATTCCTTTATCATCTCCATCCATAGTGTAATTATTACATTACTGATGGTGATTCCTTTGTCATCTCCATCCATAGTGTAATTATTACATTACTGATGGCTTTTCCTTTGTCATCTCCATCCATAGTGTAATTATTACATTAGTGGTGGCTATTCCTTTATCATCTCCATCCTTAGTGTAATTATTACATTAGTGGTGGCTATTCCTTTATCATCTCAATCCTTAGTGTAATTATTACATTAGTGGTGGCTATTCCTTTATCATCTCCATCCTTAGTGTAATTATTACATTACTGATGGTGTTCCTTTGTCATCTCCATCCATAGTGTAATTATTACATTAGTGGTGGCTATTCCTTTATCATCTCCATCCTTAGTGTAATTATTACATTACTGATGGCTTTTCCTTTGTCATCTCCATCCATAGTGTAATTATTACATTACTGATGGCTATTCCTTTATCATCTCCATCCATAGTGTAATTGGTACATTACTGATGGCTTTTCCTTTATCATTTCCATCCTTAGTACAATTATTACATTACTGATGGCTTTTCCTTTGTCATCTCCATCCATAGTGTGATTATTACATTACTGATCGTGTTCCTTTGTCATCTCCATCCATAGTGTAATTATTACATTAGTGGTGGCTATTCCTTTATCATCTTCATCCTTAGTGTAATTATTACATTAGTGATGGCTTTTCCTTTGTCATCTCCATCCATAGTGTAATTATTACATTAGTGGTGGCTATTCCTTTATCATCTCCATCCTTAGTGTAATTATTACATTACTGATGGCTTTTCCTTTGTCATCTCCATCCATAGTGTAATTATTACATTACTGATGGCTATTCCTTTATCATCTCCATCCATAGTGTAATTGTTACATTACTGATGACTTTTCCTTTATCATCTCCATCCTCAGTACAATTATTACATTACTGATGGCTTTTCCTTTGTCATCTCCATCCATAGTGTAATTATTACATTACTGATGGCTTTTCCTTTGTCATCTCCATCCATAGTGTAATTATTACATTAGTGGTGGCAATTCCTTTATCATCTCCATCCTTAGTGTAATTATTACATTACTGATGGCTATTCCTTTGTCATCTCCATCCTTACTGTAATTATTACATTAGTGGTGGCTATTCCTTTATCATCTCCATCCTTAGTGTAATTATTACATTACTGATGGCTATTCCTTTATCATCTCCATCCTTAGTGTAATTATTACATTACTGATGGCTTTTCCTTTATCATCTCCATCCTTAGTGTAATTATTACATCAGTGGTGGCTATTCCTTTATCATCTCCATCCATAGTGTAATTATTACATTACTGATGGCTTTTCCTTTATCATCTCCATCCACAGTGTAATTATTATATTACTGATGGCTTTTCCTTTGTCATCTCCATCCTTAGTGTAATTATTACATTAGTGGTGGCTATTCCTTTATCATCTCCATCCTTAGTGTAATTATTACATTACTGATGGCTATTTCTTTGTCATCTCCATCCTTAGTGCAATTATTACATTAGTGGTGGCTATTCCTTTATCATCTCCATCCTTAGTGTAATTATTACATTACTGATGGCTATTCCTTTGTCATCTCCATCCATAGTGTAATTTTTACATTACTGGTGGCTATTCCTTTATCATCTCCATCCATAGTGTAATTATTACATTAGTGGTGGCTATTCCTTTATCATCTACATCCTTAGTGTAATTATTACATTACTGATGGATTTTCCTTTATCATCTCCATCCTTAGTGTAATTATTACATTAGTGGTGGCTATTCCTTTATCATCTCCATCCATAATGTAATTATTACATTACTGATGGCTTTTCCTTTATCATCTCCATCCATAGTGTAATTATTACATTACTGATGGCTTTTCCTTTATCATCTCAATCCATGGTGTAATTATTACATTAGTGGTGGCTATTCCTTTATCATCTCCATCCATAGTGTAATTATTACATTAGTGGTGGCTATTCCTTTATCATCTCCATCCATAGTGTAATTATTACATTAGTGGTGGCTATTCCTTTATCATCTCCATCCTTAGTGTAATTATTACATTAGTGGTGGCTATTTCTTTATCATCTCCATCCATAGTGTAATTATTACATTAGTGGTGGCTATTCCTTTGTCATCTCCATCCTTAGTGTAATTATTACATTAGTGGTGGGTATTCCTTTATCATCTCCATCCATAGTGTAATTATTACATTACTGATGGCTTTTCCTTTATCCTCTCCATCCTTAGTGTAATTATTACATTAGTGGTGGCTCTTCCTTTATCATCTCCATCCTTAGTGTAATTATTACATTACTGATGGCTTTTCCTTTGTCATCTCTATCCATAGTGTAATTATTACATTACTGATGGCTATTCCTTTATCATCTCCATCCATAGTGTAATTGTTACATTACTGATGGCTTTTCCTTTATCATCTCCATCCTCAGTACAATTATTACATTACTGATGGTGTTTCCTTTGTCATCTCCATCCATAGTGTAATTATTACATTACTGATGGCTTTTCCTTTGTCATCTCCATCCATAGTGTAATTATTACATTAGTGGTGGCTATTCCTTTATCATCTCCATCCTTAGTGTATTTATTACATTACTGATGGCTATTCCTTTGTCATCTCCATCCTTACTGTAATTATTACTTTAGTGGTGGCTATTCCTTTATCATCTCCATCCATAGTGTAATTATTACATTACTGATGGCTTTTCCTTTATCATCTCCATCCACAGTGTAATTATTATATTACTGATGGCTTTTCCTTTGTCATCTCCATCCTTAGTGTAATTATTACATTAGTGGTGGCTATTCCTTTATCATCTCCATCCTTAGTGTAATTATTACATTACTGATGGCTATTTCTTTGTCATCTCCATCCTTAGTGCAATTATTACATTAGTGGTGGCTATTCCTTTATCATCTCCATCCTTAGTGTAATTATTACATTACTGATGGCTATTCCTTTGTCATCTCCATCCATAGTGTAATTTTAACATTACTGGTGGCTATTCCTTTATCATCTCCATCCATAGTGTAATTATTACATTAGTGGTGGCTATTCCTTTATCATCTACATCCTTAGTGTAATTATTACATTACTGATGGATTTTCCTTTATCATCTCCATCCTTAGTGTAATTATTACATTAGTGGTGGCTATTCCTTTATCATCTCCATCCATAATGTAATTATTACATTACTGATGGCTTTCCTTTATCATCTCCATCCATAGTGTAATTATTACATTACTGATGGCTTTTCCTTTATCATCTCAATCCATGGTGTAATTTTTACATTAGTGGTGGCTATTCCTTTATCATCTCCATCCATAGTGTAATTATTACATTAGTGGTGGCTATTCCTTTATCATCTCCATCCATAGTGTAATTATTACATTAGTGGTGGCTATTCCTTTATCATCTCCATCCTTAGTGTAATTATTACATTAGTGGTGGCTATTTCTTTATCATCTCCATCCATAGTGTAATTATTACATTAGTGGTGGCTATTCCTTTGTCATCTCCATCCTTAGTGTAATTATTACATTAGTGGTGGGTATTCCTTTATCATCTCCATCCATAGTGTAATTATTACATTACTGATGGCTTTTCCTTTATCCTCTCCATCCTTAGTGTAATTATTACATTAGTGGTGGCTCTTCCTTTATCATCTCCATCCTTAGTGTAATTATTACATTACTGATGGCTTTTCCTTTGTCATCTCTATCCATAGTGTAATTATTACATTACTGATGGCTATTCCTTTATCATCTCCATCCATAGTGTAATTGTTACATTACTGATGGCTTTTCCTTTATCATCTCCATCCTCAGTACAATTATTACATTACTGATGGTGTTTCCTTTGTCATCTCCATCCATAGTGTAATTATTACATTACTGATGGCTTTTCCTTTGTCATCTCCATCCATAGTGTAATTATTACATTAGTGGTGGCTATTCCTTTATCATCTCCATCCTTAGTGTAATTATTACATTACTGATGGCTATTCCTTTATCATCTCCATCCTTAGTGTAATTATTACATTACTGATGGCTTTTCCTTTATCATCTCCATCCTTAGTGTAATTATTACATTAGTGGTGGCTATTCCTTTATCATCTCCATCCATAGTGTAATTATTACATTACTGATGGCTTTTCCTTTATCATCTCCATCCACAGTGTAATTATTACATTACTGATGGCTTTTCCTTTGTCATCTCCATCCTTAGTGTAATTATTACATTAGTGGTGGCTATTCCTTTATCATCTCCATCCTTAGTGTAATTATTACATTACTGATGGCTATTCCTTTGTCATCTCCATCCTTAGTGTAATTATTACATTAGTGGTGGCTATTCCTTTATCATCTCCATCCTTAGTGTAATTATTACATTACTGATGGCTATTCCTTTGTCATCTCCATCCATAGTGTAATTTTTACATTACTGGTGGCTATTCCTTTATCATCTCCATCCATAATGTAATTATTACATTAGTGGTGGCTATCCATTTATCATCTACATCCTTAGTGTAATTATTACATTACTGATGGCTTTTCCTTTATCATCTCCATCCTTAGTGTAATTATTACATTAGTGGTGGCTATTCCTTTATCATCTCCATCCATAGTGTAATTATTACATTACTGATGGCTTTTCCTTTATCATCTCCATCCATAGTGTAATTATTACATTACTGATGGCTTTTCCTTTATCATCTCAATCCATAGTGTAATTATTACATTAGTGGTGGCTATTTCTTTATCATCTCCATCCATAGTGTAATTATTACATTAGTGGTGGCTATTCCTTTGTCGTCTCCATCCTTAGTGTAATTATTACATTAGTGGTGGCTATTCCTTTATCATCTACATCCTTAGTGTAATTATTACATTACTGATGGCTTTTCCTTTATCATCTCCATCCTTAGTGTAATTATTACATTAGTGGTGGCTATTCCTTTGTCATCTCCATCCTTAGTGTAATTATTACATTACTGATGGCTTTTCCTTTGTCATCTCCATCCATAGTGTAATTATTGCATTACTGATGGCTTTTCCTTTATCATCTCTATCCATAGTGTAATTATTACATTAGTGGTGGCTATTCCTTTGTCATCTCCATCCATAGTGTAATTATTACATTAGTGGTGGCTATTCCTTTATCATCTCCATCCTTAGTGTAATTATTACATTAGTGATGGCTATTCCTTTATCATCTCCATCCTTAGTGTAATTATTACATTACTGATGGCTTTTCCTTTATCATCTCCATCCATAGTGTAATTATTACATTAGTGGTGGCTATTCCTTTATCATCTCCATCCATAGTGTAATTATTACATTAGTGGTGGCTATTCCTTTGTCATCTCCATCCATAGTGTAATTATTACATTAGTGGTGGCTATTCCTTTGTCATCTCCATCCTTAGTGTAATTATTACATTAGTGATGGCTATTTCTTTATAATATTCATCTTTAGTGCAGTTATTACATTATTGCTGGCTATGCCTTTATCATCTCCATACTTAGTGTCACTATTACTTTACTGATGGCTATTCCTTTATTATCTTTATCTTTAGTGTAGTTATTACATTACTGGTGGATATTCATACATTATTTCCATCCTTAGTGTAATTATCATATTATTATTTATTTATTTATTTAATTTAGTAATCTTTGTTTACCTGAAAAGTCGGACTGGGTAGTACCCATTTTCAGCGGAGGCCTAGGAAGAAAAGCTCCATTTGGTTACATTGCATTATACTAAGTTCCAGTCAAACGCAGAGTAGTTACATTTATATGCACACTTATGCACAAACTTTAGTTACATTGTTACATTCTAAGATTTTACAGAGGTTGAAGTTGCTAAAGAGAAAGCCCATGTGCAACTTATTGGATTGTACAGACAGTGATTATGTATAAAAAACATTTCATCATTTCAGTGAGAGGTTGAGAGTATTCTGTTTAAGGAGAGTGCGGTGGTGCAGCAGTAGCATTGTTGCCTCACAGCAAGAGGTTCTCCTATTCGATTCTCAGCTGGAGCACCTTCTGTGTGGAGTCTGCATGTCCTCCCTGCAGTCAAGTGACGTTAAAGACATGCAGGTAGGTGTGAGCGTGAATGGGAGTGCCTTCTCTGAAGGTTGGGAGTCAGGCTGCAACTCGGCACTGTAAAAATCTACTGCCAAATATGAGCAGACTGGAGTTCCGCTGTGGCAACCCCTAACCATAAAAAGCCAAAAGTCTTAATTTGGAGTGTATTGTATGGTGAACACAAAGCCTCAACCTTGAGATGAGCATGAGCAAGACCCGGATTGCTGAAGATGTTGTTTTACCAGTGGTTTAAAAGTATTGAGTTTGTTGGAGAGTTTTATTTTGTGGGGATATTATTCCAGTGTTTAACAATGTATTGTGAGTAGAGTGAGTCTCCTACAACATTATTTGACTTATCTGTATGTAATAAGACTTTGTTACTAGAGCAGAGGTCCCTTGCTGGACAGTAGGGCAGGAATAGGTTTTGTAGTACATGGCATTTTTCTGGATGATGAATGAGTTTGTGTGCTGTAGTTAGTTGTGAATATGTTAGGCAGCTGTGTAGTTCAAGCCAGTTTAATTGCTTTAAGCTATGACAATGGTGGGTCCTATAAGGGAGACTAGTGGCAAATGTAGCTATTTTATTGTAGTAGGAGGCAAGTTTCTTTCTTTGAGTATTGTTTACATTTGTTGGGATAGTATACGAGAGTTAGCAGTAAGAAGGTGGTGACTAGAGTTTTTTGTAGTATCTGTAAGGAATCCATTGAGCCTGCAAAGGAAGCCTAGTTTCTGATGTGTAAATTTAATGGTGTGCAGTATATGCTGGTCATATTTGACACTGTCATCTATTATAATGCCTAGAAGTTTACTGTGCGTCATAGTTTCAATGACAGTATTATTTGATGACTTTATGGTAAAAAATGCTTTTTATTTTGGCAACTTTTTGAGGTAAAAAACATTAACTTAGTTTTAGAGTTGAGTAGGAGGCTTGATTATTTGAAGCAATTTTCTACAGAAAATAAATATTTTTGGGTAATGTCTTTCAGTTTATTTATTGTTGAGCCTCGCATATTAATGTTTACTGATGGTATTCCTTTGTCACCTCCATCCTTAGTGTAATTATTATGTATTAGTCATGTTCTGTAGCATGTTAGGTTTGTATTAGTCATGTTCTGTAGCATGTTAGGTTTGTATTAGTCATGTTTTGCAGCATGTTAGGTTTCTATTAGTCATGTTCTGTAGCATGTTAGGTTTGTATTAGTCATGTTCTGTAGCATGTTAGGTTTGTATTAGTCATGTTCTGTAGCATGTTAGGTTTGTATTAGTCATGTTTTGTAGCACGTTAGGTTTGTATTAGTCATGTTCTGTGGCATGTTAGGTTTGTATTAGTCATGTTCTGTAGCATGTTAGGTTTGTACTAGTCATGCTCTGTAGCATGTTAGGTTTGTATTAGTCATGCTCTGTAGCACGTTAGGTTTGTATTAGTCATGTTCTGTAGCATGTTAGGTTTGTATTAGTCATGTTCTGTAGCATGTTAGGTTTGTATTAGTCATGTTCTGTGGCATGTTAGGTTTGTATTAGTCATGTTCTGTGGCATGTTAGGTTTGTATTAGTCATGTTCTGTGGCATGTTAGGTTTGTATTAGTCATGTTCTGTAGCATGTTAGGTTTGTATTAGTCATGTTCTGTAGCATGTTAGGTTTGTATTAGTCATGTTCTGTAGCATGTTAGGTTTGTATTAGTCATGTTCTGTAGCATGTTAGGTTTGTATTAGTCATGTTCTGTAGCATGTTAGGTTTGTATTAGTCATGTTTTGCAGCATGTTAGGTTTGTATTAGTCATTTTCTGTGGCATGTTAGGTTTGTATTAGTCATGTTCTGTAGCATGTTAGGTTTGTATTAGTCATGTTCTGTAGCATGTTAGGTTTGTATTAGTCATGTTCTGTAGCATGTTAGGTTTGTATTAGTCATTTTCTGTGGCATGTTAGGTTTGTATTAGTCATGTTCTGTAGCATGTTAGGTTTGTATTAGTCATTTTCTCTGGCATGTTAGGTTGTATTAGTCATGTTCTGTGGCATGTTAGGTTTGTATTAGTCATGCTCTGTAGCATGTTTGGTTTGTATTAGTCATGTTCTGTAGCATGTTAGGTTTGTATTAGTCATATTCTGTGGCATGTTAGGTTTGTATTAGTCATGTTCTGTAGCATGTTAGGTTTGTATTAGTCATGTTCTGTAGCATGTTAGGTTTGTATTAGTCATGTTCTGTAGCATGTTAGGTTTGTATTAGTCATGTTCTGTAGCATGTTAGGTTTGTATTAGTCATTTTCTGTGGCATGTTAGCTTTGTATTTAGCATGTTAGTTTTGCAGATAATTGCACTTCCTTTTATGCTGCTCATGTTAAAGTAGCAAGTGCTATTGCAAAAAACAAAGCTTATAAACTGATATTTGATTTCTTTGTTTCATTGTTACTCAAGTTTTTTCTCAGTAATCATATCTGTGACATGATCTCATGGTAATTATTCAAAAGTTATTTACTTACATCTGAAAATGTTCCACCTGGAAGGCCATGTTGACAAATTTTTTTGTAAGGAATAAAAAACTCCTACTGATGATCTGGCATGGAAATACAGTAGTCTGTGCATTAATTTAGATAGTAGCCATGGTAGGGATTGTTAATTCTAAGAATATTTTCAGTGGACCATACTTACCAACACAACAGAATACAGAAATAACATATTTTTTGTATCAAGAACTGTATAATTCGGTACGGTATATGCTGAGAAGGTTATATCTGACTTGAAGTGTTTGCTACTTATGCTTCCTTTAGAACATGACAAATACACTTTAACTATGTTAGTCAACAGATTTTAGGTTTGGCTTTTGGCTAGACAGACAGTACTAAACTGACTCTATACAATTAGTCACCTTATACTTAAGAAACATGTGGAATGTGATACGTTTATTTAAAGTGAATTTACCAGGAAACTGCAGACAGGTTATAAAACATTGCACAAGAACTTGAATTAACTTGTCCTAAAAAGGACTCATGCGGTAGGTGAATTATTTGAAAAAAGCCTTCCTTGTTGAAAAATGTATTGACCGATACAGATGCGAAATTTATAATAGATTTTCAAATGGGTTAGGGTTATTGCCTTTTGTAAATTGCACAGTTTGGCTGCAACCAGATTGCTGAACACATTTGCATGTGAATTTTCAGAACAAAAAGGTAACTTTTGTGCCGTTACAAAGGAATAGTAGGAAGTACAATTGGTGAGGCAAACTAGTACTAATTATATGTTGTATTTTAGTCTCAAATACCCTTGGGATATAAAACAGAAATGGCAGGGAAATGAGTGAAAAGGAGTACGAATGGTTGTCTTAATAAAATACTTGTTATAAATATCCATCAACTGCTATGATTTAGGGAAGATTTGTCCTTGTTCCTCCTAGATTTCCCAAATTTTCTTCATAATGTTAACAGTGGTCTGGCATCTCAAGAAATGTCTATATGTATGTCTAAAACTGAGTGTGTGCTTCTTTTTCCAATCTTTTGTTTTGATTTTTACTAGTCACAGTTATTATTTTAACACTTAAAAAGTGAGAAGTATGTGGAAGAGACTTGTTAATAAATTATACACTTAGTAAAGAGGAGAATAGATAGTGGCATGTGTAAAACACAGCACATATGACGCAGCTGTCCTGTGATGACATATATATGTATATATTTATATATATATATATATATATGTGTGTGTGTGTGTGTGTGTGTGTGTATTATCATATTACACTTTTGAAAACTCAAATTCATATAGCTGAGACCATATATTCGAGTTTCTGAAAACCTGAATGTCAAAAAAAAATCTGTGTTTTTGCAAGGAGCAAGCCCCCTTGTACCCCCCAACCCCCTGAAAATTATATATACCAACCATGAGATCAGACTACAGTCAGAAAAGGGTAAATTCCCTGATCTCTACTGTACCACAATGCACATGGAAATGCTTTAACGGGGAATTTACTCTTTTACCCACCACAGTGCGATCTCAGAGTTTTTATATATTATTTACCAGAAGTGTGAGTGGGTGTGGGGGGGGGCTTATCCCCCTTGCAAAACCATAGATTTTTTTTTTACATTCAGCTATTTGAAGACTGAAAGATATGGTCTTGACCATATGAATACTGAGTTTTCAAAACTTGGTAATATGATGTAAACTCATATATATATACCTATATTTATTGATATAGATACATATATATTTACATACATATTTACTTTTTCAGACATGTCTCTTCAGTTCTGTCTGCCATAGCTCTGACAACATATGTTATCAGGAATCAGAACACACAACACAAAGATACAGCAGACTGGCTCTAATCTCTGTAAGGTTTATAGTCCATCTGAGTACACTGGAAGAGGTAGGCACCACTACATGAAAATCAGAGGTCTATAACTAATGAAGGACAATTATTCCATTGAAATAATATACATAAAAATTAAAATGGAGCACCAAACAATGAAAGTACAGTTGCCAACCAAAACACAATCAACAGTAAACAGTTTCTTTAAGGGAGGGATGTAATTTCAGAAGACAACAGCTTTACTACGATAGAAACACAACACAAGCATATCAATAATGTGAATTATATTTCAGAACAATGTCAACATCACAAAACACTTGAAATCTAAGCATGCCAGATTTACAGCCAAAACATTCTACATAGTAGTGCTGACATACTTCTGCAAATATCCTTGTAAACCATTTACTTTATGAAATCACTTTCTCCAAACAATTGAACACAAACAACTGCTTACACCTGGAGTTAGATTCCAAGAGTTATTCTCAGTGTAAGTGACTTACTATTAGACAGGCTTTCATTGCAGTAAGTCATTTATAGCAAAGAGTAAATCTTTTGGAATCAGGCCAACACCAACAACACTTTTGTTTACCTGCAGATACAAATTTGAATATTTAAAAATAAAAAAAAAATTAAGTAGTAGTACCACAAACGTATATATGCTCATACCCCAACACTCAGATTCCATGCCTTTGCATTTGTATATACTAACGCCATAGTTACACAACAGCAACCACAGCAGAAAGTCCATTACACAGCAATAATTCATGCAAAAAAAAAATCAACTGCAGCAAACTTCTGTCAATAAACAATTAACTGGAATTTTCAATCCGAAAATAAATGTATTTAATAACAAGTAACTGCAAACCCAATGACTCGCAGACAGCACATTAGCCTTAAAGTAACATACCATGTATAACGTGGTGCTGTTGGGGAATGATATGCACTTTTATGAAAATGTGCATAATGCTGGGTTTAGCACTGTGGGAGCTTCTTGTGCCCTTCACTGCTGACAACTGTAAATCTCAACTCTCTCTCTCCACTGAACAATTCATCACTTACGCATTTGGTACTGCTGACTACACTTTGGACAGGGAACAAACTGGCTTCACTTTGATGGCGCAGTGGCATTTCTGAAACAGGTATGAATTAATGGGGGCTGGTTATTGGATACAGGACCAAACTACCTCCATGGCTAATCAATGGCCCCCTCGGCTAACACCCACTGAAAATTACAAGGCCAATGACAGAGGGATTGATGGGTCACAGGTATGAGGAGCTTAGACTAGGAAAAAAAAGACCAATGAGGCATACAAAGGTTTCATCTGAATCATGGGCAATGTAGTTTATGAGGCAGTGCTTATCATCAGTGTACTGACCACAGCAATCCTGCTGCCACATTAAAAGCCAGTAATACAGACTCCTGATGCCCAAAGAGAAAACTAAGGAGCTGTGTCTGACACCCTGATATACTCCTTGTACTTGACACCTTGAAGCAAAATAATTTTTCCACAAAGGAAAAGAACTGCCATTAACATAGTAATGGTACATTGAAGGGTGTACACGTGTATTTAATGTGTTTTGCCCCAGCATGCCAATCTCTGTAGTTAAAGGAAAGAGAACAGCCCCTCTCATTTCATCTGGGGGCATCCTGTTGTATCACTGTTGGGGTGACATCAGACAGCAGTCCATGGGGATTTCACCTGGCTCTGAACGTGCCTCTGCTCTTGACAATAGCTACACCCACTCACTTCCTTTCTTCTCTTTTGAAGAGATGTAAGGTGTTAAGTTAGGTATAACATAAAAAAGTGCAATTCTTCCTTTCCACTGATGTGTGTTGCATGCTTCCTAACACCATCTGTTGCTCTGGTTTATACTTACATAATTTACATAATAATATTCTCTGTATCCTGTCTCTGAGGCTGTATGTTTGCAAACCATAGTCATGCATTCTCTGCATTAGAAGTCATTTTGATGAATTATGCCAGACTATTCTGCATAGCCATCTGTTACTTTGTATTCTGCATAGCCATCTGTTACTTTGTATTCGGCATAGCCATCTGTTACTTTGTATTCTGCATAGCCATCTGTTACTTTGTATTCGGCATAGCCATCTGTTACTTTGTATTCTGCATAGCCATCTGTTACTTTGTATTCTGCATAGCCATCTGTTACTTTGTATTCTGCATAGCCATCTGTTACTTTGTATTCGGCATAGCCATCTGTTACTTTGTATTCGGCATAACCATCTGTTACTTTGTATTCTGCATAGCCATCTGTTACTTTGTATTCTGCATAGCCATCTGTTACTTTGTATTCGGCATAGCCATCTGTTACTTTGTATTCGGCATAGCCATCTGTTACTTTGTATTCGGCATAGCCATCTGTTACTTTGTATTCGGCATAGCCATCTGTTACTTTGTATTCTGCATAGCCATCTGTTACTTTGTATTCTGCATAGCCATCTGTTACTTTGTATTCTGCATAGCCATCTGTTACTTTGTATTCTGCATAGCCATCTGTTACTTTGTATTCTGCATAGCCATCTGTTACTTTGTATTCTGCATAGCCATCTGTTACTTTGTATTCGGCATAGCCATCTGTTACTTTGTATTCTGCATAGCCATCTGTTACTTTGTATTCTGCATAGCCATCTGTTACTTTGTATTCTGCATAGCCATCTGTTACTTTGTATTCTGCATAGCCATCTGTTACTTTGTATTCGGCATAGCCATCTGTTACTTTGTATTCGGCATAGCCATCTGTTACTTTGTATTCGGCATAGCCATCTGTTACTTTGTATTCTGCATAGCCATCTGTTACTTTGTATTCTGCATAGCCATCTGTTACTTTGTAGATCTGTATTACACTGTGCATTCTACCTAACATTATTGTTTACTATTGCATCATTTGTAGGGTCATGCCTAGCAATGTGCACTATAGACTGTCCACACAGCTATCTCATCTTACAATGGTATGCATGTATATGTTCATCCTGCTCGTGAGTACTTTGTCCTATGTCCAGGGTTGGGAAACTATGTTGGTGGAGCTTTCCGGAACTGCTCTACTGGCACTGCATTTTGTTCTTAACCTAAAACTATACAAAGAGCTTTACTTCTGTTCAGCAAAACTGCAGTTTGCTTAATCCACATTTGACAACAGTGTGGGATAAAGCTTGCCGTGGATACTGTTTAATCCAAAACATTCTCACAGTAGATGTCTAGATCACTGGAGAAAATTTCGGTTCACGCATTGAATGCACTGACTGAAAAACAGATATACTGACACTGAATGAAGCATCTCAGTACACTTTTATTTCCTTGACATTATTCGCATCCCTGTGGAAAAAAAATAATCCAATTAAGAAAAACAAAAGCTCACAGCTTCTCGGCTTCCTGCCATGCTAGATTGGCAATGCTTCTCTGCTTCCTGCCACGCTGGATTGGCAATGTTTGCATAATCATTATTAGATTTTCATTTTTTTGTTTTGCGTTGCTCTCCTTCCCCTTACACACCTATCTCTTACCCCCGCTACCATCCAATATGTAACTCTGATTAGAACTGTGGCTAATATCACAGCTGCTGTACATGCAAGCATGAAATTGTCAAATTAGCTGTCTTCAAAAGAAAGCAAAACAGAGTCACTGTCAAAACATAATGAAGAACATGAGCTATTTTGTGAACGATCATGAATGCTTAAAAGCAGAAAACCCTGAAGAATGCGCTTACTTGTAAACACCTGACATTCTGCGTCTCTTGTTCATGTTGCCTTGCTCATTCTGAATATATAGAGCAATCAAATAAATGGGGATGCCATCCATTAAAGTTATCGGAATCCTGCTGGTAGAAGGTTTCATGATTCTTTTCAGTCTGCTTGGGAATACCTTCATTTTACTCTCTGGACTGTTTGACGTGTTTCAGAAATGTTCCTTAAAACCTAGCCAACAACTTACGGGCAGCCTGTCCATTGCTAACCTCTGCAACACTCTATTCCAGTTCACTTGGCAAACATTTGACCTCTTGCTTTTTTGTGAAGTCTTTAGGCTGGAGGTTCAGCAGGCATTTGAGTTCGTAGCCACTGGACTCTGCTTCACTACTTTTTGGTTTGCTGCTTGGCTGTGTACTTTCTATTTGGTGAAAATCATTAACATCAAAGGGGTCTTTTGTATCTGGATAAAAGCCAGAATCTCTGCCTGGGTGCCTTATATAACCATAGTGACCATCCTGTTTGCCTTTGGTCTTTCAGTACCCATTTTTTTCTTCATCAGTCCCCTTCCGTTTAATGAAACCTTCAAGATGGAATGCCAATACCATTATGATGACTCTGCTAAGTTTCATGCCTATGTTATAGTTCGTGCAATTTTGGCATATGTTCTCCCATTGATTTTGGAGGCTGTGGCTAGTTCACTTCTTATCTTCTCACTTCGTCAGCACACCCGTCAGACAAAGGCATCCAGTTCAGGAGGTAGCAGGTCGGAGCACTGCAGTGTCACTAGACGTGTGACCAAGATGATAGTCAGCCTCAAACTGCTGTTTTTTGCATGCATTCTGTCCATCTTCATCAGCAACCAGACTGGTTCCATCAACCAGAGTGCCCTGCTTGTAATTACCACCCTCTCTGTCCTGAGCTTTGCTGCTGGGAGTCCAGTCATCCTGATTTTTGGTGTCACAAAACTGAGAAGGAGGTTTATCCGCTTAATGAGACAATGACATTACAAGATTGTTGCATTACCATTTTTCCAGTGTTTCATTGCAGGTTCAATGTTACAGAAACAGTTTCTCAACAACTTTTGAACAACTGCTGGTGTTATTCAGATTTGGAAACCAGTAAAATAGTGATGCAGTGATCTAGAAAGTACTTATTCTACTGTCTAATGTAACGTAGTTTCCAATGATAAGATTATACTAACATGCGATATTTTCTCTTTCAATTTAGAGTAAAAGGTGTTTTTGCCTTATACAGGATTTATATTTGTTAATTAATAGTTTGAATGTGTTTGTGACATGATGTCATTTCATGGATGTGTAAGTCATATTTATTTATTTTTTTTCACTGTATCATATTCTTAAGCACAGCATCTCTTCTCGCCAGTTATTCCTGTTTTCTAGCCTTAAATTAATTATCGGTGAGAGTTAGTAGAGTCGATTATCCAAACTAATTGGTACCTAGGGTAGTTCGGATAATCAAACTGTTTGGATAATCAATCATACATTGAACCGGATAAAAACTTCTAAAATCTTGTTTTTTCTGCATGCAGAGAATACACTTTTCAACCACTCAGTGATTCCAGTGGACAATAAAAAATATTTTTCACATACGAGTGGGCTGCAAGCTCAAAAACACATGAACAAGTAAATACATATGACTTTTGCATATTCAGACTTTATGATTTTTCCTACCCAAAAACTTTGGAAGGCAGTGTTCAGATTATTGACATTTTGGATAATTGATGTTCAAATAATCGACTCTCAACTGTAATTGTTTCATCACCTTAATACCTTTTCAGTGTCCTCCATTGGTCAGGAGGGATCATCTGTACTCCTGACCTGTATTTGACAAGTTTCTTCAGCTGTCAGCTTACACCAAGTCTTCAAGTTAGTCTAGCTAATGAGGGGTATGTGTCCACCAGAAAGTCATCCTCCCAAATATTCCAGAGGTATTCATAGTTGTCTTTTTCTAGCAAACCTGGGGAGTAGATGTTCTTACCTGTTTTGCTGAGAAATTTCTTAAGGTTTTATACACCTTTATCTATGAACTCAAAGTGCTTAGGGAATCATATTAAAACTCTGAAAAATGTTTTGATTTTATTTTTATTAACAGGAAAAAAATGTTTATTTTCACAAATGACACAGAAACATTTTATTTCTTATTTATCCAGAATGTCTTTTATCTTTATTTTGATTAGTTGAAAATGTAGCTGTGTTTCTTGTTATTGTGTATTGACAAAATCTTTTAAACACTGGGAATATCATTTTCACTACAAAAATGTATTGCAACCACACATTTAAAGTTTGTTAAAATAAAATTTTAGGACATTTTTATGTGCTTTATTACTGTTTGTTTTGTTATGGCTTGAATTTCTTCTAACTATATGTTCACTTGTATTAAACCCTTGCAACACCTCTAGGTGTTTCTCTGTGTTCAGCCAAAAGCCGCATGTAGGGGTCTAATATTGCTGATTCATATTTATCTTGATAATGGCAAGCCTTGATACATACAACTATTTAGAAATGTCGTCTTAGGTTTTGCAGTAGGCAGCAACACAACTGCATTGATATCTGAACTTGGTCTAATGGTGCTAAAGAGCTATTAATTGTTGTTCATATATTAACTGTTCATTTGATTACAATGTTCATATTTCTGTGACTATGATAACAAAATACCAGTAGGACAGCCACGGCAATAAAAAGTCTCTTTTAATACTGACATAAATAATATAATAGGACAAGTGCTTTCAAGTATCAAGTACGCTTCAGAAGAAGTTCAATAAAGTACGATCTTCTAGAATCTGAACTTTGACTACGTTGATTTTTTTGCCACCACGGCGAGCAGAGCTCCTTAACCAAGCCACATTTATATTGTTTTGCCTGTTTTTTCTGTGTGTTTCATCTTTGATTTCTAGCTGTCACACTAGCGGTTCCTCTCAGCAGGCGACCTGACCAGCAGGAACTACGACCTGTATATAAAGCCTTTCTAAAGGCTTTACTCAGCCTTCAACCACAAGCGCTTGGGTGCGCACAGCCTTTCTCAAGGCTTTACCGGTAGCCCAGCTTCTTCACTGACATCCCACCATTCCTTTATTAAGGCAGCCTACCTTGTCATCTATTTATTCTTGGCTTCCCTAGGGTATTTTATTCGTGGACATTTTTCCTCCTCTGCATAGGAGCTTGAATACCCAGGTCCCACTGACAATCATTTTCCTGCTGGTAATCTATAAACCTAGTAAAGCTTAGGAAATTATACACCTTGGCTTTAGTGAAGCCTAGGACATTGTAGTCCTAGACTTTAGTAAAGCCTAGGCCCTAGGACATTGTATACCTTGACTCTGGTAAAGCTTAGAACATTGTATACCTTGACTTTAATAAAGCCCAGGAGCATGTATATCTTGACATTAGTAAAGCCTAGGGCACTGTATGCCTTGTCTTTAGTAAAACCCTGGGACATCGTATGCTTTAACTTCAGTAAAGCTTATGACTTCATATACTTTAACTTTACTAAAGCCTAGGGCACTGTAAAACTTAACTTTAACAAAGCATAGGAGATTGTAAACCGTGAGTTTAGTAAAGCTTCGGGCCCTTCGGGCTCACTCCGCTCCCCTACACTGCCCCCAATTTTCACCCGCCCCCATTACTCCTAAACTTATACTACCCTAACCACTCCCCTGCTTAATTGGCCACTCCTACTAAACAATTTCATCCTATCACAACTCATCCCCTACACATCCATCCCCCTATTCCCAATTCTCCAACACTCAAACTCCTCTATCACCACTCCCATATTTCTCTTCAATTTTACTACCATAGCCACCATGTATCCACCAACTCCCTCCTCATCCCCAAAACTGAAACCTTTGTACTACCTCATACCCTCACTCATAATACTTTATCTCTTCACTGCCTATGAATTCCACTACCTGCCTAATTCTCAACACTCTACATCAAGTACAACAATCTACATCCGAACACACACCCCTCCCTCAATACAACCCCACTTCCACTCCTACAGCACTACTCCAAAACCTCTTCATCCTATACTACCTACATACTTAAACCCAAGGACTAAGAACTATTACCAACTCCTACTAAAGTTCACCAAACTCATACAAAGTCTACGTAACCTCATAGCTGATGGTGACATCCATCCTAACCCTGGCCCAAGCTCACCAACTACCACTAACCCCATAGATAGAACTCCTACCAACATAAGAAGCTTACATAATGCCCCAAAATCATTTTTATTCTCTCACCTAAATATCAGAAGTATAAATAATAAACTCCACTACCTGTATGCACTCCTAGATATACACTCACCTGACGTATTCTGCCTTACAGAAACCTGGCTTAAACCCACTATCCCTGACAATGAAATATTACCCCCCCCACTACAATATAATAAGACTTGACCGTAAAGGGAGAAAAGGAGGCAGAGTAGCCATCCTATATAAATCCTCTCTAGAGTTATCTACAATTAGCACCCCACTGGACCTAATAACTACCAACACCGAAACAATAATCTCAAGAATTCAACTTAACAAAAACAAATCTATAAACATAGTATGTAGTTATATTCCTCCAGGCAATAACATAAACACCTTAGAAAGCACACTCCAATGGTTATCCTCCACCCACCCCCAAGAAACAATCACACTTGGAGACATCAACATCGACTGGACAACTTGTTCAGCACACTTCCCAACCACCCATATTAACTTACATGGTTTCTCCCAAACTATTACTACCCCCACCAGAATCAACAAATCTAACAAAAAGGAAAGCATTTTAGACTGGATCTTAATAAATAACAACCCTTAATTGTACAAAGCAGGTACCCTACCTGAGGACATGAACGACCACCTCCTATCCTACATAACTAGAAAAAGAGAAGACATGCCACATCAAACCACCTTTAAAACCCTCGGGTACACAAAAAACTTTAACCTAAATAGTTTCCAAACTGATCTAAGCTTATGCAAATGGGCCACTCTTAAAACACTACCCCTTGACCAAGCAGTTTCAGAATTCAACACCACATTCCTAGCCATCTTAGACAGGTATGCTCCCACACGTAGAATCAGAACCAAAAACAAAATAGCGCCATGGCTAACCAATACTACTAGACAAAAACTTACTGCTAGAAACACAGCATGGACCTCATGGAGAGCCACCAAATCCCCACAAGCCCACATAACATTCAAACAGATAAGAAATGAAGCTAAAAGATCTATTGTGTTAGACAAGCAAAACTACTATTTCAATTTACAGCAAAAGCACCAAAATCAGCCTCAAAGATTCTGGTCAGGTCTGAATAAGCTGCTCCACCAAGGTAAATCTTCTACCCCCAACCCCTCATCAACCTTACAACTACCCCCTGAATTGGTAGCAAATACCTTTAGCACTTTTTTCACTGAAACCATCAAGTCCCTAGCCAACAATCTATCTCCCTCCTCTTCTTCCACAACCTCACCTACTCATATCAACCTCCCACCCTTAAAATTTGAGCCTATCTCCTCAGACTATATCAAATCTTTACTTAAGAAATTAAAACATACCACCTTTGCAGCCGACCTACTTCCTGCAGATTTCCTACAAAAGGCTGCTAAAGTAATAGCTTACCCTATCTCCATCTTAATCAATCATACTATCCAAGAATCTTACATCCCCTCTATTTGGAAAATGGCTCACATTCTTCCACTTCATAAAGGAGGTAACTCCACGGAACTCTTTAATTACAGACCTATTGCCATACTATCTCCCCTAGCCAAAATAATGGAGAAATGCATACAGAAGCAACTATTAGCCCACCTTACTGACAATTCTCTTCTAGCCTCATCCCAGCATGGTTTCAGACCAGCCCACAGTACAACCACAGCCCTTCTCTCCTTTGTCTCACACAATAAATCACAACCGTAATCAAAACCTGCTCTCCTCTGCCCTCTTCCTCAATCTATGAAAAGCATTCGACATGTAAATCACAACTTACTCTTAGACTCTCTGAAATCACTGTCCATAGATAACCCAGTATGTAACTGGTTCCACTCATACCTGAATGGTCGACAACAAGCTGTCTTGTGGAAAGATAATCTATCCCCCCTTCTACCTGTCACCCTTGGAGTACCCCAAAGTTCAATTCTGGGTCCTCTTCTTTTCTCTATATTCATCAGTGATCTGCCTAAAGTTATACCACAGGCAACTTCCATACAGTACGCAGATGATTCTACACTAATCTTCACTGCCTCTACAGCCACAGAATTACAATCCCTAACCCAGACTACCTTTAACAAAGTAGAGAACTGGCTTAATAATCATCTTCTCCTATTGAACCCAAACAAAACCAAACTACTACTTTTCTCCCCCACCCGTAAGCTAACACCACCAATAATTACAGTCTCTTCAAACAACGGTACAGTAATTTCTCCTGAACCAAACACTAAACTACTAGGTATAATCATTGATAACAATCTGAATTATAATGCCCATATAGACAAAACCATAAAAACAGTAAATAAAAACTAGGCTCCGTGTATAGGATCAAGAAATTTCTAACCCCAACTGCCAGAACTGCCATAGCTCACACACATCTTCTGTCTTCTCTTCTCTATGCCTCACCCATCCTCACAAATCTATCTAAATCAAACCTCAACAAAATCACTGGCTGATATAACAATATAGCAAGATTTGCCACAGGTTCCACATACAGAACCCGCCACTGTCATAATCTTCACAAATTAGGCTGGCTAGAACTACCCAATCAAATATACTATAACCAACTCATAGTTATTCATAAAATCCTCTACCAACCTACACGTACCCCCATTCTAACTAACATTATTACCCTCTATAAAAACCTAACATCCCTCCGCTCATCCAACAAAATGCTAGTACAAATGACCAAAGCCCACAACTCAGCTGGAGATTCCTTATTCTCCAGCTCTGCTGGAAAAAGAATGGAGCTCCCTTCCTCCAGAAGTAACCACTAACAGCTCCTTGCCTCAAGTCAAAATATCTCTAAAGACACACATGCACAGAGTCTGGCTATGTCCATGTCTAAACCCCGACTAAACTATACAAAAATGAGACCGAGGTAATCAAAAAATAGTCGTGCTCATATCTAAACTCTAACTAACTCAAAAACACACCAAGAAACTATTTAAACCAACCTGAGCTCACAGATATGATAACCATTTTCTAACTCTATAATTTACTATTCTGCCCACACGAATTAAAATCCCTCCAACCTAAACTACCTTCTCTATTTTACCTTCCTTACTTTCTAACTGAAAATGCTTATCTTACAGACACACCTCTCTTAAAAGATTGATTTCCCTGTATATTTACTGCTTCAGCAACAATGTTCTTATTTCCTATCTATATGTAACCTATATATGACTTTTGTCTTTGACCTATTGTTAACTTTCTAGAGATCTTTGTAACCTGCATTTGTTTCTTTAAGTGTCACTAAACTTTTGTAAATAGATTTATGGTTAAATTTTAGATATCTTGTAACCTACATTTTTATTGTTACTAAATTTTTCATAACGTGGAGCTTTTTTCCTCAGGCTTCCACTGAAAATGGATATGTATCCAGTTTGACTTTCCCAGTTAACAAATGTAAAATAAAATAATAAAATAAAGCTTAATACATTGTTTGCCTTGACTTTACTAGTGCCTGGAACACTGTTTGCCTTGACATTAATAAAGCCCAGGACATTGTATCCCTTACCTTTAGTAAAGCCTAGGACATTGTATGCCATAACTCTGGAAAAGTTTAGAGCATTGTCTTTAGTAAAGCCCCGAAAAATGTACACCTTGACGTTAGTAAAGCCTAGGGTGCTGTATTCCTTAACTTTAGTAAAACCTAGGATATTGTATACCTTAAGTTCAATACAGCTTATGATTTGATATACTTCGACTTTAGTAAATCCTAGGGCATTATAACAGTTGATTTTAGTAAAGACTAGGACACTGTATACATTGATTTTAGTAAAGTTTAATACATTGTTTTCCATGACTTTAGTAGTGCCTGATACACTGTTTGCCTTGACTTTAAGAAAGTCTAGGATATTGTTTGCCTGACTTTAGTAAACCCTCGAACATCACATAGCTAGACTTCAGTAAAGTCTGGGACAATGTATACCTTGACTGTAGTAAGGCGCAGGATTCAATCTCTCACAGGATGTTTGTTAGGTAAACTGAAGGGGCTTGGAGTGTAACAGATGCTGACCACACTGTAGTAAGGCCAAGGATTCAGTCTCTCACAGGACATTTGATAGGTAAACTGAAGGGGCTTGGAGTGTAACAGATGCTGACCAGACTGTAGTAGGGCCCAGGATTCAGTCTCTCACAGGACGTTTGATAGGTAAACTGAAGGGGCTTGGAGTGTAACAGATGCTGACCACACTGTAGTAGGGCCCAGGATTCAGTCTCTCACAAGACGTTTGATATGTAAACTAAAGGGGCTTGGAGTGTAACAGATGCTGACCACACTGTAGTAGGGCCCAGGATTCAGTTTCTCACAGGACGTTTGATAGGTAAACTGAAGGGACTTGGAGTATAACAGATGCTGACCCCACTGTAGTAGGGCCCAGGATTCAGTCTCTCACAGGACATTTGATAGGTAAACTGAAGGGGCTTGGCGTGTAACAGATGCTGACCACACTGTAGTAGGGCCCAAGATTCAGTCTTTTACAGGACGTTTGATAGGAAAACTGAAGGGACTTGGCATGTAACAGATGCTAACCACACTGTAGTAAGCCCCAGGATTCAGTCCCTCACAGGACGTTTGATAGGTAAACTGAAGTAGCTTGGAGTGTAACAGATGTTGAACACACTGTAGTAGGGCCCAAGATACAGTCTCTCACAGGACGTTTGATAGGTAAACTGAAGGGGCTTGGAGTGTAACAGATACTGACCACAGTGTATTAAGGCCGAGTATTCAGTCTCTCAAAGGATTTTTGATAGGTAAACTGAAGCGATTTGGAGTGTAACAGATGCTGATGACACTGTAGTAGGTACCAAGATTCAGTCTCTCACAGGATATTTGATAGGTAAAGTGAAGGGGCTTGGGGTGTAACAGATGCTGACTACACTGTAGTAGCGCCCAGGATTCAGTCTCTCTCTGGACATTTGACAGGTAAACTGAAGGGGCTTGGAGTGTAACAGATGCTGACCACACTGTAGTAGGTCCCAAGATTCTGTCTCTCACAGGACATTTGATAGGTAAACTGAAGGGGCTTGGAGTGTAACAAATGCTGACCACACTGTAGTAGCACCCAGGATTCAGTCTCTCTCAGGACATTTGACAGGTAAACTGAAGGGACTTGGAGTGTAACAGATGCTGACCACACTGTAGTAGGTCCCAAGATTCCGTCTCTCACAGGACATTTGATAGGTAAACTGAAGGGGTTTGGACTCTAACAGATGCTGCCCACACTGTAGAAAAGCCAAGGATTCAGTCTTTCACAGGACGTTAGATAGGTAAACTGAAGGGGCTTGCAGTGTAACAGATGCTGACCACACTGTAGTAGGGCCCAGGATTCGAATGCAACAGATGCTGACCACACTGTAGTAGGGCCCAGGATTCAGTCTCTCATAGGACGTTTGATAGGTAAACTGAAAGGGCTTGGAGTGTAACAGATGCTGACCACACAGTAGTAAGACCCAGGATTCATTCTGTCACAGGACGTTTGATAGATAAACTGATGGGACTTGGAGTGTCACAGATGCTGACCACACTGTAGTAAGGCCCAGGATTCAGTCTCTCACAGGACATTTGATAGGTAATCTGAAGGGGCTTGGAGTGTAACAGATGCTGCCCACACTGTAGTAAGGCCCAGGATTCAGTCTCTCACATTACATTTGATAGGTAAACTGAAGGGACTTGGAGTGTAACAGATGCTGACCACACTGTAGTAAGGCCCAGGATTCAGTCTCTCAAATGACATTTGATAGGTAACCTGAAGTGGCTTGGAGTGTAACATATGCTGACCACACTGTAGTAAGGCCCAGGATTCAGTCTCTCAAATGACATTTGATAGGTAACCTGAAGTGGCTTGGAGTGTAACATATGCTGACCACACTGTAGTAGTGCCCAAGATTCAGTCTCAAACAGGACGTTTGATAGGTAAACTGAAGGTGCTTGCAGTGTAACAGATGCTGACCACATTGTAGTACAGCCCAGGATTCAGTCTCTCACAGGACTTTTGATAGGTAAACGGAAGGGGCTTGGAGTGTACACACAAATATCAGTTAAAATTCACATCTGACATATATGCATCAATTGTCTGAATATTGCACAGCAATTCAATTACAGTAGTACAGAGCTAACATAAAACATAACACATAAACAGGAAGTGTTTCAGAAAGAAACTAACTCAGGAGTTTAAACATATAAAAATGCAAAGTATGTTAAATTTTCTAGCATAATAATATAATTTTATTTAAAGTTATAGTTCTTGGTTAGTAATTTCCTTGTTCATAGATCAGTACTAGACTAGTTGCCCTTGCTGGTCATTTTAAGCCTAGCCAATGTCCCATTAATGGTGAGAATCACACCCTGTACCTTGTGTATGTAAGATAACACCTTAACCATTATGCCAACCTGCAACATGGTAGACAATCAAGTTAACAAAAAGTGTTATGAATACAGACAAGATGTATGCAGACGGCAGTGCAGCCATAACAATAAAACATAACAAAAAGTGTTATGAATACAGACAAGATGTATGCAGATGGCAGTGGAGCCATAACAATAAAACAGTAAAACTTACTGCACTTATTTCCTTGTTTCACTCGAAGGAAAGTTACTGTTTGTCATTTTTGCATTTAAGTTACCTGTAACACATTGCATTTAAGTTACCTGGCACTTGCTCACTAAGTCAGCACTAAAAAATTAAAAGCACTACACCATCACAAACTCCCCTTGAGTACCTTGTTCCCCACTGGCCCTTTTTTTCAATTATAAAGGAATTCCCAATACTGTTCTAGCATGTCCAAAGGTCAGTTGTCAATCTCCTCTCCGGTCCAGCTGGTGAATCTGGGAAACTTGAGGCAATGTTACAACTGTCTCATGTACACAGACAACCCTCTCCTCCTCCCAACAAATTCCAACACATGTGAGAGATGCAACCATATAGCCAAACTGGAGGTTAAGCTCTCTCAACTCAGTACTGGCGTAACCAGTCAGGAGGAGAAGGAAACCACACTCACTACAATTCCAGTCTCACATAGACCTACCACGACAGCAAACCAAACACATAAACACACAAAAACATACTCGGAGGCTCTAAATAAAAATCTGCCTAAGCAGCAGAGACCTCCAAATCAGACACCCAAGCAACTGCTACCCCAAAACAAAACATGTGCAACACATAGCTCACAAAGCCAGTGTGCCGAACAGTCACAGCCCTTAAGGCTAAACAACACACCTGATACACTTGTAATAGGTGACTCTATCATCAGGCACACTGACATCCCGCTCACCAGGCTGAACAAGGAGAAGGTCACGGTGAGCTGCCTGTCGGGCGCTAGGATCCGCCACATAACACAAGCGTTCAGGTCACTCCAAGGCAAGTACAAATATGACTCAGTCATTGTCCATGCTGGAGTGAATGACCTGAGACGTACCTCCCTGGACTACATGAAAAAAGACATAGAGGAGCTCTCTGAGCATGTAGCCCAGGCCGGTATGACCTTGACCTTGAGTAGCATCTTACCCTCACCAAGAATGATGCCACAATATGAAGACAAGATGATCAATTTCAACAATTGGCTTAAGTATTGGTGTCATTCAAAGTGGATCCAATGCCTGTCAGCCTGGGATGACATGCTCGACAAGCCACGATGCTTCGCTAGGGATGGTTTGCACCTGTAACCCCTGGGCTTTCAGATATTGGAAAAGGCTCTTGCTACCCCCATAGTGCCTTTTTTAGGCAAGGCTCAAAAGACAAACCCACCTCCATAGGTATCACAAGGGATAAGAAACTAAGAGTAATGCTACTCAACGCCAGAAGCCTAAACCTCAAGATGCATGCACTAAAAACTCTCCTTAGCATGGAGAACATCGATATCTGTGTGTAACAGAATCCTGGTTCAAAGCTCCCAAGAGCACCCCAGCACTACCAGGTTATACCTCATACCATGCTTTTCGGCCCCAAAACTTGGACCGAACCACAAAAGGAGGGGGAGTATCAATATTCGTCAAAGATACACACACCTTCAGGTTGGTGGCACAGCACGAAGCATCAGAGACTATCCATGTGCAACTAACAGTGGGTAAAACTGCCTTCCAGTTTATAGCATGCTACAGACCACACTCCCAAACCCAGGAACCCCACTTGGCCTTCCTGAGAACACTGGAAAATATGAAGATCTTTCCAAACACCATTATATTGGGCGACTTCAACTACCCAAACATAGACTGGGAGCATTACTCTAGCTCCAACACCCTAGCCCAAAGGTTCCTAGAATTTATAAACTCAAATGCTATGGAACAACTTGTTACCACTCCCACAAGAGGGGAAAACATACTGGACCTGATTATCACCAACATGGAGACTCTATGCTTCAGACCAGAAGTGTATCCCTCACTGGTAAGATCAGACCTTAAACTAATCTCACTGGATATTCACATCCCGACCCCACCCCCTGCCCAGAAAACCACAGTGAAAAACTTCTCTAAAGCAAATTTCACACTCCTCAAAACTGAGGTGGAATTCTTCAAAGCCCCCGGGCCTGTGGAAAATATGGCCCAGACCGCAGAATCCTTTATAAATGCATTCTATGAACACCTTCAAGAATGCATGGATCATGCAATCCCAAATAAAACCAAGACCTAATCCTCCAAAGGCAGATGTCCTGTCTGGTGGACCCCAGCCATAAACAAACTATACAATAGAAGGAGGAAGCTACTACATGATAGAGCAAAATCCCAAAAAGGGAAAGCATCTCTGATCAGTATTAGCAAAAAACTACGGGCACTCATAAAATCGTCTAAGGCCAGCTTCAAGAGAAAAATTGCACAGGACACTAAGGATAATCACAAGGCTTTCTTTAGTTATGTTAGGAACCTAGGTGATAATTCCCAGATATGCTCAGAATTAGTCCAAAATGACAAAAAATACACCAAACCCACAGACATTTCCAACATCCTAGCTGACAGGTTCAGCGCAAACTTCTCCTCCCCTCCCCACCAAAAGGGCAAATATCTATCCCAGCAGAGTGCTGCCCCCTGACATCTCAGATGCTCAGGTAAGAGCTGCCCTCTCCAAAGCAAAAAGCACAGCATCAATGGGACCAGACGGTGTCCCGGGCTGCATCCTGCATGAACTCCAAGAAGAACTAAACCCAAACATAAAACTACTGTTCAATCTCAGCCTTACTACAGGATATGTACCCAAAGAGTGGTGTACAGCAACAGTGGTCCCTCTCCACAAAGGTGGTGCCTCAACGGATCCTGGAAACTATCACCCCATAAGCCTGACTAGCTTGGTCTGCAAAGCTATGGAAAGGATCATCATGGACCTCATAAATAAAGATATTGGGGACCTACAGACACTGGATCCTACCCAGTTCGGCTTTGTTAAGGGCAGATCCTGCCTCTTAAACCTGGTCGCTTTCTTTGAAACAGTCACCAAGGCCATTGATGAGGGAAGGTCGTCCACACAGGCTACCTGGGTCTCGCAAAAGCCTTCGACACAATACCCCACTCGGGCATTATAGATAAGCTCACCAGCTTAAATATAAACCCCTATGTCACTAGATGGGTTGCAAACTGGCTCAAGGACAGAACCCACATGGTTAGAATTGCTGGAGCCATGTCAGACTCCAAACCAGTTACAAGTGGCATCCACAAGGCTCAGTCCGGGGATCTCTCTTGTTTGGTATATATTTCTCGGAGGTACAGGCCAACACGGAAGGACTGTGGCTGACCAAGTTCACAGATGACTGCAAACTGGGCACCATAATTGACTCTCCAGCTGACACAAGCATCCTCTAAAAGGGCCTCATAGAAACAGACAACTGGTGCCAGAGCCATGGCCTCAAGCTAAACGCCAAAAAGTGTATAGTCAACCCCTTTGGCAAAAACAAAGTGCCCACAAATTACCACATAGGTGGTAATCCATTAAGTACAGAAGAAGTAATTAGGGACCTGGAGACCCAAGTTGATAGCAATCTCTCATTTGACAACCACGTGGCCAAAGTGGTTAGAAAAACATTTTATATAGCCCACCTAATCATGAAGGGATTCACATCTAGATCAAGGGAGGTCATCGTGCCTCTTTACTCATCCCTCATCAGCCCCATAATTGAGTACAATGCCCCTTTTGGGATGTACCTTACCAGACACCTGCAGCAACTGGAAAGACCCCAAAAGTACCTCACTAAGAGGATCAAAGGGCTCAGACAGATGCCATATGCTGCCCGGTTAAAGAAACTCCAGCTCTACTCAGTGGCATACCGCCTGCTTAGAGGCGATCTGTGCATGATGTATAAAGCCATGTCCAACCCGGAATTAATGGACATGCTGCACCTCAGAAAATCCAAATCCCAATGAGCTACGCGCTCGAGAGACTTGAACCTCAGCACTGAAATAAATAGGACATGCTGGAGGAACAGATTCATAACCCAGAAGCTCCCTTCACTCTGGAATAAAATCCAAGTCCAGGTTAGGCAGAGTCCCTCATTGACTCTCTTCAAGAGGAATCTTGATGAGTGGATGGGAGATCTTAGGTTTACCCCGGGTATCACTTCTGTGTCACTGTTAGACAGAGGCACAGTATACTAACCTCGAAAAAGGGCATAGCAAAATTAATTTAAAATGGGTGGCGAAAGCCAAACATACTCTGGCTAGGCTTATAAATGCCCTAGGGCAGATAGCCTCGTATGAACCTATGAACCTATAAAGTGCACAATAGAGGGGACAATAGGAAGGGGTGGTTAGGTTCAGAAGGGAAGTAGAGGAGAGTGAACTAGTGAATAACATACAAAGTGTAAAAGATAGCAAAAGTAAGTGCAGTCACACACACATTAATTATATACAATACATAAAATGTGGAAGAGATGCCACATATTAGTGTAGGGAAATAAGGTGAGGATGACAAATGTACCCGAGTGATGAAGGGGAAAGTGGGAGATAAGTGATGCGTCCAGTGATGCGTCCAGGGAGAAGTGTTTGCAAAATGACTTGCACTGAGCATGAAATGATGGCTATTACTTCAGGTCTTTAACATTATTAAGGAGGGATTCCTAGAGTCTGGGGGCCTGAGATGGACATGGCATGATTAGTGCAATGAATGTTTGAGCCACGGCTTAACGTAAAGGTTTGATTATGTCAGTAGAGAACCAGTGCAATGTCCTGTCGCTAACATTTAGTGCTTCTAGTTTTATAAGTAGGATATTGTGGTTAACAGTATAAAGGGCCCTTGTCACATCAATTAAACGACTAACTGTAAAGAGGCCATTGTCCATGTTGGAGAATATGGAATTGGCAACAGTGGAGAGCTCTGTTATTATAGTAAAGCCAGCTCTAAAGTTATGCCTTTTAGCTTTAAGTAGAGCACATTTATCAATATAATAAAATAGTTGATGGTAAAGTCATTTATTCCATGATTTTTATTAGAGCCTAGAGGTTTCAGACAAGCTTATAGTCATGAGGTTCACCAGAGTTATGAGCTTGGGGTAGAGATGTTATATGAGCATGTTTGAATTGACTGGGTAACAGTACAGTTAAAATAATAATTGGCTTAGTTTCTGGTGTCATTCTAAGGGAATCCGAGTAACATGATCAACAGACCTCGATTCTTTGCCAGAGATGGTCTTCATCTGTCAACCCGGGATTTCGGCTACTGGCTAAGGCTCTTGCCACCCCCATAGTGCCTTTTTTAGGCAGTGTATCAAGGACAAAATTCCAAATGTAAAAACTCCATCTAAAAACAGCCTCAAGGTTATGCTGCGAAACACTAAGAGTGAACATGAAAATGCACTCACTGGAAGCAGTTCTCACCTTGGAAGATGCAGACATATGTGCAGTCATGGAGACCTGGTTCAAGGCTGCGGAGAGCACCCCAGCCATACTGGGTTACACCTTCTTCTACATGTTCAGACCACAAACTGAAGGAGTGAAAACTACAGGAGGTAGTGTATCAGTATTCATTAAGATAAATACACCTATAGATTGGTTAAACAGTATGATTCCCTGGAGATACCCCAGGTAGATTAACTGCTGGTAGGACACCTATTCAAGTCATTGCCAGCTTCAGGACCCTCTCCATGAATCAGGACACTCACTCTGCCTATTTGGATCTACTTGAATCTATCAAGATACATCAGAACACCCTGGTTTGGGGTTACTTTAACTACCCATCCATTGACTGGTAAATTACTCATGCGCAAACTCACTTGCTCAAAGGTTCCTCAATTTCTTTAACTCCAGTGCCATGGACCAGCTGGGTGACACCCCTGACAACCTGGATCTGGTGCTTACCAATATGGGAAATGACAGTAGCACCCTCACTGTGAGGTCTCCCCTGGTGAAGTCTGACCAAAAATCAGTCTCATTTGAAGAACTGCCATTAACAGGTTTTACAATAAGAGGAAGAAATTCCTGTCTAAGAGTAAGAGGGAGTGAGCCCTAAACTGGAAACACCCCCCCCTTAGCTTAAACAAGCAAATAAGACTTCTTGTGAAGTCCTCCAAAGCAAACTACAAATCCAAATTAACTTCCTCAGTTAAGGACAACCATAAGTCTTTCTTTATTTACATCCATAACCTAAAAGGAAAGACCCAGATCTGAGTCAAACTGCTAGTTAATTATTCCACATATACTGACCCTGTGGACATAAATAACCTGTTAGCCAACAGGTTCTGTGAAAACGTAACTCCCCTGTCCCCTCCACATGTACCCAATGACATCCCTGCCACCTGTCCCCTACCTTGTATCTCTTAAGAGCAGGTCGTAAATGCCCTCTCCAAGGCCAAAAATACAGCATCTATAGGACCTGATAAAATCCCAGGCTGTGTCCTACATGGACTCCAACAAGAATTAGCAACACTATTGGGTACTCTTTTCAATCATAGTCTAAGCACCGGCTTCATCACAGCTGAATAGAAAATGACCACTGTTATTCACTTGCACAAAGGTGGTGCTTCAACTGACCCCAGAAACTATAGACCTATTATCCTGACTAGTCTTATGTGCAAGGCCATGTAGCGAATCACCATGGACTTTATCAACAAAGATATAGGTAATCTCCAAACACTTGACCCTACTCAGTTTGGATTTGTCAGAGGGAGATCATGCTTGTTAAACCTGGTGGACTTCTTTGAGACAGTCACCAAGGCCCTGGATGAGGGAAAATCTATGCATACAGCCTACCTAGACTTAGCCAAGGCTTTTGACACTATCCCTCACTTAGATATCATTGACAAACTCACCCAGCTAGATGGAAGGCTAACTGGCTCAATGATAGAACACATATAGTCAAAGTAGGGGAATCCACCTCCAGCAGCAGACCTGTAACCAGTGGTGTTCCATAGGTTCATAGCTGTGTACTAGGCTAACAGCCCTGGAGCCTATATAAGCCTAGCCCAAGAAGATTCCCTGGCATCATGCCACCCAAAGTTAGTGCCTCTAAAACTAATGCACAATAGTCAGTCATTACTGGATTCAAACCTCCTCCCTCTGTACTTATGTACTCTAGAGAGCACAGTCTCAACAGCCAGCACCACTGGAAAACTTCCACAGGGATCAGTCCTGGGACCTGTATTGTTTTGAATCTATTGCTCCAAAGTACAAGCAAAAACTAAAGGTCTGAGGCTGAGAAAGTTTGTTGATGACTGCAAACTGGGAGTGGTTATAGAATCTCCAAATGATGTCAACATCCTACAAGAGGGTCTTACACAAACAAATGATTGATGCTAAAGTCATGGCCTTAAACTCAATGCAAAAAATGTATTATCATTCCTTTTGGTAAGAGTGATTTTCCTGCTAACTATCACATCAATAGGAACACCCTAAGTATGCACTCTGTGGTGAGAGGCCTGGGCACAAACGTTGACAGCAATCTTACCTTTGATCATCATGTCTCCATAGCTGTAAGAAGGGCATTCTATATTGCTCATCTCATAAGTAAGGACATTGCCTCCAGAAAAAAATAAGTTATAACCTCCCTGTACTCCTTCCTCATCAGGCCAATAATTGAGTACAATGCCCCTTTTGGTATGTACCTTTCCAGGCACCAACAGCAACTGAAGAGACCACAAAGTTTCCTCACAAGGAAAATTCAAGGTCTTCAGCATCTGTCTTATGAGGATCATCTGAAATCACTGTCATTTTAATTTGTTTCATACAGACTACTCCGAGGTGATCCCTGCCTTGCACATAAAGCAGTCTCTGACCTTGCTTTATTGGAAATGCTGCATATCAGTAAGTCACATGGTACACAGTCTGCTCACTCTAAAGAATGGATGTGACATTAATAGAACCTCAAGAAAGGATAGATTTGTCTCCCAGAGGTTGCCACATCTTTGAAACAGACTCACACTTCATGTCAAACAGTGTACCTCATTGGTCCTCTTCAAACGCAGTCTGGATGACTGGATGAGTAACTGTATAGGTGCTGATCATGGAAATAAAGGTAGAACTTGGCTTGGCTTGTAAGGGCCCTAGGGCCATTAGCCTAGTAACTTCCTATGATCCTATTTGCATTAATTTACCAGGAAAGTCTAACTAGGCTGAAAAAAAACTTTTCAGTGGTGTCTCAGTCAGAAAAGTTGTAAAACAGTAGTAATCAGTGTATAGTATGCAGCTGAACAAATTATTATAAATATAAAATACAGACATACAGTGTGCAGTAGAACACTTAGATGCTAGGTGTAATAGAACATTGTATAATACTTGTTCAAAAGGTTATAGCTGATTACAAAAGGTAAAGAACATACCATAATAGAACACTGTATAATGCTTAGTCATAAGACAAGAGTTTATTACCTAAGTTATGGAATATAATGGAATATTATTATTTTTCTTAAATGCTTTGTATTAATTTGGAGCTTTTCTTCCCGGGCCTCCACTGAAAATAAGCTTCTACCCAGTCGGACTTTCCTGGTAATCAAATGCGAATAAATAAATAAATAATTATATAAATTATAGTGACAGTTATAGGAAATGTATCAGGTTGAAAATGGCTGCACATTTCACATTCTGAAAGCATTCAGAAGAGCATATCAAGTTGCAGTAGAGCTTATCACCTTCTGCAAACAAAGACATTTTTCTATTTTTTTCTAAAGGAGAACCTATTGAGTTGAGACTAAGGGAGATAAATTTAGAGGAACTTGGAGATGATTAACTAAGGATATGTGGGTTAGATAAAAAGCATGGAAGAAGATGTGGCCATATTAACCAATCAGAGCACAGCAACTTGCGTGATATAAGAGGGAGCTTTATCCTAATGTTAGATTCAGATGAGACAGAGCTGTACAGCTGGAATGTAAAAAATTAACCTAATACTATATCTTACCTTTTGGCATTTCATTTAGAGACCATTACTCAGGCTACATAAGTATTATGTATCTAAAGTAATTGAAAACTTTGCTATAATAAAGCACTAAGAAAGTTGGCGTGTGTGTGTGTGTGTGTGTGTGTGTGTGTGTGTGTGTGTGTGTGTGTGTGTGTGTGTGTGTGTGTGTGCATGTGTGCATATGTGTGTGTGTGTGTGCGTGTGTGTGTGTGTGTGTGTGTGTGTGTGTGTGTGTGTGTGTGTGTGTGTGTGTGTGTGTGTGTGTGTGTGTGTGTGTGCGTGTGTGTGTGTGTGTGCATGTGTGCATATGTGTGTGTGTGTGTGTGTGTGTGTGTGTGTGTGTGTGTGTGTGTGTGTGTGTGTGTGTGTGTTTGTGTGTGTTTTACTTCACTAATATGTATGCTGAGGGAGAGGGAAAGGGAGAGAGAGAGAGACACTGAGAACAAGAGAAAGAGAATGAGGGAAACGGATGGAAAAGTACAAAATGATTTGCGTACATTAAGCAAATAAGGAACAAATGTATCACCTGTAAAGCTGAACTGATAGAAAGTCATGGTGATGAGCACAGGAAGCTGATTTGCCGCTCACCCATTGCAAATGTTTACCGAGTTCTGCTGTCCTCCATGTAATGTTCTATATCACTCCGGAAGAGGTTACTGCTTCCCACATGCAAACAAAACCGCACATGTGCCAACAAGACATTGTCAGCAAACCTTCTTGCTGATATATTTGTCCATATTTCATTTTAAAAAGTACAAACACAGGATGAGACACCTCTTTGTGACTAAAGGAACCATCAGTATTCAGCTGACTCAAGAAGTGTCATAATTGCATTAAAGCATGCACTGGAAAATACAAACTGAAGTTTAAAACTACACTATAGTTACCTGCAACTTTAACTTACTAAATTGTTTATTTTCCCCATGTAATTCTTTATTTATTTTTTTGATCACAAAAGTAAAATCACAGGGTGTAAAAAGAAGCTGGTAAATTTTAAGTGACCTTTCTTAAGTTAAAATGAAATATAATTTTACAATAATGCTGTTTACCGTCACACCTGTGAATCATAACACATTTCTTTTATCCATATCGTTGCCCAGGTAATGATGCCTTTTTTAACTTCCACACCAGCAGATCAGCTGGAAGCCCTTTTATAATGCCGACCACCAAGGTTTGAGAAGGGAGTCTTGTAACCGGAGAGATGGCTTCTAGAGGGAAAATGTAAAGTGTGCATCAAGTCTTCTTCCCCTTTAGGTGATCTGGGCAGGCCTGGTACATACAGGATTCTTCTTTGAGTCAGGAAGTACACCAAACATACATGTTACTGCGACTTGGATAGTTTTGTCATTACATTACTGTTTTCTTTCTTTAGCTCAGCGCTATAAACTTATATACTTGCTACAAATATATCGTCTTACCATATTTCTGCTTAGTTTCTTGCCATACTACGTGAACATTTCCATATATGTTTTGTATTGTATTTCTATCCAGTCTATATATTCTTTTATTGCATGTTATGCAATTACTTCAGAAGTATGTATACTTAAAATGTGATCTGTGTTTATCTTTGTTCTTACTATTTGTTTACTTAAACTTTTTTTTGGGGAGCTTTTCTCCTCGAGTCTCTGCTGAAAAAGGGCTTCTAAGAACCCAGACAGACTAACCCCATTAACAAATGTAAAAATAAAACAAATAAATAAATAAACCTCCATGCAATGATTTCATAGGTAAAACGGCTTTTCAGAACTGGATCTCAGTGCGGGACTGGCATGCCTGCTCATTAGTATTACAGCAATCCAGACATCTTGGTCAACCAGCAAAGGTAAATCTGGATCTTCCTTCAGAGACAGTGCTAGGAACAGGGGATCAGTCCAACAGGCGTAACCGCTTCCTACAAATGCTGGTATATTTCTGTTTGCTTCTCTGCCCCTCTTTTTTCCCAGCTCTGAATTATGCATTCAACATCCTTTTTTTCCGAAACTATCTGTGATGGTAGTTTTAAGAAAATCTTTGTATGATAAAGGTATTAGCTGTGTCCTTATTCGAAATGCTTATGTCTATACTGATCATTCATGCATATTTATTGTGCTGTGCACCCATCCCTTGAATGAATCCTGAAAGCAGGCATATTTTTTCAAGGGGAATCCATGTTACCACAATTGAAATAAACAAATGAACAAATAAAAGAGTGTTTGTTCTCTAGCAATCACAGAGGGAAATCTGTAATGTAGCTAACCATATATGCCATTATAAAAGAGAATTTACCAAAAAATTACCATCTTTCTCTTCTCTAAGGTGGTAACTCCTCAGAGCAGGAATTAAGTAACTTGGGGGAGGGCTGTGAGGGTGATAGCCTCACTCATTTTAGGTGTGCAGTAGAACTTGAAATGCTTTATGATTCTCTCCTTTAGAGAGTTCACTTTCTTAACTATAAGTACTGTTAATCTGATACAGAATTCTGTATTGTGTTTATCTGACAAATACTGCTAAAGCAGAATCTCACTAATAAATATTTAAAGTATTGGAACAAATAAAACTGCTAAAACAGAATCTCATTGATAAATATTTAATGTGTTTGATGTGAGTTAATGAGTAAATATTTTGTAAAAATAAAGTAACATCAAGTAACATTGTGCTTAATTCAGGATATTAGTGTCTTAATTAAGAGTAGTGTTAAAACAGATGATAAAGAATGAATAAGTAAGAAGTATATAGCTGTGATATTGCTAATGCACTATGGTGTTGTTGACAGGGTCCTGGGTTCAAAACTTGGCAGGTGTGATTATTTTTCCGCTTTGGGAAAAACTAAGTTCCCACTAATTACTACATTGATGGGAGCCCAACACTGAAGGCGTTATAAGAGATCTGGGGACACAAGTTCACAGCAACCTCTCCTTCGACCACCACATTGCCACTGTGGTCAGAAAGTCCTTCTATGTGGCATATCTCATTACCAAGGGTTTTGCATTCAGAAAGAAAGAGGTCATTGTCTCCCTCTACTCTTCCCTCATTAAGCCAGTCATCGACTATAATACCCCATTTGGCATGGACGTCACTAGGCACATGCAACAGCTGGAAAGGCCACAAAAGTACCTTACAAAGAGGATTCTAGGCTTAAACACATGTCCTACATGGACAGACTCAAAAAACTCCAGCTATTCTATGTCTCATATCATCTACTAAGTGACGATCTCTGCTTGACTTACAGAGTCATGTCTGACCCAGTTCTGTTAGAAATGCTACATATAATGAAATCCCAATCCCTCCACACCGCACGCTCCAGAGACCTCAACCTCATTACCACAATCAACAAAATATGTTGGAGGGACAGGTTCAGAACCCAGAGACTACCCATGCTCTGGAATAGACTTCCCATACATGTCAATCAGAGCACCTCACTAGCCCTCTTCAAGTGAAACTTTGATGAGTGGATGGGAATTAGAAAGTTCACCCCGGGGATCACTCCAGTGGCTCTACTTGATAGAGGTACTGGGACCTAACAATGGGCGGCACAATGCCAGGGCACTTGTATGGACTAGTTTTGTAAAGGCCTCAGGGCCATTAGCCTAGTACACAAATATGAACCTATGAACTTGTTTACTTTTTGTGAAACAAAGCACCTTTTTGACAGTGTATGGTTAATCTTTACATGAACAAATGAATGATGGTTGCTGTCTTGGTTGGGTGGTCAGTTTCTTAGAAGAGCTGTAGATGCATGACATCAAGTTCACAGAGCTACTAACAAGTAGTGGCCTTGTCTTCTGACCATGCCTATCTGCTGATGGAGATTGTATACATGGGAGTATGTCAGCTTACTAGATAATTACAGAGTGAATGTAAATTGTTTAAGAAACAGCTTTTTCAAACTGTGTTCATGTAGTAAAATGAAATCACTATTTTTAGGGCATTTTGGCCCACACCACCCCAAGCAGAGAGCTTCTATCCTACATCCCTTTACTTAATGTAACAAGTCTGGGGTCACTGCACCTGGAGGTTGGGAGAGTATCCACCCCCACCCTCCACAACCTTGATTTAGTCACCTTTCTGTGAATTGTGCATAACATGCAATTAGCTCTCATATTAGACAATAACTCCCCTGTTTTAAGTATGGCAGCATTGCAAGCTACACCCCATCTCAAGAAACAAAACTTGGGTAGTTTAAGTCCAGAGGGATTTAGGTGTAAGCAGTTTAAGCTTAAAACCGACACCTTAACCCAACTCATCTCTTAACATTAATAAGACATTCAAAGTGTGAAGGTTTATTATTTTCTCGATCTAAGATGGATGAAATGATAAAATGTTCAGGAGGAACAGCTAGGGAATGGAGTATTCCTGCTATTAATGACAGAGAGTGCAATGAAGTGTGTTCATTCATTCATTCATTCATTCATTCATTCATTCATTCATTCATTTATTCATTCTTTCAATCATACATTAATTCATTCAATCATACATTCATTCATTCATTCATTCATTCATTCATTCATTCATTCAATCATGCATTAATTAATTAATCAATTCATTCATTCATTCATCCATTCATTCATTCATACAATCATGCATTCATTCATAAATGTATTCATTCATTATTCATTGATTCATTCATTCATTCAACCATACATTCATTCAATCATTCATTCATTCATTCATTCATTCATTCATTCAGTCATTCATTAAACCATATATTCATTCATTCATTCATTCATTCATTCATACATTCATTCATTTATTTATTCATTCATTAATTCATTTATTCAATCATTCAATCATTCTTTCATTCACTCAGTCATGCATTCATTACTTTATTCATTCATTCAATCATGCATTCATTCATTCTTTTATGCATTCATTCATTCATTCAATCATACATTAATTTATTCTTTTATTCATTCATTTAGTTTTACTTGGTGTCTGACCAGAACAATAAGAATAAGACAGTGACACTCTCAGACAAGTATGACTACAGTCTGTGAATGTGTGTGAATAAAGATGTCAATTCACATTTAGGTTCAGAACTTACAATCCATGCTGTGTTCATCCTTTATAGGTGCTGATTTTCTGATTATTCATTCATTCATCATTCATTCATTCATTCATTCATTCATTCATTCATTCATTCAATCATTCATTCATTCACTTATTCATTCAATCGTACATTCATTCAATCAATCATAAATTCATTCATTCAATCATTCATTCATTCATTCATTCATTCATTCATTCATTCATTCATTCATTCATTCATTCATTCATTCATTCATTCAGTTTTACTTGATATCTGACCAAAACAGTAAGAAGGAGACGGTGACAATTTCAGACAAGTATGACTATAGTCAGTGAGTGTGGGAATACAGATGTCATTTCACATTTAGGTTCAGAACTAACAATCCCACACTGTGTTCATCCTTTATCTGTGCTGATTTTATGATCAGACTATCTAAAGGAAACTAGATGATCCATCTTATTGTTAATGTATTAGGTAAATGCACTAACTGAGAACCTTAATGAAATTATCTGTCCTACTTTGACTATTCCTCTTGCATAATGATTAGAATGCAGATGGAGTGAGCTAGGTTCTGCTTTTGTTTTCAAATAAAGCTTATTTCTTAAACTCATCACAAAAGTGTGATTTCTTTATCAAGGGCAAACTTACAGTATCTTGATGTGCTGTACTCACATGGATTCCCTTTTGGTTCTGTAACATATGGACTCTCACCTTAAGTAAAAACTGCAATATGTGCATATTTAATGAATATTAGAAAACATTAAGTCTACAAGCCAACCAGCTGTAAACAAACGGTTTCACTTTATAATCGCGAATTACTGAAATGTGAAAATTCTAACCCGAGACTGTGAAGTCGAACCATTCACAACACCCCTGACTCACAAACCCAAATCACACAGTCATGAGCATACATACCCCATACACCACTTAACATACACACCATTCCACCCACAGCACACAAACCACACAACCCTACACTACATATAAGCAGGGGGGCAAGCCCCCCTGCACCACACATGTGGGGGGCTGCACCACCCCACACCTCCCTACTTATGTATACCAACTCCGAGGTCACACATAACATAAAAAAAAAGAAAACACATCATGCCATCCTCCACTCGCTCGCACATAAATACACATCACACATACACAAACACCAACAAATCCAACACTCACAGTCACACATACACCTCCCTACCCTTACCCACACACATAACATACAAAAACACACACAAACACTCACTTACCTGCGATTTCAGGCACCATGACACTACACGCGACGTACCGTAAATGCATAAGTGTGGATTAGAGATATTCAAATTCACGTGTATGCACTTTCAGCATTCTGGTTTTCAGCTTCATGGTTTCGGGTTACTGAATTTCGAGATTTCAGTAATTCGAGATTATGAAGTGAAACCAAACAAACATATCTTCTGCTGATGTAAAAATAATTTGCACAATGTCTATATGTAAAATGTTTCAGTCTGATAAAGTCATTTTGCTAGAGGAATGCTGTCATGTCACCCCATAAGCATAGACTTGTGCCAATGAGTCTTACCCAGATAACAAAAAAAAAGATAAATGAAAACAATATATCTGATAATGTGCTTAGTGATTTTCTGTCAAGTGATAAGATACTCACACTGCTTTTTCAGTGAGTTCAATATGTCTTGTGTACTTTTGACACATACTAAATATTATTACATATATCAGGACTAGCCAACCAGTGGAGTAAACTTTGGCTCTAGGTAATTTGGTCACAATGGCTAATATTGATATGACACTCCAACCCCATGTAAAAAAGAGAAAATAGGGAATGATAGTAAGGTTGTAATGGTATTGACACACACATGTCATGTACTCTGCAGAACAGAGGCTGTCTGGGAAAATTATTTTGGCACATGGACAAGATTATCCAGGTTGCTCCTGCAATAGGTTTTACATATTAATGGTGCTGCAGTCACATAATAAACAACAAGACCAATGGTAATGCTGCACAGGCCATTCATGCTATATAATATAAATGTCAATGATGCTGCATGCACATTATAACCAAATGATTGTGGGTAATGCTGCACAGGCCATTCATGCTATATAATATAAATGTCAATGATGCTGCATGCACATTATAACCACATGACCGTGGGTAATGATGCACAGGCCATTCACCATTCATGCTATATAATATATGTCACTGATGCTGCATGCACATTATAACCAAATGATCATGGATAATGCTGCACAGGCCATTCATGCTATATAATATATGTCACTGATGCTGCATGCACATTATAACCACATGACTGTGGATAATGCTGCACAGGCCATTCATGCTATATAGTATACATGTCAATGATGATGCATCCACATTATAACCACATGACTGTGGGTAATGCTGTACAGGCCATTCATGCTATATAGTATACATGTCAATGATGCTGCATGCACATTATAATCACATGACCGTGGGTAATGCTGCACAGGCTATTCATGCTATATAGTATACATGTCAATGATGCTGAATGCACATTATAACCACATAACTGTGGGTAATGCTGCACCGGCCATTCATGCTATATAATATACATGTCAATGATGCTGCATGCAGATTATAACCACATGATCATGGGTAATCCTGTACACGTCATTCATGCTATATAGTGTACATGTCAGTGGTGCTGCAGGCGCATTATAATCACATGACCATGGGAAATCCTGTACAGGCCATTCGTGCTATATAGTGTACATGTCTGGTTCAGGCGCCTAGGCAGAGAGACATTTCCCTGTGGGTCATTTGGTTGGGGACACATGGGTGAAATGACAGTCAGCTGCAGAGAAATATGGCTGTTTGCAAATTCCTTGTGGGCAAAGAGAAGCACACCCTGCCATGCGCACAGCTTTAATAAGCAAATGAATGGTGGCAGAAGAAGTAATGAGTGTTGTGCTCAGTGTACAGTACATATTTAGGTAACTACAACATGTAGAAGTGTGCTACAGCATGGAGGAAATCCTGCAGGATGCTGTAGTCACATTTATACTCCAGTATGTGTTTTAGGTAATGTTCCCTAGACACTGTGAAAAGGGTAGTGGTCCACGCACTCCAATTATAAAGGTAGTGCCCATTCTGCACTGCATTTTTACTGCCACTGACATGCCCACTGGCCAGCCTTCTGCTGATGCCTGCCATATTGCCTGCTGTCTCATGTTCCCTTGGGGACCATGGACATTGTTTTCCCCCTGTGCATTTGGTTACTGAAGTTGTGGGCATGGCAGTGTATGCTTCTCTTTGCCCACATGGGATTTGCAAACAGCCATATTTCTCTGCAGCTGAATGTCACTTCAGGCATGTGTCCCCAGTCAAATGTACCACAGGGAAATGTCTCTCTGTCTAGGTGCCTGTACCTGTACATGCCAGTGGTGCTGCAGGCACATTATAATCACATGACCATGGGTAATGCTGTATGACATAGTATTCATGTCACTGGTGCTGCAGGCACATTATAACCATATTACCATTGGTAATGATGCATGGGCCATTCATGCTATATAGTGTACATGTCAGTGGTGCTGCAGGCACATTATAATCACATGACTACAGGTAATGCTGTACTACAAAATAGTCATCTCATTGGAATTGTGGGCATATTATAACCTCATGACCATGGGTAACACTTCACAGGCCATTCATGCTATATAGTATGCATATTAGTGGTGCTGCAGGCACATTATAACCACATGACCATGGTTAACACTGCACATGCCATTCATACTATACAGTATTCATATCAGTGGTGCTGGAGGGAAATTATAACAACTTGACCACAAGTAATGCTGCACATGCCATTCATGCTATGTAGCATTCATGTCAGTGGTGCTGCAAGCACATTATAAACAACACTGCTATGGGTAATACTGCACAGGCCATTCATGCTATACTGTATACAGGTCATTGGTGCTGCTGCAGGCACATTATAAATACATGACCATGGCTAATGCTGCACAGGCCATTCATGCTATATAGTATACATGTCAGTGGTGCTGTTGCAGGCACATTATAACCACATGACCATGGGTAGTGCTGCACAGGCCATTCATGCTATATAGTGTACATGTCAGTGGTGCTACAGGCACATTATAAACACATGACCATGGGTAATGCTGCACAGGCCATCTATGCTATATAGTATACATGTCAGTGGTGCTGCAGGTACATTATAACCACTTGATAATGGGTAATGCTGCACAGGCCATTTGTGATATATAGTGTACATGTCTATGGTGCTGCAGGCACATTATAATCACATGACCATGGGTAATGCTGCACAGACCATTTGTGCTATATAGTGTACATGTCAATGGTGCTGCAGGCACATTATAATCACATGACCATGGGTAATGCAGTATGACATAGTACTCATGTCAGTGGTACTGCTGGCACATTATAACCACATGACTCTGGGTAATGCTGCACAGGGCATTTATGCTATATAGTATACATGTCAGTGGTGCTGCAGGCACATTATAATCACATGTCCATGGGTAATGCTGCATGACATAGTATTCATGTCAGTGGTTCTGCAGGCACATTATAACCACATGACCATGGGTAATTCTGCACAGGCCATTCATGCTATATAGCATACATGTCAGTGGTGCTGCAGGCACATTATAACCACATGCTCATGGGTAATGCTGCACAGGTCATTCATGCTATATAGTACACATGTCGGTGGTGCTGCAGGCACATTATAACCACATGACCATGGGTAACACTGCACATGCCATTCATACTATGTAGTATTCATATCAGTGGTGCTGGAGGCATATTATAACAACCTGACCACAAGTAATGCTGCTCATGCCATTCATACTATATAGTATTGATATCGGTGGTGCTGGAGGCAGATTACAACAATATGACCACAAGTAATGCTGCACATGCCATTCATGCTATGTAGAATTCATGTCAGTTGTGCTGCAGGCACATTATAAACCACACTGCCATGGATAATGCTGCACAGGCCATTCATGCTATATAGTATACAATTCAGTGGTGCTGCAGGCACATTATAGCCACATAACCATGGGTAATGCTGCACAGGCCATTCATACTATATAGTATACATGTCAGTGGTGCTGCAGGCACATTATAACCATATTACCATTGGTAATGTTGCACAGACCATTCATGCTGTATAGTATACATGTCAGTGGTGCTGCAGGCACATTATAACCACATGACATGGGTAATGCTGCACAGGCCATTCATGCTATATAGTGTACATGTCAGTGGTGCTGCAGGCACATTATAATCACATGACTACTGGTAATGCTGTACTACATAATATTCATTGCTGTACTACATAATATTCATGTCAGTGGTGGTGCAGGCACATTATAACCACATGACCATGGGTAACACTGCACATGCCATTCATACTATGTAGTATTCATATCAGTGGTGCTGGAGGCATATTATAACAACATGACCACAAGTAATGCTGCACATACCATTCATGCTATGTAGTATTCATGTCAGTGGTGCTGCAGGCACATTATAATCACATAACCACGGGTAATGCTGCACTACATAATATTCATGTCAGAGGTGCTGAGGGCACATTATAATCACATGACCACGGGTAATGCTGTACTACATAATATTCATGTTAGTGGTGCTGCAGGCATATTATAACCACATGACGATGGGTAATACTGCACAGGCCATTTATGCTGTGTAGTATTCATTTCAGTGGTGCTGCTGGAACATTATAAATTGCATGACCATGGGTAATGCTACACAGGTTGTTTGTGTAGTGTATTCTGATGGTAAAAGTAAAGGCTCAATTTCAGGTTAAACTATATCTCTAAATATGAACAAGTCCCTATTCGTACCTTACACTTCCTTGCTCTCCCTTCACTCACTTCCTTGCTTTAATTAGTTTCACTCCCCCTACCCTCTGTCTAAACATGCCCATAACCATGTTTTTTTAATCTTTCTCTTACTTCATATTGCATTTTGTATTTGTATTATATCAACTTACCTTTAATTTCTCTAAACTGGCCATAATTTCTGTAAATATTAAATCATTGTCATATAAGTTGTATTGGTTCTTAACCAATATTTTTCACATTATGTCTAATTTGGTATAATTATTTAAACTGTAGATATTTTTGTATTATTTTCAAAGATTGTAAAATGATGGTTCTTAAAATGTTTTTGTAATAGTTTTGAACTTTTCTGCCAGGCCTCCAATGAAAATTGGCAATTATGCAGTCAGACTTTCCCAGTAACCAATGTCAATAAATAAGTAAGTAAGTAAATAAATAAATAAATGTACACAATCTCCTTCTGCATTGCCCACTGCATACTGCAGCTGCTATGAGCAAATGGCAACCATTGTGCAGTAAGTGGGGGTACACAGGCTCATCTTGCAGTACATTCTGCATCTTAGTGGTCATGTGGTCAAGCAGTGTTCTCTGCATCTCAGTGGTCATGTGGTTAAGCAGTGTGCTCTGCAGGTGAGAGGTGATGTGAAGTATTACCTGCTGTATTTGAATGGTTAAGAGTTCATGGGTTCCTTTTGCAGTGCAAATTGTATTTCTCAGATGCTGTGAAAATATCACAGGCAGTATACTATGGCTAAGAGCATACAAGATAGCTTTGCAGTATGCACTGCATGCTGCTCACACTTTGGGCACACTGCAGACATTATTAGCATTATTAACAGCCCTGCAGTATGCAATGCATGCTGCTCATGCTTTGGGCACACTACACATACTATTACCATTGTTGAGGGTCCTGCAGTATGTAATGAATGCTGCTCTTGCTATGGGCACACTGCAAATATTATTACCATTATTGAAGGCCCTGGTTGCACACTACAAATATTATTACCATTATTGAAGGCCCTGGTGTATGCATTCCATGTGATGTGTGCTGTGAGTGCATTACAGACATTAAGGGTAAAAGGGGAAAAAACACTTCCTTTTCACTGCATGTTATGTCTGCTGTGGACATAATGGAAACAGTATTACAATGGATAAATGTGCACAGGATGCTTCTGCAATGTACTCTGAATGTGAACAGCTGTATGCACATCGACAATATTGCCATGGATAAGAGTACACAAGGCTGATACTGCAGTGTCCCCTGCATGTCACAGGTGAAGGGTCAGAATGCAAGTGCATTCTTAATGTCACAAGGCTTGCTGGTATATTATAAACATTTTTACCATAAGTAAGAGTGCACAGGCTGCTCCAGTAGGAGTTCATTCTGCATTTCAGCAGTGTTATATGTGTGGTCATAATATAAACATTTTACCTATGGGTATCAGGTCATTCCTGCAGTGAATTATGAACATATCAGGTGCTGTGGCACATTATAAACCTTGTTATGATGCATATAAAGGCTTCTTTTGCATTATGTTCTACATGTCAAGGATATTTTTGTGCACTACAAACAATATTGCCATGCATAAGGGTACGTGTACTTGTAGTGCATTCTACAAGTCAGAAGTGCTGTGCACATATTATGAGCATTATCACCATACACAGGTTATTCCATCAGCATTGTGTTCATGTCAATGGTACTGTAGACGCATTATACATGTTATTACAATGCAAAGCTGCTTCTGCAGTTTACTCTACATATCACAGATGCAGTGGGTGCATTGTTTGCAGTGTCACCATGAGTAAATGTACATGAGTTGATCCTGCAAGATGTTCTGTATGCCTGTAGCACCATGGGCACAGCATAATACTTGGTTCTTGATTCATGGTACACAGGTTGCTCCTGCAGTATGTCTTGCATGTTTGCAGGTCTATAGGTGCACTGTATAACAACCATGATTAGGGATACACAGGCTTTTCCTGCAGTGCACTCCACTTACTAGAAGTACTCCGGGCACATTATGAGCATTATGGCCATAGGTAAGAGTACTCAAACTGTATCTGCAGTATGCACTGCATAAGTATAGTGGTTTGCACCCATTATAAACATTACCATAGGCAGGGCAACATAGGCTGTTTCTGCACTGTGTACTGCTTATGTATGATGCTGTGTGCAAATTATAACCATTATTACCAAAGGTAAGGGTGCACAGTCTGTTTCTGCAGGGTCCACTGTATGGTACTTTGTACACATTATAAACATTATTAACATGGGTAAGGGTACACAGGCCATTTCTGCAGTGTACAGTGCATATGTATGGTGCCATGTACACATTATAAACATTAATAGCATGCATAAATATGTAGACAGTAGTCTCTCCTTTGATAATCACATCGCCACAGTAGTCAGGAAATCATTCTATATGGCACACCTCATCAAAAAAGGGTTCTCATCCAGGAAAAACGAGGTCATTGTTCCCCTCTACTTGGCACTCATTAGACCCATTATAGAGTACAACACCCCTTTTGGAATGTACCTCACAAGACATCTTCAGCAGCTTGAAAGGCCACAGAAGTACCTCACAAAGAGGATTACTGGCCTCAAACAGATGCCCTACACTGACCATCTCAAAAAATTCCAGCTTTACTCTGTAGCATATGGCCTACTCCAAGGAGTTCTCTGCCTAACATATAAAGCTATGTTAAACTCAGAGCTGTTGGACATGCTACACCTAAAGAAATCCCAGTCCCTCTGGGCCACACGCTCTAGGAACCTAAACCTTGTCACCACAATAAACAGGACATGCTGGAGGGATAGATTCCTGTCCCAGAGACTTCCTCTACTCTGGAACAAGCTACCCATCTATGTCAAGCAAAGTTTCTCATTATCACTCTTCAAGAAAAATCTTGATGAGTGGATGGGAAATAAGAAATACACCCTGGGGATCACTTCTGTGGCTCTGCTTGACAGGGCCACAGGAAATTAACTTTCTTGGGTGGCATAAGCCAGGAAACCTTGTTGGCTAGGCTTACTTAGGCCCTTGGGCTGATAGCCTAGTACCTACCTATGAACCTATAAAGGTACACAGGTTGTTCCTACAGAGTGTACTGCACATGTATGGTGCTGTATGCATATTGTGAAGACTGGTAGAGAAGGGTGAAGGCTGATAGCCTAGCCAGATAGAATTGTGCAGATAATTCTATCATTTGTAAATATCAATGTAAAACTACAGGCTTGTTGTCTTAAATGCAAATAAATACTGTTACATGTGGAAATGGAAATAAACGTGACAACAGTACACTCTACTGACCAAAGTAAAGCATGTGGTGACCCTTTGAAGTGAACAGTGGTGCTGAAAAGTCTAGATGAAGAAATTCTTTCTATTGTTTCAATCAAGAGTTAAATTGCGAGATTTAAACAGAAAATGTATTTTTATTGCTCTGTTTCCTGACTACCTGCAAGATATCAAAAGGGAGATGTTAAGAATGTAAATGCAGTTAATCTGTCAGCCTGGGAGCACCAGGAAAGTGTAAAAGATGATGTAATGTTTATCAGAACTGCAATAGCAATTTAATCAGAGAGAATCAGAAGGCATTGAGCATTTTTGTCTTGATCATCCAATTCACAGCACTGCCTGTTGACTTATGTAAGTTATCTTAGCCTTGTGTTTTCTTTTAGATTAGCTAGGAACTATAAAGATTAGACTAAGTGTTTTTCTGTGATGTCAGAACTGTACTACTGATTTATTTAAGGTATTTCTGTGTGATCTCTGAACTCTTTTGACTAGCACTGTGTAGTAGAAAGTATTGTCTGGTGGTTTTAATTATTTATTATTAAATATTTTAAAACCTTTTAACTGTGGCTGATTTGTGTAGAGATAAGTTAAGCTCTAGAGTACATTGCATATTTATAGAATTTACTGTCCAAGTCACTCTAAATAAGCCTTGACTGATTAGTCACACTACCAATTGGCTAATAATATTGCACAGTAATAACTGGACACCCTTTTAAGGGCCTTTGGGTAGCTGATAATGTTAGCTGGGTGGTGGCAGCCAGTACTAATGTATAGTCTGGGTAAAAGGGGCACAGCTGGAGAACCTGTGCCAGGCTTGCCCAGAAGTGTCTGTGTGGTTGTATAACCTTTTATCTCAAAGTGTGTGTGTGTCAGCTACTTGGGCAGGGACACAAAGCACTGGTTGGACAGAGAGGGTGCTGGAGATTTTAGCTTGCCCAGCTAGGCTGTGATCTGGACCCTATAGCTGTGCCAGTGAGGAGTCTTATTGGGGACCTAGAGAGCAAGAGAGCGACCAGCCCTGGACTGACTGTGATCTCTGTGTGCTCTTAAGGGAAATTGCACTTTACTGTGTGTATGTGTTATCCTTTCCTCATATATGAGATGCCCTCTCTGGTGTTAGTGTTGAGGACTGAGGCTCCTTGATTACTGGGCCAGGGCATGGGCATCACATATTAATTGTTTTGCAGTGGTGGGATATCCACATCACATATTAATTAGGTGGCAAATATTAATTGGCTTGTAGTGGTGTGGGTAGAGTAAATCCTGTAGCTTGTGTACAGTAAGCTTTGAAGGTGTTTTGTACTCTAAATCAGTCATGCAGTGAGTACTCAGTGTTCAGATGACAATTGTTTTATTTCTTTTGTTAGCTTAGTCAGAGTGAGCAGGCAGCATGTCAGCAGAGGAGTATGGAAAGATGACAAGGAGCCAGCTGGAGGAGATGTGCAAGGCTAGGGGACTGGTGCATCGAAACCTGACTAAGGCAGGCCTGATTGCAGTCTTGATTGCAACTACATCAGAAAAGAGCAACCAGGAGGACAATCAGATTGGCAGTGGAGATATAATTCCCTCAGAGAATGGACAGCTCAACCTTTCTGCAGTGGACTTAAAAATCCAGCTGGAGCAAAAGAGACTTGAGTTGGAGGCCAGGCATGTAAAATTAGAAGCAAATGAGAGACTGTGACATTTTCAGTCTGAGGAGAATGAGAAACTGTTACGTTTGCAAGCTGAGGAACAAGAGAGGCAGAGGCAGCATGAGAAGGAGATGCTGACTCTTTGCCAGAGTCATGGAGGTAATGGGGAAGGGAGTAACTGGACCCCAGAAGCACAAAAGGTCAGTAAATTTCTTCTGCAGTTTAAAGAGGGGGATAATTTTGATAGTTTCATTCATATGTTTGAGAGGGTATGTAAACAGTATGAAGTTGACCAAGGGCTCTGGGTACGGTTTCTGACCCCCTTACTCCATGGTAAAGCTGCAACTGTTCTGTCCAAAATGTCTGATGCTGCATGTTTTGATTATACTACTGTAAAAAATAGTCTTTTAGAACTGTTTAAGCTAACACCTGAAATGTATAGGAAAAAGTTTTGCGAGCATAGACGCAAGGCAGATGAAAGTGTGTGTGAATATGTTGCTGAACTGAGTACTTATTTCCATAGGTGGGTGAGTGGATGTCAGGTCACCACTTTTGAAGGGCTGGCAGACCTTTTGGTGAGGGAACAAGCCCTTAGCACTTTGCCTGAGGACATGAAGATCTGGTTAGCTGATAGACAATGTGCTACTTCAGATGAGTTGGGGAAGAAGGGAGACCTATACCTTGCAAGTAGGGCAGCCCTGAACAGGAAGGGGACCCCCAGTACTACTCATGGGTCTAAAGGAACTCATGGTGGGCAGCACAGACTGCCACAACATAATCTGCCGGTAGCACGGGAAGCCACTAGTCCAGGTACATGTCCAAGAGCTAGGGTTAAATGTTTTGAATGCAATCAGTGGGGCCATGTGGCATACAGGTGTCCACAGAGGCAAGGTGGGGAACAAAAGGTGAGGGAGCCAGTAAGTGGGAAAGACAAAATGCCAATAATAGGTTGTACTGATACAACAGGGGTACTAAACTACCATCCTGCAGATGTCCTGAGAGGGAAGGATTTGGATGAGGCATTACCATGTGCTTATGCAGTTACACTCGGTCAGGCTAGGAGACAAGAATGTGGGTCTGGTAGCCTGGAGGAGAACCAGACAGACTGCATGATTTTAGCCAGAACTGGTGAGGTGGTTACTTCAGGGAGGGAGCTACTCTATAGCAGTGAAACTGAAGGTGAGCTACAGCTGCTTGGGGGTACTTATGGTCCCTTGGACAGAGTGACTGCAAAGATAGAGGTGAATAGTAGTACCCAGTTTGACAGTGAGGCACTACTGTCAGAAGATGCCAGACTTCCTGTGCAATGGGAGCTGGGAAGGGTTACAAGGAGAGAGTTGAGACAGGCTCAGCTCTCAGACCCTACATTGCAAGGCCTGAAGCAAGTAGCTACGGAAGCACCTGATTCTCAAGGAAAGGGGGAATCTGCATACTGGAACAAAGAGTTACTATACAGAGAGTGGACCCCTGAGGGAGGGCTAGAAGGTGAGAGAGTACAGCAGTTGATAGTGCCTAAAGCCTACCATCTGGCACTTCTAGCCATAGCCCATGATATTCCCTTTGTAGGTCATATGGGCATAAAACATACGAAGAGGCATATTATGCAAAACTTATATTGGCCTGGAATTTCCAGAGATGTAACAGAGGACTGCAGGACCTGTGAGCAGTGCCAAATGGTAGGCAAGGCAGGAGACAAATTGAGAGCTCCTTTGATGCCTTTGCCTGTGATTGAGGAGCCATTTTAGAGGGTAGCTACGGATACTGTGGGTCCTCTGAGTACCCCAAGTTCCACAGGGAAAAGGTATATCCTAGTAGTAGTGGATTATGCTACACGATACCCTGAGGCAGTGACTTTGTCATCCATTGAGCAGGGAAGGTGGCAAATGCTTTGTTAGAGATTTTCAGCAGGCTAGGTTTCCCAAAAGAAATACTGACTGACAGAGGTGCCAATTTCATGTCAGACCTGCTGACCTGCCTGTGGAAGTCCTGTGGGGTGAAGCACATGAAGACCACCCCCTACCATCCCCAGACTAATGGTCTTGTTAAGAGGTTAAACTCTACAATCAAGTCCATGCTAAGGGCATTTGCAGATCAGTTTAAGAGGGAGTGGGACAAATATTTGCCACATCTGTTGCTTGCTTACAGAGAGGTTCCCCAGGAATGCACAGATTTTTCACCCTTTGAGTTGCTGTATGGGCATAGGGTGAGTGGACCTCTAGATTTAATTCGAGATGAGTGGGAAGGTGAGTGCGAGTCTCACAAGGAGTCTGTTGTGGCATACATCCTAAACCTCAGGAAAAGGCTCAGGGAACTCATGTGCTTGGCCCAGGAGAACCTGGCGGAAGCCCAACAACAGAAAAAGGTGTGGTATGACAGGAATGCTCGAGCTAGCGAGTATGCTGTAGGGCAGCAGGTAATGGTTCTCATTCCTGTCAGACATAACAAGTTGCAAGCAGCTTGGGAGGGTTCCTACAAGGTGATAAGAAAGGTAAGTGATGTTAACTACATGGTGGAACTGCTAGGCAGATGGCAGGGACACAAATTGTACCATGTTAACATGATGAAACCTTACCATAATAGGGAGGCCCTCGTGCTGAGCATTTACAGTGGATTGCAGGAGGAGTCTGAGAGAGATCTGGGGACTGCTCTCCTCAGTGAGACTCAGGCTGACACCTCAGTGGAAGGCGTAGCAATGTCCCAGCAGCTATCTCCTACCCAGGTTGGAGAAATCCGAACAGTGTTGCAGGAATTTGGGGACATGTTCACTGGGAAACCAGGGTGCACCCACCTGGTGCAGCACCAAGTGGATACAGGACCCCAAAGGCCTATTAGGCAGGCCCCTTATAGGGTGCCTGAGAGATTCAGACAGACCCTGAGGGAGGAGGTACAGGAGATGTTGGAACTAGGGGTGATTCAAGAGTCCAACAGTCCCTGGGCCTCCCCAGCAGTGCTGGTGCCAAAGAAGGATGGCAGCACCAGGTTCTGTGTGGACTACGGGAAATTAAATAGTCACACAGAGTCAGATGCTTACCCCATGCTTAGGAGATGAGGCATTTGAGCAACTGGGTGGGGCTAAATATCTTACAACCATTGATCTTACCAAGAGTTACTGGCAGGTGCCCTTGACTCCCAGTGCTAGAGAGAAGTCAGCCTTTGTGACTCCTTTTGGCTTGTATGAGTTCACAAAGATGCACTTTATGATGAAGAATGCCCCAACAACTTTCCAGAGGCTGGTAGATCATATCCTCATAGAAGCAGGAGGGTTTGCCCTTGCTTACTTAGATGATATTGCCATCTACAGACATTCCTGTCCAGAGCACCTTCAGCATGTCAGGGAGGTGCTGGGCAGACTACAGAGGGCAGGGTTGACCATTAAGCCGAGCAAATGTCAGATGGGTAGGGCAGAGGTCTCCTACTTAGGACATAGAGTGGGGATTGGTAAGATAAGGCCAAAACCTGCCAAAGTGGAAGCCATTCAGGCATGGTCTGCACCTGTTACTAAAAAGCAGGTGAGGGCATTTTTAGGGACAGCAGGGTACTACAGAACGTTCGTCCCCAGTTATAGTACCAGAGCTGCTCCCCTCACAGACCTGACAAGGAAGAACAGGCCAGATAAGGTAGTGTGGACCCTAGCATGTGATCAGGCATGCCAGAAGCTTAAAGAAGCGTTGGGAGAACTCCCTGTGTTAGCCAGTCCAGATTACAGCAAATAGTTTGTTGTGCAGGTGGATGCTTCAAACCATGGGGTGGGGGCTGTACTTAGCCAGATTTCTTCAGGGGGAAAGGAGCACCCAGTGGTTTATCTCAGTCATAGGCTCCAACCCAGAAAGGAATGCTATGCAGCTGTAGAAAAGGAATGTCTAGCCATAGTCTGGGCACTGCAAAAACTTTAGCCTTATCTGTATGGAAGGAAATTCACTGTTATGACAGATCACAACCCCCTAACATGGTTAAACAGAGCCAGCCAGCTAAATGCCAAGTTGTTAAGATGGAGCCTAGGGTTGCAAGCATATGATATGTCAGTGCAGCACCACAGTGGGAGTAGCAATGCCAATGCAGATGGGCTCTCAAGACAGGGAATGGGGTGAGGTACACTCAGATAGACCTAACCCTCTCAAGCGGTGTTTCTCAAGGTTCACTTGAAAAACTATCTTGAGTTCTCTGGGAGGGGGGGGTGAAGACTGGTAGAGAAGGGTGAAGGCTGTCAGGCTAGCCAGATAGAATTGTGCAGATAATTCTACCATTTGTAAATATCAATGTAAAACTACAGGCTTGTTGTCTTAAATGTAAAAAAGTACTGTTACATGTGGAACTGGAAATAAGCGTGACAACAATGTACTCTACTGACCAAAGTAAAGCATGTGGTGACCATTTGAAGTGGACAGTGGTGCTGAAAAGTCTAGATGAAAAAATGATTTCTATTGTTTTAACCAAGAGTTAAATTGCTAGATTTAAACATGTAAATGCATTTTTATTGCTCTGTTTCCTGACTAGCTGCAAGATAACAAAAGGGAGATGATAAGAATGTAAATGCAGTTAATCTGCCAGCCTGGGAACACCAGGAAAGTGTAAAAGATGATGTAATGTTTATCAGAACTGCAATAGCAATTTAAACAGAGGGAATCAGAAGTCATTGAGCATTTTTGTCTTGATCATCCAACTCACAGCATTGCCTGTTGTCTTATGTAAGTTATCTTAGACTTGTGTTTTCTTTTAGATTAGCTAGCAACTATAAAGATTAGACTAAGTGTTTTTCTGTGATGTCAGAACTGTACTACTGATTTATTTAAGGTATTTCTGTGTGATCTCTGAACTCTTTTGACTAGCACTGTGTAGTAGGAAGTATTGTCTGGTAGTTTTAATTATTTATTATTAAATATTTTAAAACCTTTTAATTGTGTCTGGTTTGTGTAGAAATAAGTTAAGCTCTAGAGTACACTGCATATTTATAGAGTTTACTGTCCAAGTCACTCTAAATAATCATTGACTGATTAGTCATACTACCAATTGGATAATAATATTGCACAGTAATAACTGGACACCCTTTTATGCCTTTGGGTAGCTGATAATATTAGCTGGGTGGTGGCAGCCAGTACTACTGTATATTCTGGGTAAAAGAGGCACAGCTGGAGAGCCTGTGCCAGCCTTCCTCAGAAGCGTCTGTGTGGTTGCCCTCTCTGGTGTTAGTGACTAGGATTGAGGCTGCTTGATTGCTGGGCCATAGGGATCACACATATTATAAACATTGCTGCCATAGCTAGGGGTACATAGGCTGTTTCTGCAGTGTGGACTGCATATGTATGTTATAATGTTGTACACATTATAACCTTATTACTACTGGTAATGGTACATGCGTTGTTCTTGTTGTACACAGGTCACTTTAGTAGTGCCATGGACACATTTTAGACATTATTACCTTGTGTGCATACACTGCTCCTGCAGTGCACTGTATTTATCAAGGCTGCTGTGAGCACTGTCATTATAAACACTATTACCATGGACAGCAGTACTTGAGCTTCTCTGCAGTGTATTCTACATGTAATGAGTGCATTTAGCAGATAATAAACATTATTATCATGGGTTAGAGCTCAAAGGTTGGTCTTCTAACACATTACGAATGTCATAGCTGATGTAAGGGGACATCCTATGTACCCAGGTTGTTCCTGCAGTGTGCTGTGCTTGTTGGTAGTGCTGTGGGTGCACTGCATTACTACCATGATTAAGAGCACACAGGCTACTCATGCTGTGCCCCTGCATTTCATGAGACCTTTGGGCATCTTCTTGAAAAATTGATATGATTGTAGGATACTGGAATGAGCTGGAATTAACTGGAAGAAACTGGAATGAGACTGGAATGAATGTATTTTTTTTAATTGCCCAGAACTGTGCTGAACATATGTCAGTTTCTCCTTTCTGTGCCAAATCTTCTTGTACATTTAGAATAAAAGTCTGCATACGCTGTGGTTTGGTTGAGAATGTTTTATGTACAGTGGAGGGAAATGTCAACCATATCTAAATATGGATTTCTTAACAGTGCTGATAAACTGAAACAGTCCCCTGCATTCATATTCTTTGTATTCCTTTCCTCATGAATATTATAATTAATATTCTGGAATGCAGGATATTTGACTTGACCTCTGCACTCATACCTGAGTGGCTGTACTGCACTGCCATGACTATATGCATATCAGATCAAAAACAAACTGACTGTGTTTGAAGTATTTCCTAATAATACCAAAACCCTGTAAGTTTGTACATGCCTCTTTAGCCTTGGTTCCCAAGCCTTGTAGTATACAAACAAAATGTTATAAGTATACTGCACATTCTGTTCTTATCAGTATTCTTGGCTGAAGGTTATTTTCACTGATTGAAAGTACATTCACTGAAACGGTATGCAAACTGTGAAGCCTGCTTTAATATAGCTGCATTTCCAGGCTTTTACAATGAGAATATGGTATTTTTGTACATTTAAATGATACCTGATCTAATAACTCCTCTTGAAGATACCTGAGCACACACAGGTATCTCATTTCTGTAGTTACTTTAAAATATAAAATAGCAGTTGTCTCAGAAATGACTAAAATGTGATTTACTTCTGTAATTACTTTATGAATCTATTAATATGTTCTGCAAAGGATACCATAACGATCAGTAGAACTAATATAAAATACGTTTTTTTTTTTAATCTGGTAAATAAACTTTAAATTTTAATTTTGACCACTAGGTGTCACGTGAGCATTTATGATCTGTTTGGATTGAAGTCTCTTAACTCTATCATTTAATTATAACTGTGCAACTTCTAGTGTGTTATAACTAGTAAACTTTCTTTTTTGCACCTATAATACACATATACATATCTTGAAACATAATTAACATATACTGTATTAACTTGTGTCTGTAAATTTTCATCTAGATTGGTTACTAATAATCATGTTTATTTATTTTTTTAATTTCTATATGCTGCAATAGATAGAAGTACCTTTACTAAAAGCTATGCTTTATGTATTGCAGATCTGTACCTTTGCATACCCTCTCAGTGTCTGTTTAACTTTCTGTCTAATGTACAGTAATTGTTTTGTAATGTGCACTGTATTCTGTAAATTAATTCACAAATAAAGGTTGTCCTGTTATGCCTTGGGTAAATTAAATAACTATTACTCCTTATTCTTTAGATAACTTATCTTAATAAGCCTGTTACAAATAATTATGTCAAGTTATTTTCAAAACTAATGACTGAATAATGTGAAGTGGGATGTAACTGCATGTTGTAAACTGTGTAGTAATGCTGTTATGTATAACTGAGTATTAATGTTACATTCTGAAATCTTACTGAAATGTACTAAACTGAACACATAACTGTGAATGTTATATTCTGAAACTTAAATATATTTAGACTAAAGTGATACATATTTATACTGAACATCTAAAATTGCTGTGTATAAATGTTATACTCTAGAAAGTAACTAAATTAATACTAAAGGAATAGCGTTTTTCTGTCAGTGTTACCTGAACACAGATAAAAGCATAAACTGAAATCTGTACTGTTATACAATTGTGTGAAAACATTAAAACATTTATGTTTGCATTAACTCTAATCTGCATAAATGCACATTTGTTGAATATACATTTTAACTTTAAGATTTTAGATAACTGAAACACATTTAAAAAAACATTGAAGAAATCCATATTTGCTGTATACACATCTTAGATACTTCAGTTGTGCACCACAGCTCATGCCAAACTTAGGCCTTACTCTGCATTGTCCCAGCCACTGTTGAGGTATTGAAAGGGCTGCTTTCTTTCTCCATTTTGCACTTAGGCCTTCCAAACCTTCCCTTTCCCATCTCCAGTGCAAGTCTGGGTGGCTGATGCAATCTTGATTATATTTACTCTGCATTATGGAAAATCAACCTGGAAATAATTTAAATATCCATAACTGACACTGTGTCTTTTTGTAGCAATAATAAAACAACAAAATTAAACACTAAGAACCAAAACCACCCAGAGGAAACAATTCATGGATATACTCTGATGTATCTCACAGACTTTATTTAGCACTTTCATCAGAATATAACCTTTGACTTCTTCAGAATAATAAACCAAAAAAGCTGTTGAGTTTAAAAAGCCCTCTTTTATAATCTCTTATAATCTCCCTCCTTTCTCCATATCCCCAGTACGACTCCCCACAGCTATAGATTTGAGATCTCATCTGAGTGACCAAACCAAGACCTCCAGCACTCTCTCTGTCCAACAAGTGCTTTGTGTCCCTGCCCGAGTAGCTGACACATACACTCTTTGAGGTTTGATTTATACATCACACACCTGGGAAAAGCTGGCACAGGTTTACTATGTCCCCTTCTACCTAGACTATAACATAGTTCTCACTGCCTCCAGTCACTCCTTATCAGCTACTTTAAGGCCCTTAACAAAGACTGTCCAGTCTTAGTATGTAATGTTACTATCAATGCAAATGGTAATTTTACTAAGAGCAAGGGTATTAAGAGTGGCCCACAGTGTCACCAAATAAATATGAAAGTACTCTCAGAACTTAAATAGCTCTACAAAGTTCAGCCACAATGAAAGGTTTAAATATATTTAATAATAAATAATAAATAATAAAAGAACAAGAAAATACTCAGTATATAATTACAGTGACATCAGAGTACAAAATCACAAGAAATATTTAAAACAACATTGCAGGACAGTCTCAAATAAATAAATAAAAAAAAATCTAAATTAAGGTTTGCTCTATTCCTGACTATATCTAAGAGAATTATAATGTTTCCTAGTACCTTACTTCATCAGAGCAAGGCAAATGTGTGGTGAATGGATGTTATTTAATTTATTTGTTTATTTTACATTTGTTGACCAGGATAGTCCAACTGGATACATGTCCATTTTCAGTGGAGGCCCAGGGAGAAAAGCTCCAAGGTAGAACATACAGTAAAATCACAAAATGATTACAAGTTGCAAACAGTTTACAGGCTCCAGTTGAGCAAGCAGGTAATATAATCATATATTTTTAAAACAGTGTTGACAAACTGACTAGGCAATGTAACATGATTACAGACTATACAGGAGGATCTAGTCAGGTTTTGAACAAGGACATAGCCCGTGAGTTTTAAAGTATAGCTTGGGGCTTTTTTGAACTAAGAGAGTGTTCAAGAGTAAGATCAGCAGGAAGAGAGTTCCAGGTTTTGCCAAAAGAGTTAGCAAACAGAGAGTCCCCAGCAGAGTTGTTGATTTTGGATGTTTGAAACAGTAGTTTATTAGAAGAGCAAAGTGACTTCAGGTTGCTGTAAGGGTTGATGATATTTTTATGTGCAGGTGTATTATCAGGGTGGTTGAGAACTTTATGGGCAATTATAAGCTGGTTGTACTGAAGAAGGCTAGGCCATTCTAACCATGCCAGAAGATTTAGGTTGTGACAGTGGTGGGTCCTATAGGCCATGCCTGTTGCAAATCTAGCAATATGGTTATAACAGCTGGAGAGTTTGCTAAGAGCGGATTTGCTCAAATTAGTGAGTAGAGGGGAGGCACAGGGAAGAGTGGAGAGTAGATGGGAATGAGCAATAGCCATCCTAGCAAACGGAGTAAGGAAAGGTTTGACCTTATAGAGGGAGCCAAGGATTTTGTTAATGGTTTTGATAGTTTGATTGACATGGATATCAAATTTGAGGGTGTTGTCTATTGTGACACCTACGAGTTTGGTTTGCACATCTGGGGAGATAATGGTACCATTATTAGATTTTATGGTACAGAGTAGTGAGGTGGGGGGTAAATGGTACGTTTATAGATTTTACGTAAAGAGTTACAAGTGGGGGAGAAAAGAAGCAACTTTGTTTTGTTAGGGTTTAATATCAACTGATGGTTAGAGAGCCAGTTTTCAACTATATTGAAAATATTCTGGGTTAATGTCATTAGATCTGTCGGGGAGGTGGCTAAACAAATCAAGTCATCCTGCATATTGGATACAGGTAGCATTTCGGATGACAGTGGGAAGGTCATTAATAAAGAGAGAGAGAAAAGAATGGGTCCTAGTATGGAGCCCTAGGGGACACCTAGGGTGATGGGTAGATGGGTTGATAGTTTGTCCTGCCATAGGATAGCTTGTTGTCTACCACACAGGTAAGATTGGAGCCATTGAAGCACATGGCTATTTAGTAATAATGCCTTAAGGGTGTGCATGAGTATTTGGTGGTTGACCATATCGAAGGCCTTGGAGAGATCTAAAAAGAGAGCTTGCTATTATTTAAGTTATGGTTTATGGCGTTAGAGAAGAATAGGAGGGCTAAGGTGGTACTGTGGTGTGGCCTATAACCGTGCTGAGAGTTAGCCAACAGCTTATTCTGGGTAAGATAATGAATAAGTTGTTTATGGACACACTTCTCCATAATTTTATCCAGTGGTGATAGAATAGCTATGGGTCTAAAGTTTGACAGTTTGAAGGAGTTGCCTCCTTTATGGAGGGGTATTACATGAGATATTTTCCAAATGGAGGGGCTGGTGGCTTCAGATCAGGTTCTGTTGATTATGATGGAGATGGGGTATGCTATGGCAGCTGCTGCATTTTGCAGATACTCTGATGGGATATCAGCTGCTTGAGTAGTTGGTTTTAATTTCTTAATTAGAGATCTGTTAAGTGATATAGAAACAGGCTGAAAGCTAAAGGAGTGTGGGGTATTGGCTGTGGCAGAATTTGGGTTTGAGCAGCTGGGTGCCAGTTGGCTGGCTAGGGATTGGATAGTCTCTGTGAAGAAACTATTGAAGGTATTTGCAATATCCTCTGGGAATTTATGGTTGGAAGCTGATGGGGTAGGAGTGGAGGACTGCCCCAAGTGAAGAAGTTTGTTTACTCCTGCCCAAATCTTTTGAGGTTTGTTGTGATATTTTTGTAGAAGATGGTAGTAGAAGTTCGTTTTGGCTAGTATAATAGATTTATTTGTGTGATTCCTTAGCTGTCAGTATTGATCTAGTGGGTCTTTTGTGGCATGCCATTTGTCCCATGCCTTTTGTGGCACGCCATTTGTCCCATGCGTTTTGTGGCACGCCATTTGTCCCATGACATTTCTAGCTATGATTTTAGATTTGGTCTCTTTTGAGAGAAACGAGGCAGTTTTTGTTTTGGTTTTAATGGAGCGAGAAGGAGGGTGAGAATCAAGAACAGTAAGGAATATGGAATTAAAGTACGGTACCACATCGTCCAGGGAAAGGGTATGCTACTGCATCGTCCAGGGAAAGGGTACGCTACTGCATCATCCAGGGAAAGGGTACGCTACTGCAGCATCCAGGGAAAGGTGCTTTAGGATTGACCAATTGCAAGCTTTAAGTTCATTTTGAAAATTGGTGGACTTGAAGTTCTTATTATTTCTGATGGTTGTAAAAGTGGTCTCGTGGGGAATGTCCACCTTGTGCTTGATAATGTATGCAAGTAAGTGGTTACTTAGGTCATCTAGGAGGGTCCCTGACTTGTACATATAGGGGTGGCTGTTGATAAGTATCCAATCTAGGATACTGTCTTTGTTATTGGGTTTGCCTATCCTGGTGGGGGAGGACATGAGCTGCATAAAACTGTGTAGGTTGACATGGGTTGTAGGAGATTCTGAGGAACAGATGTCTCAATCGATGTTAAAATCTCCAAGCACCATAGTTTCTTGGGAGTAGGTACTGGATAACCAGTGGAGGATGTCCTCTCAGGCATTTGTATTATTACCTGGAGGAATGTAAACACAGACAATGTTTATGCATTTCTTATTGTTAATCTGTAGTTTGGTATTAAGAATTTCTGCATTATTAAACTGGGGTGGTTGTAGGGAGACCATAGTAACATCTAGTGTATTTTTATAGAGTACAGCTACCCCACCACCCTGCCTAGTAGTATGATCTAATCTAAGCATGTCATACCCTGGAGGGGGGGTATTACCTCATTGTTACAGTACACCTACCCCACCACCCTTCCTAGTACGATCTAATCTAAGTATGTCGTACCATGGTGGTATTACCTCATTGTTGCAGTACACCTACCCCACCACCCTTCCTAGTAGTATGATCTAATCTAAGCATGTGGTACCCTGGTGGTACTACCTTATTGTTACAGTACAGCTACCCCACCACCCTTCCTAGTAGTATGATCTAATCAAAGTATGTCATACCCTGGTGGTATTACCTCATTGTTACAGTACAGCTATCCCACCACCCTTCCTAGTAGTATGATCTAATCTAAGTATCTCATACCCTGGTGGTATTACCTCATTGTTACAGTGCAGCTACCCCACCACCCTTCCTAGTAGTACAATCTAATCTAAATATGTCATACTCTGGTGGTATTACCTCATTGTTACAGTACACCTACCCCACCACCCTTCCTAGTAGTACGATCTAATCTAAGTATGTGGTACCCTGGTGGTATTACCTCATTGTTACAGTACACCTACCCCACCACACTTCCTAGTAGTACAATCTCATCTAAGTATGTGGTACCCTGGTGATATTACCTCATTGTTACAGTACAGCTACCCCACCACCCTTCCTAGTAGTACGATCTAATCTAAGTATGTTGCACGATCTAATCTAAGTATGTCGTACCCTGGTGTTATTACCTCATTGTTACAGTACAGCTTCCCCACCACCCTTCCTAGTAGTATGATCTAATCTAAGTATGTCGTACCCTGGGGATATTGCCTCATTGTTACAGTACAGATACCCCACCACCCTTCCTAGTAGTATGATCTAATCTAAGTATGTCATACCATGGTGGTATTATCTCATTGTTACAGTACACCTACCCCACCACCCTTCCTAGTAGTATGATCTAATCTACGTATGTCATACCCTGGGGATATTGCTTCACTGTTACAGTACAGCTACCCCATCACCCTTCCTAGTAGTACAATCTAATCTAAGTATGTCGTACTCTGGTGGTATTACCTCACTGTTACAGTATACCTACCCCACCACCTTTCCTAGTAGTATGATTTAATCTAAGTATGTTGTACCCTGGTGGTATTACCTCATTGTTACAGTACATCTACTCCCCCACCCTCCCTAGTAGTATGATCTAATCTAAGTATGTCATACCCTGGTGGTATTACCTCATTGTTACAGTACACCTACCCCACCACCCTTCCTAGTAGTACAATCTAATCTAAGTATGTCATACCCTGGTGGTATTACCTCACTGTTACAGTACACCTACCCCACCACACTTCCTAGAAGTACGATCTAATCTAAGTATGTCATATCATGGTGGTATTACCTCATTGTTACAGTACAGCTACCCCACCACCCTTCCTAGTAGTACAATCTAATCTAAGTATGTCATACCCCAGGTTTGGCTGGATGTCTCCATCCATTGTCAGGCTGTAATGCAAGCTAACAATGAGTTTCATAATTTTGTTTATACATTTTTGGTAATGTTTAGTTTTGGGGCTGATATATCGGGGTCTAATTGGGTGGTAGTTTTTAGGAATGGTGGGGTCAGGTATATGGGGAATTATGAAGTGGTCAGTATTGTTTGATATTGATGTAGTGATAGTTTGGGATTTTGGATAGTGGACACCTAGGTAGGGCTGACTTTCATAGGTGCTGAGGAGATATGGAATGAGTAACAGAGGTAACAGTGAAAATAGTAGCAGTATTTTGAGGGGTAACATAGTGCCTGACTGGGGCATTATGTTGGAACTGTATTTGGAGAAGTATAAATTAAGAAGACTAGGAAGATTAGTGGCATGTGGGGGGGTGGTTTGATCTAAGAGGTTATCTTTGATAGGTTATAGTGGAGGGGTGTGGTTTTCAGAGCTTTAAATTTAGCACCAATGGGGGCTGGTGGAATTTGGGGGCAGGGTGGGGTGTGGAGCAAGCCCAAGCACAGCGAGGGGGAGTAGAGCAGGGCCATTGCAAACCATGAGGTACCTGATTCCTGTGCATGCCAGGTAAGTAATTGTAAAATATTATATTTTATTTCTCTAGTTTTATACTACAGATGTTATATTTTATTGTCATGTCCAAGATAGAATACAAATATTTTATTCAAATGAAAGACAGAATACAGAATGCTCATCCTCTCTAAGAGACCTCTCAGTTAATATCTCAGATATTATTGCTGGGCTAGCTTGCAGATGGCGTTCATTTCTTGTCATCTGACTCTCCTTCCCTGGCCCAAAAAAACCATTTGATAGTAGTTGGTAGCATTTGGCATCTACCTGTAAAAATACATAAACAAGGGCTTTTCTTATATCTTTGATAGGATAGATGCAGGAAGTCATAAAACACTTCAGGACAAATAAGAGCTTCTCAAGCAGACATTGTGTGTTGTGTAGCTGACCTTGCTGGACCAAAGTTAACCTCCTGTGTTCCAGTTTTCACTGCTAAAATATATACATTTAAGCAGTTATAATAGCGCATATACATTACATTTTCTCTTCAAGCAGGGCACAATGTGGATACATCTTTAAAGTAGAGTACTTTATAAAATAGCTCTAATACATGTGTAACACAAGCATAAATTGCATATAATTATATACAAAATGCTTTATTATGTACAGTGGAGTACATGTCAACCATATCTGAATACTGTCTCCAATAACAGTGCTGCTAGACTAAAATAGTCCTCAAGACTGCCTGCATATCAGTCCAAATGATCCAAATGAACTAACTTAACTAATTGTGTCTGAGGTAATCAAAACTCTGTAAGTTTCCACACACCACTTTAGCAGTAAGGTATAAATATAAGTATCCAAACGAAGAAATCTCCAGATAACCAAGCAAAAACGATAAATTTTATTATGTACAGACAAGCGCTTTCGCCAATAGTGGCTTCATCAGGTCTATCTTATACAAGTTAATTAAAGGCTATTTATATATAGTCTTGGCTATTCAATCAAGCATGAATGGCATCACTTAACTTAAAAGGGAAATGTCATTTTTTCAACATACTTATGGATAGTAGCATCATCATATTCCCTTCTGATATATATTCATCACTACCATCATGAACCATATTAAAAACAACCCTCATATACATGAGTATATATATATTTAAAATCAAATAATAAATATATATAAAGACTGAATACATCCTTAACATCATATATACAAATAAACATGTCACAATTGCATATCCTGAGTGTCCTATATAATATGTAGAAATAATGTATAAAGTGCCTGTGCTAAAATGTGTATGTATTCACATATATATGAATAGATATAATTATGGGACATCCATGCTTGTGTGTGCGACTGCTTAGAATATATGGAGAAACTAACTTAATGAATACATATAAAAAGTGTGTCTAAATCTATATACTAAGTCATGTTGGCTGTGTTTAAGTGAATATGTTAATCGAAACACAGCACATGCTTGTTAAAAAATACTAAAACAATATATGTGAATTAAAATGTACACAAATGCTTCTATGAATGTTGAGAATGTGTACTTCTGTATAGTAATAAATGTAGCAAATAAGACGTAACAGTATTCTTAAAAATACATATAGTATATAAACATAAATAGAACACTTTAAAAAATACATATTGTAGAAATATAAAGATATATTATGTATGAGATACATCTATAAATCAGAGACGATCTTACTTAATTTTCCTTCTTTTCCTCAGTTTGGGTTTTATGGATACTCTCTCATTTAGACCTCTCCCATTGTCTGCTCTTAATCGTATAATCCAGTCATTCTCTCTATCTTCCGTATGGTTTCGAATGTCTCCTCCTCTGCTACTAGTTGGTACTATTTCTAAGACTCTGAAACGGAAAGTATGTGTAGGGTCATTTTCTACCACATGTTTGGCTAAAGCGTTGTTCTGATAGCACTTCTTAATGTGATACACATGCTCTCTGATACGGTCTCTAAATCTACGGTTAGTTTTCCCTACATAGAAACACTTACATACTGCGCATACTGCTAAATACACTATATTGGAAGTCATGCAATTGGCTGCAGTAGTAGTTTTAAAAACTTTCCCTGTATCTGGGTGCGGGAAAGTAGCATTTGTGTCTATATAGGGACAAAAGTTGCATTTGCCACATGGCTCAGTGTGTCCTGTAATAGCAGTAGACTGGCTTCCCTTGGTATCACATAACATCCTTTTCAGATTTTTTCGGTTTCTATATTGAAATTTAGGGGTTCCACCTACAATATTCTTAATTTCTCCATTTATATCAAAAATGCTCCAATATTTACTTATAATATCCCTGATTCTATGACTGTCAGAGGTAAATGATGTCATGAATTTTACAACTGAGGAACTATACTCAGTAACAGTATCTCTGGGTATGTTATCAGGACCAAAATATGGTGTGGCAGTAGTTTCCTTAAATTAGGTAAATCTTGTAAATTGCTCTCCACCTCATGTTCTAGGTATCCTCTCTCAGATAGCCTATTCTTCAACAAATCTAGTTCTGAGTTAAAACCTTCAGTTGTCGGATTTAATCTGGAGGCTCTTATACCCTGTCCTCTTATAATGTTCTTAAACACAAATGACGGGTGCATACTTGATCTCACTAGCAGAGTTACTGTAACATGCTTTTGGAAAATCCCTGTGTTAATCAACCCATTGGGCAATTTCTCTATGTACAAATCGAGAAATTCAATCTTACTCTCTGAGTAATTTAATGTAAAAGTGAGAAAGTCCGTTAGGTCATTGATGGTACTGAGAAACAATTCTAGTTGTTCCGCTGTTCCTTTCCATAAAGGAAAACATCATCAACAAAGCGTCGATAGAATGTGACATATTCAACAAAGAGACCTGTTTTAAATAACACCTCCTCCTCCCAATGAGCCAATACCATATTGGCGCAACTATTAGGCATGGGGTGCCCATGGCTACCCCATCCACCTGCCTGTATGTGGTGTCATCAAACATAAATATATTGTTATTTAAAACCAAGTCTAAAAAATGTAGTATCAATTCTACCTTGGTCATACTGTAGTCACTGTGTTTCTTTAGATAGTCAGAAATAAAAGACAATCCTTCCCTGTTCGGTATGACTGTGAATAAAGATTGTATGTCTAACGTAGCAAACATGAAAGACTGTGTTTCAAATTGATCACCAATACATTCATATAAGTCTAGTAAAAATTGTTTTGAATCTTTTAGTACAGACTTATTATTGTTTAATATAGGTCTAAGGTTCTTTTCTATATAAACTGATAGGTGCTCAGTAATCCAACTTCGTCCTGAGACTATCGGTCTCATGGGAGGGTTGACCTTGTTCTTATGGATTTTTGGTAATCCATGCATGATCGGAATTAAAGGTTCTTTAATCATTAGATAACCAAACAGATCTTCATCAATTTCGTTGTTATGGAACAAAGCCACTAGAATATTCTTAATTACTGTTATGATTTTTCTTATATCATCAGAGTCTATAGTTTCATAGAATCTATCTTGTAACATATCCTTCATGGCCACATAATACTGATTCAAATCCATTACTACAATTCGTCCTCCCTTGTCTGCTGGCCTGACCACAATGGTGCTGTCAGCCTGTAGGCCCAATGTTCCAATTAATCATCCTATTATAGAAACCTATCAACGGCTAACAGAGGATGAATTACATAAGTACCACAATGAACATAGAGGTAGGAGACAGTATTATCCAGACAATCTAACCCATGGTGAGAGAATGGGCTTAAAGGGCCTACAGGCTGACAGCACCATTGTGGTCAGGCCAGCAGACAAGGGAGGACGAATTGTAGTTATGGATTTGAATCAGTATTATGTGGCCATGAAGGATATGTTACAAGATAGATTCTATGAAACTATAGACTCTGATGATATAAGAAAAATCATAACAGTAATTAAGAATATTCTAGTGGCTCTGTTCCATAACAACGAAATTGATGAAGATCTATTTGGTTATCTAATGATTAAAGAACCTTTAATTCCGATCATGCATGGATTACCAAAAATCCATAAGAACAAGGTCAACCCTCCCATGAGACCGATAGTCTCAGGACGAAGTTGGATTACTGAGCACCTATCAGTTTATATAGAAAAGAACCTTAGACCTATATTAAACAATAATAAGTCTGTACTAAAAGATTCAAAACAATTTTTACTAGACTTATATGAATGTATTGGTGATCAATTTGAAACACAGTCTTTCATGTTTGCTACGTTAGACATACAATCTTTATTCACAGTCATACCGAACAGGGAAGGATTGTCTTTTATTTCTGACTATCTAAAGAAACACAGTGACTACAGTATGACCAAGGTAGAATTGATACTACATTTTTTAGACTTGGTTTTAAATAACAATATATTTATGTTTGATGACACCACATACAGGCAGGTGGATGGGGTAGCCATGGGCACCCCATGCGCCAATAGTTATGCCAATATGGTATTGGCTCATTGGGAGGAGGAGGTGTTATTTAAAACAGGTCTCTTTGTTGAATATGTCACATTCTATCGACGTTTTGTTGATGATGTTTTCCTTTTATGGAAAGGAACAGCGGAACAACTAGAATTGTTTCTCAGTACCATCAATGACCTAACGGACTTTCTCACTTTTACATTAAATTACTCAGAGAGTAAGATTGAATTTCTCGATTTGTACATAGAGAAATTGCCCAATGGGTTGATTAACACAGGGATTTTCCGAAAAGCATGTTACAGTAACTCTCTGCTAGTGAGATCAAGTATGCACCCGTCATTTGTATTTAAGAACATTATAAGAGGACAGGGTATAAGAGCCTCCAGATTAAATCCGACAACTGAAGGTTTTAACTCAGAACTAGATTTGTTGAAGAATAGGCTATCTGAGAGAGGATACCTAGAACATGAGGTGGAGAGCAATTTACAAGATTTACCTAATTTAAGGGAAACTACTGCCACACCATATTTTGGTCCTGATAACATACCCAGAGATACTGTTACTGAGTATAGTTCCTCAGTTGTAAAATTCATGACATCATTTACCTCTGACAGTCATAGAATCAGGGATATTATAAGTAAATATTGGAGCATTTTTGATATAAATGGAGAAATTAAGAATATTGTAGGTGGAACCCCTAAATTTCAATATAGAAACCGAAAAAATCTGAAAAGGATGTTATGTGATACCAAGGAAGCCAGTCTACTGCTATTACAGGACACACTGAGCCATGTGGCAAATGCAACTTTTGTCCCTATATAGACACAAATGCTACTTTCCCGCACCCAGATACAGGGAAAGTTTTTAAAACTACTACTGCAGCCAATTGCATGACTTCCAATATAGTGTATTTAGCAGTATGCGCAGTAAGTGTTTCTATGTAGGGAAAACTAACCGTAGATTTAGAGACCGTATCAGAGAGCATGTGTATCACATTAAGAAGTGCTATCAGAACAACGCTTTAGCCAAACATGTGGTAGAAAATGACCCTACATACTTTCCGTTTCAGAGTCTTAGAAATAGTACCAACTAGTAGCAGAGGAGGAGACATTCGAAACCATACGGAAGATAGAGAGAATGACTGGATTATACGATTAAGAGCAGACAATGGGAGAGGTCTAAATGAGAGAGTATTCATAAAACCCCAACTGAGGAAAACAAGGAAAATTAAGTAAGATAGTCTCTGATTTATAGATGTATCTCATACATAATATATCTTTATATTTCTACAATATGTATTTTTTAAAGTGTTCTATTTATGTTTATATACTATATGTATTTTTAAGAATACTGTTACGTCTTATTTGCTACATTTATTACTATACAGAAGTACACATTCTCAACATTCATAGAAGCATTTGTGTACATTTTAATTCACATATATTGTTTTAGTATTTTTTAACAAGCATGTGCTGTGTTTCGATTAACATATTCACTTAAACACAGCCAACATGACTTAGTATATAGATTTAGACACACTTTTATATGTATTCATTAAGTTAGTTTCTCCATATATTCTAAGCAGTCGCACACACAAGCATGGATGTCCCATAATTATATCTATTCATATATATGTGAATACATACACATTTTAGCACAGGCACTTTATACATTATTTCTACATATTATATAGGACACTCAGGATATGCAATTGTGACATGTTTATTTGTATATATGATTTTAAGGATGTATTCAGTCTTTATATATATTTATTATTTGATTTTAAATATATATATACTCATGTATATGAGGGTTGTTTTTAATATGGTTCATGATGGTAGTGATGAATATATATCAGAAGGGAATATGATGATGCTACTATCCATAAGTATGTTGAAAAAATGACATTTCCCTTTTAAGTTAAGTGATGCCATTCATGCTTGATTGAATAGCCAAGACTATATATAAATAGCCTTTTAATTAACTTGTATAAGATAGACCTGATGAAGCCACTATTGGCGAAAGCGCTTGTCTGTACATAATAAAATTTATCGTTTTTGCTTGGTTATCAGGAGATTTCTTCGTTTGGATACTTATATTTATACCTTACTGCTTCACACTCAGTTAACCAGATTTTTATGGACTTTACTTACAAATATTTTATTGTCAAGTCCAAGACAGAATACAGAATGCTCATCCTCTCTAAGAGACCTCTCAGATTAATATCTCAGATATTATTGCTGGGCTAGCTTGCAGAATGACGTCATTTCTTGTCATCTGACTCCTAGTTCCCTGGCCCAAAAACAACCATTGATAGTAGCTGGTAGCATTTGGCATCTACCTGTAAAAATACATAAACAAGGGCTTTTCTTATATCTTTGATAGGATAGATGCAGGAAGTCATAAAACACTTCCAGGACAATACAGAAAGCTTCTCAGCACAGACATTGTGTATGTAGCTGCATAAAGTAATTTAATTTCAGCTATTTTTCTGAAACCTTGCTGGACCAAAGTTAACCTCCTGTGTTCCAGTTTTCACTGCTAAAATATATACATTTAAGCAGTTATAATAGCGCATGTACATTTCTGTTCTCTTCAAGCAGGGCACAATGTGGATACATCTTTAAGCGTAGTACTTTATAAAATAGCTTTTCAACACACATGTTTTTACAAACCTAGTTTGATATATACATGACATACAGCTCTAATACATGTGTAACACAAGCATATTACATGAAGCATGTTGACATTCAGAAATGACACATAACCATTTACAAAATTCCAGACAGCTGTGCTGGCAGTATCTCCTTTTATCACACTTCTATATAAATCATGTTGATATTCACAAATTGCATATAATTATATACAAAATGCCAGCTAGCTGGGCTGGAAGTACTACCGCTCATCATAGTCTTTATCTGTTAATTATGCAGAACTGTACTGGACAGGTGCCAGTCTCTCCTTTATGGATCAAATCTTCTTGTACATTTCAGAATATGGTTAACAAACACCGTGGTTCAGTTAAAAATGCTTTATTATGTACAGTGGAGGTACATGTCAACCATATCTGAATACTGTCTCCAATAACAGTGCTGCTAGACTAAAATAGTCCTCTGTATTCATATTATTCATATTCCTTTCCTCATGAATAGTATAATTAATATTCTGGGATGCTGGATATTTGATCTGACTTCTGCACTCATACCCAAGTGTCTATACTGCAAAGACTGCCTGCATATCAGTCCAAATGATCCAAATGAACTAACTTAACTAATTGTGTCTGAGGTATTTCTTAATCATATCAAAACTCTGTAAGTTTCCACACACCACTTTAGCCTTGATCCCCAAGCCATGTATCATACAAACAAAACATATTTGTACACAAATGTACAGCACATTCTGTTCTTATCAATACTCTTGACTGAATGTTATTTTCACTGATTAAAATTGCATTCACTGAAACTGTATGTACACTGTGAAGGCCTGCTTTAATATTGCTGCATTTCTAGACTTCTACAAAAAATACTGTATTTTTGTAAATTTAAATGATGCCTGTTGTAATACTTATAAACATCTTTAATATAAATAAGCATGTGCTGGCTACTCTGGCAAAGTATTCTGCATGATAATGGTGCTATGGGTGCATTGTAAACATTACGGGCTTAGGTAATGGCACACAGGTTGCTCCTGCACTGTTCTCTGCATGTAAGTTTCGCTATGGGCACACACAACCATTATTGGTATGGGTAAAAGTAGAAAGGCTGCTCATGCAATTTGTTCTACCCCATAGCAGCTCATTAGGTATGTAGTAAACATTAGCATATGGTAAAAGTTATTAATATTATAATTGTCATACTGGCTGTTACTATATTGCCTGCTGTATGTTACATGGGATGGGGGCACATTATACACATTGACAAGTATATGGGTACACAGCTTGTTCTTACAGTGTGTTCTGCATTTCAGCAGTGCATTGGCATGTTAGAAACAATATTACAAATAGGAAGGGTACACAGGCTGCTCCTGCTGGGTACTATGCATGTTACAAGTGATGGAACAATGTAAACAATACTCTGGGTTACTGTACACAGGCAGCACCTGCAGAGCACAGTGCATGTCACAAGTGATGTGGGCACATTGTAAACATTGTTATTCTGTGCTACGGTACACAGGTTGTTTCCCCAGTGCCCTCTGCATGTCACAAGTGATGTGGGCACAATGTAACCATTATTACTCTGAGTTACAGTACACAGGCAGCACCTGCAAATCACAGTGCATGTCACAAGTAATGTGGGCACATTGTAACCATTATTGCTCTGGGTTACAGTACACAGGCTGCACCTGCAGAGCACAGTACATATCACAAGTGATGTGAGCACATTTTAAACATTATTACTCTGGGCTACAGTACATATATTGTTTCCAGACTGCACAGTGCATGTCATAAGTGATGTGGGCACATTGTAAACATTATTATTCTGGGTTACGGTACATAGGTTGTTTCTCCAGTGCCCTCTGCTCATCACAACTGATGTGGGCACATAGTAAACAGTATTACTCTGGGTTACTGTACACAGGCTGCACCTAAAGAGCACAGTGCATGTCACAAGTGATGTGGGCACATTGTAAACATTATTACTCTGGGTTATGGTACACAGGCTGCACCTGCAGTGCACAGTGCATGTCACAAGTGATGTGGGCACATTGTAACATTATTACTCTGGGTTACAGTACATAGGTTGTTTCCCCAGTGCCCTCTGCATGTCACAAGTGATATGGGCACATTATAAACATTATTAGTGTAGATTATGGTAGAAGGGTTGTTTCCACAGTGCACTCTGCATGTCACAAATGATGTGGGCACATTTTAAACATAATTACTCTGGGTTAAGGTACACAGGTTGTTTCCACAGTGCACGGTGCATGCCACAAGTGATGTGAGAACATTGTTCATAGCTTCATGGGTTCATAGGCAGTTACTAGGCTAATGTCCCTGGGGCCTTTACAAGCCTAGCCATGTAAAAAACACATGTACCCTAATTGACCATAGTTAGATAGTCATTATTAGTTAGGTGATTTTATGATCAGCACTTGTTACCCCTGTCCGTGAGGGACATAGATGCCACCCCTAGGGTGAATTTATGGCCACCCATCCAATTGTCAAGGTTGCACTTAAATAGGGTCATCAAGGAGCACTGCTTCACGTGAAGTGGGAACTTATTCCAGAGGATCGGCAATCTCTGTGTGATACATCTGTCTCTCCAACATGTTCTGTTAATGTCACAGACAAAGTTAAGATCCCTGGAGTGAGTGGTTTTTGTCCCATTTGGTTTGCTGATGTGCAACATTTCCATTAGGGCAGGATCAGAGACTGCTCTGTAGGCCAGACACAGGTCACATCTTAGCAGCCTGTGTGATACAGAATACAGTGACAATGCTTTCAGTCTTTTCATGTAAGTCATGTTTTGGAGGCCCTGGATTCTCTTGGTTAGAAACATATGTGGCCTCTCCAGTTGCTGCTGGTGTCTGGTGAGATACATACAGAAGGGAGCATTGTACTAGATTACTGGTTTAATAAGGGTCAAGTATAGTAGTGTTATAACCTCCTTAGTCTTGGATTCGATGACCTTATTTATGAGATGCGCAATATAGAAGGCTTTCCTCACCACTATGGACACATGTTGATCAAAGTTTAGATTGCAATCAACCTGCATTCCATGTCTCACACCACTAAGTTTGAGCTAAGAGTGGTGCTATCTATATCATAATTAGCAAAGGCTACTTCTTTGACAAAGGGATAATGAGGCATTTCTTTGCATTTAGTTTTAGTCCATGACTTTGGCAACAATCATTTGTCTGCAGCCCCTTCTGTAATACGTTAACATTGTTGGGGGATGGTATGATTGTTTGCCCAGTTTACAGTCATCTGCAAACTTGGCAAGCCACAGGCCATCTACTTTTTTTGGACCTCAGAGAAATAGATTCCAAACAGTACAGGGCCTAGCACATATCCTTCTGGTACTCCACTGGTAACTGGTCTACTGGTGGAGGTAGACTGCCCAACTTTGACAGTGTGCATTCTGTCAGAGAGCCAGTTGGCTACTAATCTACTGATGTATCAGTTAATCACCAGCTGGAAGAGTTTATCAGTGATCCCTAAGTGTGGGATTGTGTCAAAAACCTTGGCTAAATCAAGATAGCTGGTATTTACTGCTTTGCCTTCATCCAGGGCTTCAGTGACATTCTAAAAGAAGTCTACCAGGTTTAATAAGCAAGCTCTACCTTTGATGAAACCAAACTGGGTCAGGTCAAGAGTTTGAAGGTTGTCTATGTCCTTGTTGATAAGGTCCATGATGATTCTTTCAAAGGCCTTGCAGATAAGGCTAGTTAGGTTTGTGGGTCAATAGTTCCCTGGGTCAGTTGATAGACCACGTTTGTGCAGAGGGATTACTGTTGCTGTTCCCCACTCTGATGGAACAAAGCAAGTGCCCAGGCCATGGTTAAAGAGGGTGCCAAGTGTTTTCACTAGGTCTTGTTTTAGATTGTTTAGTAAGCAGCCTGGGATATTATTTGGTCCCATAGAGGCCATATTTTTGGGCTTGTAGAACACTTGTATACTTGGCAGAGGACTGGTGTGATGAATGCTTTGGGGTATGTCAGACAGGGACAGGGGTTGAAGTTATTGTCCAATCTGCCAGCTAGTAGGTTGGCAATTTCCTCAGGTTCAATGTGAGTGGTGCCATCCATTATAAGTTCGGACCACAGCTGGACATTCTCCTTTACGTTTTGGATGTCACTAAAGAATGCCTTATGGTTGTCTTTAACTAGGGATGCTAATTTATTCTCATGATTAGCCTTAGAGGACTTTACAAGATATCTAATTTGCTTCTTCAAGCTGTGGATAGTATTCTTCCTCTATTGAGTAAGTTCATACTTGTTCTTAGATATCAATTTCTTTCTTTTATTATATAACTTATTTCTACTTACAGTCCACCAGGGTGGCTTGTTTTTTTGGGAGGACCTGGTTTTGGTCCTGTCAGGTACAGCTGAGTCAATATATTTGTTTATTTAAGGGGCTATATAGGGCATTTGTGTACTTTTCTGCATAGGAGTTATTGTTGGCTGTGTTAGCAGGGCTTTGAAACTTTTATAACATCAATTAGTAGACTATAGTTTGCTTTGGAGAAATGTTTCAGTTTTTTTTTTACTGCTGTGGGAGTGTCAGGTCTGATCTTTACTTTAAATGAGACAGATTTATGGTCTGTTCTTACCAGGGAGGGCAACACACAGGGAGTAGTGCAGTGCAACCCCCCCCATGCTGATGAGCACTAAGAAGTCTAGGACATTTGAGTCCCTTGTGGGAGTGCAGACCAACTGTTCAAGGGCATTTGAATTAACAAAGTCCAGGAACCTCAGTCCAATTGCATTAGTACTAGTGTAAGTCACCCATTCAATGGAAGGACAGTTGAAATATCCCATGACAAAGGTGTTTGGCTGTATACTGAGCAACTCTAGCAAGGCCAGGTAGGTGGTGTACTTCTCCAGGTTCATGGAGGGGGACCTGTAGCTAACGATAATGTGGCAGGGTATTTTGCCTATCATTATTTGGACCTGGAATAGCTCAAGAGAGTCATACTGCTTTACCACTCTTGAGGTGTATTTGGATTTAATGAAGACAGATACACCTCCACCTTTGGTTCTTTCTTGGTCATTTTAGGGTCTGAATGTGGGAAAGACATGGTAACCTTGTACTGCTGGGGTGCTGTCTGTGGCCTTGAACCAAATCTCAGTGACTGCACAGATGTCAGCATCTTTCAAGGTGAGGAGTGCTTCCAGGGAGTGCAGTTTACTTTTTAGGCTCCAAGGATTAAGCAGCATGACCTTGAGTTTATCTCTAGTGGATTTCTTTACATTGGAAGTTTATTTGTTTTAACATTTCCTAAAAAAGGCACTATGGGGGAGTCAAGCATCTTTGCCAGTATCCAAAAACCTTGAAGAGAAAGGCGAAGGCCATCTCTGGCAAAACAACATGGTCAGTTGACCATATTTTCCCAGGCTGACAAATACGGGATCCCTTTGGAGTGACACCAGAAGCTAAACCAATTATTGAAATACATATTTTTTTGTCTGTATTGTGGCATCATCCTAGGAAAAGGTAGAATGCTGCTTGGGACTAGGGACATACCTGCCTGGGACATATAATCTGAGAGTTCAGTCATGTCTTTCTTTATATAGTCCAGAGAAGTACGTCTGAAGTAATTCACTCCAACATGTACTATGACAGAGACATAATGATAATTGTAGCTGAGTGACTTGAGTGCACATGTGATTTGACAGATCCTGCCACCTGATTGTGACCTTCTCCTTGTCAAACTTGGTGAGGAGGCTGTCTGTTTTTCTCACTATTGAGTCACCCATGATCAGGATGTTAGGTTCTGATGTGTTTTGCTTCAGGGGTTTAATTGTTGGGACACTGATATGTGTGTTGTTATGTGTAGTGGTGGAGTCCATTTATGCACCAATATGTGTAGGTTGTTTGCTTTTGAGAGGTCTCTGGTCTTTAGATAGGCTCTTAGTGAGTACCTCCATATATGAGGCTTCATGTTTCTTGATCTTATCTTGTGTGAGTAGAGAGGTGTTCACTGACAATCCATTTGATATCTTGTTTATTGTTATGTGAGAGGACTGATTATAGTATCATAGTATAATTGCATCTATTCACATACTGCCATTTGTTTGCTTTAGGATCAAGTGGTTGTCTGTATACATGAGGCAAGTGCTACATTTCCTCAGGATTTCCATGTCAATCAGCCTTGCTGAAGAAATGTTGAGAAACTGACTGTCCAAAGTAGTAGGCAATTCTTAAGTACTAATTTGTGAGAGGGCAATATACATCAGCTATTGCTCTGGGATTAACAAGGGGATGTATTGTATAGAAGATCAGGGATGAAAAGTGGTGCAACACTGCTCAGTGCTCAGCTGAGCTGCCTGCAGTGTAGAAGTGCATAGCTCCACTGCCTGCAGAGCAGCATGGAACCTAGGAGAGTTTCACTGACTGGTGCTCAGAAAAAAAATAGTTTCTAGGTGTTTGTATTTATACAAGGCACCACTATCTCCCATGACACAGTGCACTGCTATGTATAAATGTGAGGCTTATGTACACGTGAAATTAACAGTTTTAAACTGATCTACCAATAGGAAATCACGCAATTATCCTTCCTTAACTCATTACATCTGAGTGATCCTCTAGGTGCACCTGAAGTTAACTCCTACTGACGCCTCCAGGCTTCAAATATTGTTTGTTCATATTTATAGGTTCATAGGTTGGTACTAGGCTATTGGCTCTAGAGCCTATACAAGCCTAGCCATAACAATTTCCTGGATATTTCTTCCCACAATATTTAGTTCCCTGGACTCCTGTCTAGCAGGGTGACTTATGTGATCCGCGGAGTGAATTTCCTATCACCCATCCAATCGTCAAGGTTCCTTTTGAAGAGTGCCAAGGAAGCACTCTGCTTGACATGTATGGGCAGTCTATTCCAAAGTAAGGAGAGTCTCTGGGTCAGTAACCTATCCCTCCAGCATGTTGTGTTCATTGTGATGACAAGGTTTAGATCCCTGGAGTGTGTAGCTCTGAGGGATTGGGATTTCTTTAAGTGGAGCATGTCCAACAGCTCAGGGTTTAACATGGCCTTGTATGTTAAGCAGAGATTGCCTCTGAGTATACGATATGCCACAGAGTATAGCTGAAGTTTTTTTAGACAGTCAGTATAGGGCATCTGCTTTAGGTCTGTGATTCTTTTAGTGATGCATTTATGCGGCTTTTCCAGCTGTTGCAGATGTCTTGTGAGGTACATACCAAATGGGTCATTGTACTTTATAATGGGTCTAATAAGGTCATCAATAATTCCAAAACCTTGAGATGTACAAGGTTTTAAAAGATTTCTTCTTAAAGCTCACACAATGGAAAACTCAACTGCATTAATATTTGACCTCTGTTTAGTGCAGGTAAAGAGATTTTAAATATTGTCTTTATGATATTAATTTATATAGACATAATTTTCACATTTGTCTAAATATCTCGACAACCAAGTAACACAGACAGAACTCCTTAGCCTCATATGAAAGCTATCAGCTAGACGAATAACATGTTGCTAACAGTATGTGTGCAACTTTAGTGGTTGCTGAGATATTGTAAGTTGTTTACTGTTGTTAACTACTACTGTTATGCATTACTTAATGCATAGGTGTAAACACTGATGTGTTCTTAGCTAGCTATGTGTGAAGACACTCATACAATGGAAATTAAAACTTGGTGTACTGCCTCTGCCTACCTGTATTACTTTTCCTCTCTCTACCCATGGTATTTTTGTCTCTCGCTCTTTTCCTGAATTACTTGCTCATAACTAATCTCCCTACTCTCTGTTTTCATAGCCCTAGTGGATTTTTCCCTGAAGTTTTCTCCTGGCCACAGTACAGGCAACACAGGTTTGAGGACCTTAACAGATACCCTGCAACTCTAACCATCAGTCCGGGAGCCACCACTTTAAGCTTAAAATAATACCACTGAAGTATGTGTCCCAGTGAATAACTACTACATGATAAGCTAATTTTTTAATTAATGCTAGACTTTATAAGCACAACAAGAATTTACAGTGTTTTGTTTTGCTAGTCGCCACAAAAAGCAGATGCCAGCAGCTCCTATCCTTTCTCTTTAGTTACCCACTATCCTCATACTGTTTCTGTGCATATTCTTCTGTTCTGTACTTTATCCTTCTCTGAATTCATTTCTAGCTTCACTCATAACTGCCTTTCCTAGTGCACCTGCCCTATTTTACTGTCTTCAGACTCTTACATATTAATGTTTTTTTTGCTCTGCTTTTAGCTGCTAGTAATACCTCTCTCTCCCCCTCTAACAACCTTCACTATTGCAGCTTATTTTAACCATACAGCACTGAGTTTGCTTCAAGTAAATCTACTTGTGTAGCTTGAGGCCAGTGTCATTTTGTAAGCATACTTCTGCTTATATTTTATTTTTTTGTATTTTATTTCTGGTGACTATACCTTTAGAAACTTTATATCCTCATCTCTCAAGCTAGTTTTTTGATTGTTTCTCTGACTTCATCTTCACCAGGGTGCTAGCCCTGCTCCATTCGCCCTCGCTACACTCAGGCTCACTTTGTTCCCCTACCCTACCCCCATTTCCACCCACCCCATTACAATTAACTTTATATCTATCACTTCCCTTCCTCTCCCACTAGCCACTACAATTCCACTTACTGCCTATTGCCACTGCCACCTTACTAATCTGTCAATCTTGTCAACACCACTTCCTGTATACCACGGTCTCTACCTACTCTATCTGACCATATTTTATTCCATCTATTATTTTCTAATATCTTCTAATATCATTCTCTCCTCACTAAAAACCTACTTTATTCTAGAGATATCCATCCCAACCCTGGCCCCTCCTCTCTCCCCAACACCACCTTTACCCTGCCCCATCTTACTCCTCTAACAGTCACCAACCTTTGTCACAACAATCATCTCCATCCAAATGCTTAACTATTTACTCATTGAATATTCAGAGTCTAGCAAATAAAGTTACTGAGCTGCACTCATGGATAGCTCTCACTACCCCTCACATCCTCTCCATATCTGAAACCTGACTCTAGTCACAAATCTCAAATAGTGAAATACTCCCACCAGGTTATAATATCTTCTGATCTGATAGACCTGTAAAAAAAAGGGGGTGGGGTGGTGTGGCCATCCTCTACTCAAACAACCTTAACCTCTCACCATACCCTTTCCCAGTTCCTGACTTCCTCCCAGCTGAAATCATCATCCTTAACTGCCATCTGACTCCCCCCAAAAAAACTTGCAATTGCCTCTATCTTCCTCCTGGTAACAATCTGCCCATTCTTGAAAACATCCTATCCTGGTTCTCCCACAACATACCATATGAGACACTTATCCTTGATGATGTCAACAATGATTGGTCCAAACTCACCACTGACTCCCCCCCCAACTCAGTATTCACCTACATGACTTCCACCAACTTATAACATCTCCCACTTGCTTCCATAAAAATTCCACTTCCAGCTCCATCATAGACTGGATCCTTACCAATTCCCCCAACAATACCACAATCCCGCCACCTTACCAGACTCCTTCAGTGATCATCTCTCTACCACCATCTTAAGACACTACTCCCATATTACTAAACACCTGCTTATCAAAGACTGTCAAAAACTATCGACTTTCAATTCATCCCAATTTAACTCCATTCTCCACAACATAGATTTGTCCATCCTAAAACACCTCTCCCTAAACAATGCTGTAAGCACTTTCAATAGCATCTTCATGAGTACTCTAAACTCCTTTGCTCCCTCTAGGAAGATCAGAGTAAAATCAAATCATGCTCCCTGGCTCTCCAAGAAGACTAGGTCCCTTATGAAACAAAGAGATTGTGCTTGGAAAACCTGGACTAAAACTAAACAACCACCTCTCCTTCAAAAATGCAGGCAACTGAGGAACCTTGCAAAAAACATACAACTAATGACAGAAAGTTATACTATAGCTCTGCTCAGCTTAACAACAAATCCAATCCTCGAAAATTTTGGTCAATTCTCAACAACATCCTCTATCCTGGAAAACCCTCTAATCCCTCCCCATACCCTAACTCTTCCTCTCAGGAAACAGCTACCCTTCTGAATAAAAACTTTATCTCTTCCATCCAAAATCTGGTAACCTCTAAGCCAAACTCTACTTCGACACCCACCCCTCCAAGTCCCACTAACACAACTTTGTTTTCTTTTGAACCAGTTCCCATTACTTACATCAAATCTTTGCTACTCAAGCTAAAACCTTGCTCTCCTTCCACTGACAATCTATCTCCTACATTTCTCAAACTTGCTGCTGACTCAATTGCCTATCCTATATCTATACTAATTAATCAATCTATTCTGGAATTAACTGTCCCCACCCTTTGGAAATCTTTCTTCACTATTCCTCTTCATAAAGGTGGAAACTACACTGACCCCTCAAACTACTGACCCATTGCCATTCTGTCCCCCCTCTCCAAGATATTAGAAAAATGTATTCACTTATAGCTTTTCAATCACCTCCTCATACACCACTTACTTACCCCTACCCAACATGGATTTCGTCCTCACCACAGTACCACCACTGCCCTCCTCGCCTTCACTCATATCAGTGCAGAGGCCCTAGACAACAATAAACTCATTTTCTGTCTCTTCCTAGATCTCTCTAAAGCCTTCAATACTGTCTCTCATCCCCTACTACTATCCAAACTCACAAATCTCCACCTATCCCCCTCCGCACTTGCCTGGTTTAATAGTTACCTATCTGGCAGGGAACAATCTGTCAAATGGCTCTCATCCTCCTCACCTTTCCTTCCCATCTCCATTGGTGTTCCCCAAGGCTCGATCTTGGGACCCCTTTTGTTTAACATCTTCACCAATGATCTTTACACCTCATGCAAAAAATCCTCCCTTATTCAGTATGCTGACGACTCCACACTTATATCCATCTCAAATAACATTCCTGAACTACACTCCCTGACCCAACAGGCCCTACTATCCACTGAGCAATGGCTCTCTCACAACCTATTAATCCTAAATCCCAAAAAGACCAAACTCCTACTTTTCCTTTCCCATTCTCTTTCTCATCACAAAACCTCCTTTTTTATTACATCTTTTAACAATACAACTATCCAACCTGACACCCACACAAAACTCCTAGGGATCATTATCAATGACGAACTAAAGTTCAACCTACACATACTCCAATGTATAAAAAAAAAAAAAAAAAAACAGAAACTAGGTCTGCTATATCAGAACAAAAAAATCCTAACCTCTGAATCTAGACTTACCCTGGGCCAGGCACTCCTCCTCCTCTCCCTCTTATATGTTCTTACCAATATCCAGGCCTCCACTCTAAACAAACTCCAACAGACTTACCATAAAATAGCTAGATTCATTACTAACTCCCCATACAACTCACACCACTGCATTTCTTTAAACTCTCTTCAATGGCTTGAACTTCCCCAATTTCTGCTATCTTATCAATTTCATATGCTACACTCTATTCTTTATAAACCCTCCTTCTGTCCATCTCTATCTTCCTTAGTCTCCATCTACATCCCATCCCAGACCCTCCATACTTCTAACCAACAATTACTTGATATCTACCACCCAAAAAGGTCAGTAGGCAAACTACTCTACAAACACTCCCTTGCCCATGCTTGGAACAAACTTCCCCTTGACTTATGTTCAATCTCCCACACCTCACACTTTAAAAATGAACTAAAAGCTCAAAAGGACCATACTTAGTACCTCATTACACCTCTCTCTCCAATGTGTCTACTATGCATTTGCATCATTTTATACAAATCATTTTTTTTATTGTTGACCTATTGAACTATATCAATGTAAAATTGTTACTTAGCTTATTTTTAATGCAACTTTAACTTTTTGCATGTAACCCAACATATGTGAATCTTTTTGCTATAACTGCTATTATATCAATATTGTTTAAAATTGTACTTGTTTAAAAATGTACAACTGGAGCTTTTCTCTTCGGGTCTCCACTGAAAATGAGCCACAAGCCCAGTTGGACAAACCTGTTTAACAAATGTCAATAAAAAATAAATAAATAAATAAAATATTACAAACATAATAGTTACTGTGTTTACTGTGACTTATAAAATTCAGTTTAAGACCTAGAACCTTAAGAATGCTACCACTATAAAAATTGTTTCTGCTGAAGGGTTTGCCATTTATAGTTCATTCATACCACCTATGATTCCAGAGATATGAACATTTGTTTGAAATGTGAGGACATAATTTGATTCTGTCAAAAGGCTTAGGCTTCACCCATTGGAAGTTAGAGTACAAACTTCCTGAGCTCCACTGGAGTGAATGAGTTAAGCAATCCCCAGCACAACAAGGCTATATCCAGGCAATTATGTCACAAGGGTGCAGGGGGGCCCTTCTTAATGTAAGATAGCTGGATTTCAGTTCAAGTGTATGAAAAACAGGATAGATTCAGCAAGTCTGGATCTAGTCTGTGCTAACTAAGCAATATTTCAGTGCAAAACAAGTGCAGATAATGAATCAGGGACAAACAGTAAAAACAGTCAAAAAGACACAAATGAATGTAGAAAATAATAAAATACTATTGAAAAGTGTAGATTACACATAAAATAAACACAATTTCTTGTTCTTAGCTTTGGAAGGCTTGAATTCAAGCAGAAACACTCAAGACCTCTGGCAAAGGATGTCAAACAGAGAACAGCTCCAGTTAATTGAGCAGTATTATTTTGGGTTATGGTACACATGTTGTTTCCACAGTGCACTGTGCACGTCACAAGTTACATGGGCACATTGTAAACATTATTACTCTGGGATAGGGGAGAAAGGTTGTTCCCACAGGACACTTTCCATGTCACAAGTGGTATGGGCACATTGTAAACATTATTACTCTGGGGTAAAGTACACATATTGTTACCACAGGGCACTGTGCATGTCACAGGAGATAAGAGCACATTGTAAACATTATTACTATGGGATTCAGTGTGCAGGGTGTTTCCACAGTGCACTGTATGATATGGGCAGATAGTAAACATGATTACACTGTGTTATGGTGCACAGACTATTTCCACTAGGCACTGTACATGTCACAAGTGATGTGTGAGCATTGTAAACATGATTACAGTGGGTTAGGAAAGACCAGCTGTTTCCACAGTGCACTGTGCATATTATGAGCGATGTGGGCACATTATAAATATTATTACTCTGGGTTACAGTACACAGGCTGCTCCTGCATAGTGTTGTGCTTGTTACAAGTGATGTGAATACATTGTAAACATTATTAGTCTGGATTGTGCTAAACAAGCTGTTTCCAAAGGGTACTGTACATGTCACAAGTGATGTAGGAACATTGTAAACATTATTACTCTGGGATATAGTAAACAGATTTCTTCCACAGTGCACTGAGCATATCATAAGTGATGTGGACACATTGTAGACATTATTTCTTTGGGTTACAGTACACAGGCAGCTCTTGCATAGTACTGTGCAAGTCACAATTGGTGCTGGCAACATTATTTTTCTGGGTTATGATACGTTTTGTTTTCACAGTGCACTGTGCATGTGATAAGTGATGTGGGCACATTGTAAGCATTATTAATCTGGGTTAAGATGCACTGGTTGATTCTGCAGGGCATTGTGCATGTCAGAAGTGATGTGAGCACTTTGTAAATGTTATCACTCAGTGTTACAGTACACAAGTAGTTTCTCCAGTGCACTGCACATGTCACAAGAGATATGAGCTCATTGTAAAAATGATTACATTGGGTTTTGGTTCACAGGTTGTTTCCAATAGGCACTGTGCACATCACAAGTGATGTGGGCACATTGTAAACATTATTTCAGTGGGTAGGGTAGACAGCTTGTTTCCATAGTGGACTGTGTAGGTTATATGTGATGTGGGCACATTGTAAACATTATTACTCTGGGTTATGGTGCGCAGTCTGCTCTTGCATGGCACTGTGCATGTCACTAGTGATGTGTGCACATTGTAAACATTATTAGTCTGGGTTACTCTAAACAGGCTGTTTCCAAAGGGTGCTGTGCATGTCACAAGTGATGAGGGCACATTGTAAATATTATCACTCTGGGCTGGGGAACACAAGTTGTTTCCGCAGTGCATTGTGCATGCCACAAATTATGTGGGCACACTGTAAATGTTATTACTCTACTACATTGTAAACATTATCATTCTGGGTTATGGCACACAGCTTGATTCCACAGTGCACTGAGCATGCAAAAGTGATGTAGGGACATTGTAAACATTATTATTCTGGGTTACGGTACACAGGCTGCTCCTGTATGGCAATGTATGTGTCACAAGTGATGTGAGCACATTGTCAACATTATTAATCTGCCTTATGGTGCATAGGTTGTTTCCACAGTGCACTATGCATGTCAACAGTGATGTGGACACATTGTAAACATTATTACTGTAGGTATGGTGCAGAGGCTTTTTCCCAATTGCACTGTGCATGTCACAAGTGAAGTGAGCACATTGTAAATATTATTACTCTGGGTTACAGTACACAGCTTGTTTCCACTGTCCACCGGACATGTCAGAGGCGATATGAGCACAACATAAACATTATTTATCTGGGTTACAGTATTCAGGTTGTTTCCACAGGGCAAAGTACATGTCACAAGTGATGTGGGTACATTATAAACATTATTACTCCAGGTTAGGGTACACAGATTGTTTCCACAGTGCCCCTTGTATGTCACAAGTGATAGTGATATGGGCACATTGTACACATTATTACTCTAGCGCATTGTAAACATTAGTACTCTGAATTATTGTACACAGGTCATTTTTGCAGAGTACTGTACATTTCAAAAGTGATGCGGGCACATTACTCTGGGTAATGGTATACAGGCTGCTCCTGCATGGCACTGTGCATGTCATAAGTGATGTGCCCACACTGTAAACACAATTAGTCTGGGTTATGGTATGCAGGTTGTTTCCACAATACACTGTGCATGTCAAAAGTGATGTGAGCACATTGTTAACACTATTAGTCTATGCTACACTACACAGGTTGTTTCCAAAGGGCACTTTGCATGTCACAAGTGATGTGGGAACATTGTAAACATTATTATTATTATAGGTTATTGTACATAGGGTGTTTCCACAGTGCACTGTGCATGTACAAATTGATGTGGGCACATTGTAAACATTATTAGTGCACTGTGCATGTGACAAGTGATGTGGGTAGATAGTAAACACTATAACTATGGTTTGCGGTATACAGGTTGTTTCCACAGTGCACTGTGCATGTGACAAGCAATGTGGGTACATTGTAAACAATGCTAATCTTGGTTAAAATATACTGCTTGATTCTGCAGGGCACTGTGCATCACAAAAGGGGTGTGGACATTTTGTAACCATTATTACTCAGTGTTATGGTACACATGTAGTTTCTGCAGTACACTGTGCATGTCACAAGAGATATGGGCACTTGTAAACATGTTTACACTGGGTATTGTATACAGGTTGATTTCACTAGGCACTGTGCATGTCACAAGTGATGTGGGCATTTTGTAAACATTATTACTCTTGGTTATGTTACAGAGATTGTTTCTACCTTGCATTGTATGTGTCAAAAGTGATGTGAGCACTTTGTAAACATTACTGCTCTTGGTTCTGGTACACAGACTGCTCCTGCATGGCACTGTGAATGTCACAAGTACTGTATGCACTTCGTAAACATTATTACTCTATTTATGGTGCACAGGTTGTTTCTACATTCCACTGTGCAGGTCATAAGGAAAGTGGGCAAACTATAAAAAATATTATTCTAGGTTATGGTACACAGGTTGTTGTGAATGTCAGAAGTGATATGGGCACATTGCAAAATGATTACTCTGGATTAAAGTACACAGGTTTTGTCCACAATGCGCTGTGCATGTCATAAGTGATGTGGGCACATTTGGACATTATTACTCTGGGTTACAGTACACAGACTGCTCTTCCAGATTGCTGTGAATGTCACAAGTGGTGTTGGCACTTTGTAAACAGTATTATTCTGGGTTATGGTAAAAGGTTTTAATGTCACAGTGCACTGTGCTTGTCTCAAGTGATGTGGACAGATTGTAAACACTATAATTAGGGAATCCAGAATACAGGTTATTTCCACGGTGCACTGTGCATGTGACAAGTAATGTGGGCACATTGTAAACATTATTAATCTGGGTTACAAAACACTGTTTGAGTCTGCAGGGCACTGTGCATGTCAAAAGTGAGATGGGCACTTTGTAAACATTATTACTCTGGGTTACGGTACACAGGTAGTTTCTGCAGTGCACTGTGCATGTCACAAGTGGGCACCTAGTAAACAACAGATTGTAAACATTATTATTCTGGGTTATGGTACAGAGGTTGTTTCCAAAGTGCACTGTTTATGTCAAAAGGGATGTGAGCAGATTGTAAACATGATTACTCTAGGAATGGTACAGATGTCGCTGTGCATATGACAAGTAATGTGGGCACATCATAAACATTATTACTCTGGGTTATGGTACACATGTTGTTTTCACCGTCCAATGTGCATGCCACAAGTGATGTGGGGACAATGTAAACATTACTATTCTGGGGTATGGTAGGCAAGTTGTTTCCACAGGGCACTGTGCATGTCACTAGTGATGTAGGCATATTATAATCTTTATTACTCTGGGTTGGTTTGCACAGGTTGCTTCCACAGTGCACTGTGGATTCCACAAGTGATGTGGGCACACTGTAAACATTATTACTCTGGGTTACGGTATACAGGTTGTGTCCACAGTGCACTGTTCCTGTCACAAGAAATATGGGCACATTGCAAACATTATTACTCTGAGTTATGGTATGCAGGTTGTTCAACAGTGCACTGTGCATGTCAAAATTGATATGAGCACATTATTACTCTTTGCTACAGTACAAAGGCTACTTCTGCATGGCACTGTGCATGTCACAACTGATGTGGAAATATTGTAAACATTATTGCTCTTAGTTATGATACACAGGCTGCTCTTGCAGGGCACTCTGCATGTTAGAAGTGAAGTGTACATTTTCTAAACATTACTAACCTGATTTACAGTACACATATTGTTTTCACAGTGCACTGTGCATGTGAAAAGTGATGTGGGTAGCATTCTTAACCTCAGACAGAATCAGTAGAATTAGTTCTTACATAAAAGGAATATGTTGGAGATGTGAGGAAGTACACAATGCAGATTGGAACCACATTTTCTTTGATTGTGTTAAAATTAAGCCATTTTGGAATGGTATTAATAACTTTCTACAAGCTTTATTTAATGAATAATTTTATTTAACTAAAGCTCTTGTATTATTAAATGTGAATGAAGGTCCTCATGTGAATAGGTCAAACATGTATCTAGTATGGACTATACTTGCAATTTCAAGGAAGTGTATAACAAGAAGATGGAATACAAACACAATACCAACTTTGGAAGACTTCTACAGCCTACTGAAGATCACAGCATTATTGGAAATTAAAATTAAAGAACTGAGGATTTATCCAAAGCCATTTATCAACAACCATTGGGGAAAAGTATTATTGTTTATTTTATTTTTATTTATTTATTTTTTATTTTACATTTGTTGACCAGGATAGTCAGACTGGATACATGTCCATTTTCAGTGGAGGCCCGGGGAGAAAAGCTCCAAGATAATAATACACGTTGAACAATTAGTAAATGCTAGTTTCAAGCAGATTACAGTCACAAGCAATACCAGCCCATATAGTACTAACTTATTATAAAACACTTTACAAAACATAACATTATTTTCAAAGTTATATATACATAACACTACAGTCAGGTTTAAGATACATTGACCAGCAGTTATACAATTGACTCTTCCTGAAATGGAGTGGTAGAAAAAAGTTAGAAGCAGTTGAAGGTAAGGCACCTAAGAAATAAAGAGGTCACTAGTTGGGGTTAGTGCAAGGATATAACCAATGTGTTTTGAAGTATTTTAAAGTATTGTTGATTGGCACTATACAATAATTGATAATGGATTGGACATACTTATAAAGTAACCATATATTAAGATCTGTTATAGTGTCAAGCTAATGTAAATAGTGTACATAGTTATTTAAGATGTTATGTATAAATACTATGGAATTCATTCAAATGTATTTGAAAAATTAAAAAAAAAACATTTTTGAGAAAAAAAAAGAAGTGATGTGGGCAATTTGTAAAAAGCTTTTCTCTGGTTACAGTACAGAGGCTGTTTCCACAGTGCACTGTATATGTCTAAAGTGATATGGGCATGGATAATGTTACACAGGCTGCTTCTATAGTGCACAGTGCATGTCACAAGTGGTCTACTTCTAAACAGAAAATTTGAAAATGTCAACTTTCTTATGGTTGAGAACATAAGATGAAAGTTTTGAAACTTTGAACCATTTCAAGGAAAATCACCATACAGAGCAGAATGGTATATTTATTGTTTTCCTCACTGTAGTGTGATCTTGGAGTTGTTCTATTTAATTATCAGGGGGTGTGGGGTGCAGGGGATCTTGCCCACCTGCAAAAATGTAAAAAAAAAAAAAAGATTTTTAAATTTTTTTTATTTAAATTTTGAAGTTTCAAAATGTTGATCTTATGGTCTCGACCACTGACCAGAAGAAAGTCAAGGTTTTGAAACTTTGAAATTTAGAACTAGACCCGCCACAAGTGATGCGGACATATTTTAAACATTATTAGTCTGGGTTACAGTACAGAGGCTGCTGTTGCAGGGCACTGTCCTTGTCACAAGTGACATGGCCCTTTGTAAACATTATTACTCTGGGTTACGGTACACAGGTTGGTTCTACAGTGCACTGTGTGTGTCATAAATGATGTGGGCACTTTATAAACATTATTATTCTGGGCGTTGTTTGCACAGTGCACTGTGCATGTCACAAGTGGGGGACATTGTAAATATTTATGCTTTTGTTTACAGTACACAAGTTGTTTTCACAGTGCACTGTGCATGTAACAAATGATGTGGGAACATTGAAAACCTTATTACTCTAAGTTATGGTACAGATGTTGTCTACACAGCTCATTGTGCATGTTTCAAGTGATGTGGCCAGATTGTAAACATTATTACTCTGTGTTACGGTACACAGGTTACTTCCACGGTACACTGTGGATGTAACAAGTGATGATGGCACTTTGTAAACATTATTATTCTGGGTTATGGTACACATGTTGTTTCCACAGTAGACTGTGCATGTCACAAGTGATGTGGAGACAATGCAAACTTTATTTCTCTGAGCTATGGTAGACAAGATGTTTCCACAGGACCCTGTGCATGTCACAAATGATGAGGGCACATTGCAAACATTATTGCTCTAAGTTATGGGACACAGGTGGATGTAACAAGTGATGATGGCACATTGTAAACATTATTGCTCTAAGTTACGGGACACAGGTGGTTTCCACACTGGACTGTGTATATCACAAGTGATGTGGGGAAAATGCAAACTTTATTTCTCTGGGTTATGGTAGACAAGCTGTTTCCCCAGGACACTGTGCATGTCACAAATGATGAGGGCACATTGTAAACATTATTACACTGGGTTATGGTACACAGGTTGTTTCCACAGTGCACTGTGCATGTGAAAAGTGATGTGGGCACATAGTAAACATTATTACACTGGAAATGGTACACAGGTCATTGTGTATGTTGCAAGTTATGTGGGCACATTGTAAACTTTATTACTGTGGGTTACTGTAGTCATGTTGTTTCCACAGTGCACTGCACATATGACAAGTGATGTGGGCACATTGTAGGCAATATTACTTTGGGTTATTGTACACATGTTGTTTTCACTAGGCAATGTGTATAGAAAAGATGTATGCACATTGGAAACATTATTAATCTGGATTACAGTATACATTTTTTTCCACAGTGCACTCTGGAAATCACAAGTGATGTGGGCACAGGTTGTTTCCACACTGTAGTGCGCATGTCATAAGTGATGGGCATATTGTAGACATTATTACTATGGGTTACTGTACAGGGTTGGTTCCAGCAGGGCACTGTGTATGTCAGAAGTGATGTTGGCACTTTGTAAACATTATTACTCTGGGTTATGCTGCAAAGTTAATTTTCACAGTGTACCGTGCATGTCACAGGTGATGTGGGCAGATTGTAAACAGTATAACTCTGGATTACAGTATACAGGTTGTTTCCAAAATGCACTATGCATGCGACAAGTGATGTGGGCACATTGTAAATGTTATTAAACTGGGTTACCAGACAAAGGCTGCTCCTGCAGAATTGTTTGCATGTTGCAAGTAAGGTGAGCATATTTTAAACATTATTACACTCTGTTACGGTACACTGGCTACTCTTACAGGGCACTGTGGATATCACAAGAGATGTTGGCAGATTGTAAACATTATGACTCTGGGGTACAGTACACTGGTTGATCCTGCAGGGCACTGTGTATTTCAAAAGTGATTTGCCCACTTTGTAAACACTATGACTCTGGATCACAGTACAGAGGTTATTTTCACAGTGCTCTGTGCATGTCACAAGTAGGCACATAATAAATATTCTTACAGTGGATTAAGGTGCACAGGTTCTTTCCACAGTGCATTGTTCATGTCACAAGTGATGTGGGCATATTTAAATATTATTACTCTGAGTTACAGAACACAGGCTGCTCCTGCAGTGCACTTCCCATGTCACAAGTGATGTGGGCACTTTGTAAACATTATCACCCTGGGTTATGGTACACAGGTTGTTTACAAAATGCACTATGCATGTCACATGTGGAAATAATGTAAGCATTATTACTCTGGTTTATGGTACACAGGTTGTTTCTGCAGTGCACTGTGCATGTCACAAATAGTGTGGGCATTTTATAAACATTATTAGTCTAGGTTATGGCACATATATTGCTTCCAATGTGCATGCCAAGACAGATGTAACCACATTTTAAACATTGTCACTCTGGGAATGGTACACAGGTTATTCCGCATGTCACAAGTGATGTGGGCACAATGTAAACATCATTATTCTGGGATACAGTACACACGTTTGTTTCCACACTCACTGTGGTTGTCACAAGGGATGTGGGAAAAATGTAAACGTTACTACTCTGGGTTGGGTTACACAGGTTGCTTTCATAGTGCACTGTGAATGTCACAAATCACATGGGCAGTTTGTAAGCTTTTACTCTGGGTTATGTTACACAGGTTGTTTCCACAGTGCAATGTTCATGCTACAACTGGGCACATTGTAAGCATTACTATTCAGGATTATGGTATAGAGGTTGTTTTCACCATGCACTCTGCATGTCACAAGTAATGTGGGCACATTGCAAACATTATTACTCTGTGTTACAGGACACAGGTTGTTCCACAGTGCACTGTGTATGTCAGACATGATGTGGGAAAGTGTAAACATTAATACTCTGGGTTATGGTACAAAGTGTGTTCCTGCAGGATACTGTGTATACCATAAGTGACATGGCACTTTGTAAACATTATTAATTTGGGTTACAGTATAGAAGTTGTTTCCACAATGCACTGTGCATGTTGCAAATGATGTGGGCACATTGCGAGCTTACTGTGGATTAAGGTACTCTGGTTGTTTCATCTTGCACTGTGAATGTCACAAGTGATGTGGGCACATTATAAAAATGATTTCTCAGGATAAGAGTACAGAGGCTGCTTCTGCAGGCATTGTGCATGTCACAAGTAATGTCGGCACATTTTAAACATTATTACTTTGGGTGACAGTACACAGGCTGCTCCTGCAGGACACTGTGCAAGTCACAAGTGACTCAAGCCATTTGTAAACATTATTACTCTGGGTTTTGGTACACAGGTTGTTTCCAAGTGGTTTGAACATATTGGTAAACATTATTAATGTGCTTTATGGTACATATGTTTTTTTCCATGGTGCACTGTACAAGTCACAGTTGGGCACATTATAAACATCAGTACTTTGGGTTAAGGTACATGGTTTGTTTCCACAGTGCACAGTGCTTGTCACCAATGATGTGGCTCATTGCAGACATTATGACTCTGGGTTATGGTACACATGTTGTTTCCACAGTGCATTATGCAAGTTCCAAATGATGTTTGCACAGTGTAAACAGTATTACTCTGGCGTACAGTACACTGGTTGATCCTGCAGGGCACTGGGCATTTCAAAAGTGATTTGCCCACTTTGTAAACATTATAACTCTGGATTACAGTACAGAGGTTATTTTCACAGTGCTCTGCACGTCACAAATAGGCACATAAATATTCTTACAGTGGATTAAAATGCACTGGTTCTTTCCACATTGCACTGTGCATGTCACAAATGATGAGAGCACATTGTAAACCTTATTAGTCTGGGATATAATATACATGTTGTTTCTACATTGCACTGTGAATGTCACAAGTGATGTAGGCACTTTGCAAACATTATTACTCTGGATTATGGTACAGGGGTTGTTTCCAAAGTGCACTGTGCATGTCAAAAGTGATGCGAGCATGTTGTAAATATTATTACTCTGGGAATGGTACACATGCTATGCATGTCATGGGTGATGTGGGCACATTGTAAACATCACTACTCTGGGTTATGGTGGACAGGTTGCTTGCACAGGGCACCATGCATACCACAAGTGATGTGGGCAAAATGGAAAAATTACTACTTGGTTAGGTTACAGCGGTTGCTTCTGCAGTGCTCTGTGGATGTCTCAAGTGATGTAGGCACACTGTAAGCATTATTACTCTGGGTTATGGTATACAATTTGTTTCCACAGTGCACTGTGCATGTCACAAGTAATATGGGCACGTGTAAATATTATTATTCTTGGTTATGTTGCGCAGGTTTTCCCACAGTACACTATGTATGTCAAAAGTGATTTGGGCACATTGTAAGCATTATTACTCTGAGTTATGGTTCATAGACTACTTCTGCAGGGCACTGTGCATGTCATAAGTGATGTGGGCAAATTGTAAACATTAATACTCTGGGTTATGATACACAGACTGCTCCTGCAGGGCACTGGGCATGTTACAAGTGAAGTGGGCACTTTGTAAAGATCATTAATATGATGTATAGTGTACAGGTTGTTTCCACAGTGCACTGTGCATGTCACAAGTGATGTGGGCACATTCTTAACATTATTAGCGGATATTATAGTACTCACTTTGTTTCTATCATGTACTGCAAAAGTTACAGGTGAGATGGGCACATTATAAATATTACTTTTCTGGGCAAAGGTACACAAGCCACTTCTGCAGTGCACTGTGCATGTCACAAGTGATGTGGGCATAGTTAAATATTATTACTCTGAGTTACAGTACGCATGCTGCTCCTGCAGTGCACTGTCCATGCCACAAGTGACATGGGCACTTTGTAAACATTATCACCCTGGGTTATGGTACACAGATTGTTTCCAGAATTCACTGTGCATATCACATGTGGGAATATTGTAAGCATTATTACTCTGGGGTATGGTATACAAGTTGTTTCTACAGTGCACTGTGCATGTCACAAATAGTGTGGGCATTTTATAAACAGTATTAGTCTGAGTTATGGCACACATATTGCTTCCACTGTGCACTGTGCATGCCAAGAATTATGTAACCACATTGTAAACATTATTACTCTAGGAATGGTACACAGGTTATTGTGCATGTCACAAGTGATGTGGGCACAATGTAAACATTATTATTCTGGGATACAGTACACATGTTGTTTCCACAGCTCACTGTGGATGTCACAAGGGATGTGTGCAAAATGTAAACATTATTACTCTCGGTTATGATACAGTAGGTGATTCCACAGGACACTGTACATGTCACAAGTGATCTGGGCAAATTGTAAACATTATTACCCTGGGTTGGGTTACACGGGTCTACTTTATTCTCTCAATAGACGATTCGGTGAATACGAATTGCGCAACACATAAAAAGCGAAACGCGAATAAGTTGAACCAACGAAACCATGAAATTGAAAACGTTGAACCATCATAGTTGGCCCGTTTGTGGTATAGCTTCGTAAGGTAAGTGTGCTATAGTTACGGAACTTACGGTTAGGGTGCGGGTTAAGATAAGTGCATAGGTAGGTAATGTATGTAATATATATAAGGTTTAGTGTAGGATTTTGTTAAGTGCATGTGTGTGAAATTTCAATTTGTTTGGGTATAGCTTTGTAGGGTAAGTGTGCAGTAGTTATGGACCTTAGGGTTAGGGAGAGGTTAAGGATAGTGCATAGATAGTTGTGTATGTGGGGTTTAGTGTAGGGTTAGAAGTAGGGTTTTGGTGCTTTACAGTAGGGTTAGAAGTAGGGTTTTTGTTAGTGTATGTATGTGTATTTTGTTATTGTGTTTGGGTATGTAGTGTGTTGAGGGTGGTGGGTTTGGCCAACTATAACAGTTCGACATTTTAAATTTCGCAGTTTCATTGGTTCGACATATTCGTGTTTCGTTGTTTATGTGTCTCGTGATTCGTATTCGATGGAATCGTTTTTCGAGGGAATAAAGTAGACCCGGGTTACACAGGTTGTTTCCATAGTACACTGTGGATGTTACAAATCACATGGGCAATTTGTAAATTTTTACTCTGGGTTATGGTATACAGGTTGTTTCCACAGTGCAATGTCCATGCCACAACTGGGCACATTGTAAGCATTACTATTCAGGATTATGGTATAGAGGTTGTTTTCACTATGCACTCTGCATGTCACAAGTAATGTGGGCACATTGCAAACATTGTTACTCTGTGTTACAGGACACAGGTTGTTCCCACAGTGCGCTGCGCATTCCAGACATGATGTGGGAAAGTGTAAACATTAATACTCTGGGTTATGGTACACAGTGTGCTCCTGCAGGACACTGTGCATGCCATAAGTGACATGGGTACTTTGTAAACATTATTACTCGGGTTACAGTATAGAGGTTGTTTCCACAGTACACTGTGCATGTCACAAGTGATGTGGGTACATTGTGAGCTTCCTGTGGATTACAGTACTCTGGTTGTTTCATCTTGCACTGTGCATGTCACAAGTGATGCATGTCACAAGTGATGTGGGTACATTGTGAGCTTCCTGTGGATTACAGTACTCTGGTTGTTTCATCTTGCACTGTGCATGTCACAAGTGATGTGGGTACATTGTGAGCTTCCTGTGGATTACAGTACTCTGGTTGTTTCATCTTGCACTGTGAATGTCACAAGTGATGTGGGTACATTGTGAGCTTCCTGTGGATTACAGTACTCTGGTTGTTTCATCTTGCACTGTGAATGTCACAAGTGATGTGGGTACATTGTGAGCTTCCTGTGGATTACAGTACTCTGGTTGTTTCATCTTGCACTGTGAATGTCACAAGTGATGTGAGCATATTATAAACATGATTTCTCAAGATAACAGTACAGAGGCTGCGTCTGCAGGCACTGTACATGTCATGTGTGATATGGGCACATTTTAAACATTATTAATTTGGGTAACAGTACATAGGCTGCTCCTGCAGGACGAAACCAACAAAGTGCCAAACAGAAACCAATAAAACAAAAATACCAAAGCTGGAGGTAAACAAGGATGCTGCAAATGAACTCCAAACCAATAGCATACTAAAACCTTTATTGCCCGCTTTCGTCCGAAGACTTCATCAGAATAATCTTACAAGCATAACAAACACGTTAAATACAATGCTAAAAAACAATTAACCACCCCAATTAATCAATTAACTTAAAGGAACATCTTCTCAAACTCAACTAAAGAATGTAGTAATATCACTATCCTTGTTAATACAAAGTTTACGATATTTTAAAAAACATTTCACATTAACAGTTTCATTCAAACCGGGGACTTTGTCAGAACCCAGCTTGATTTGTGTCACAAATGATGTGGGCACATTGTAGACATTATGACTATGGATTATGGTACAATCTTGTTTCCACAGTGCATTGTGCATGTTCCAAATGATGTGTGCACAGTGTAAACATTATTACTCTGGGTTGTGGTAGACAAACTGTTTCCACAGTGCACAGTGTATGTCACAATTGAGGACATAGTAAACATTATTGCTTTGGGTTGCTGTACTCAGGTTGTTTCCACAGTGCACCGTGCATGTCACAAATGATGTGAGCACATTGTAAACCTTTTTCCTTTGGGTTATGGTAGACGTTGTTTACACAGATCACTGTGCATGTTTCAAGTGATGTGGACACATTTTAAACATTGTTATTCTAAGATATGGTACACAGGTTGTTTCCACAGTGCACTGTACATGTCAAAAGTGATGTGATCACACACTAAACATTAGTCACTCTGCATATCATAAGTGATGTGGCAAGTTGCAGAGATTAATACTCTGGGTTATGGTACACAGACTGCACTAGCAGGGCACTGCAGCTATCACAAGTGATGTATGGACATTGTAAACATTTTTACATTGGGCTCTTGTACACACGTTGTTTCCACAGGGACCTGTGCAAGTCACAAGAGATGTGAGCACATTATAAACATTATTTCTCTGGATTAGAGTACCAAGGTTGTTTCCACATTACAATGTGGATGTCACAAGTGATGCTGCACATTGGAAACATTATTACTCTGGGTTACACTACACAGTCTGCTCCTGCAGGTCACTGTACATATCACAATTGATGTGATCAATTGTAAACATGATTACTCTGGGTTACATACACAGGCTTCTCCTGAAGGGATCTGTCCTTTTCTCAAGAGATGTGGGTACTTTGTAAATTTTATTACTCTTGGTTACAGTACTCAGGTTGTTTTTGCAGAGCATTGTGCATGTCAGAAGTGATGTGTGCACATTGCAAACATTATTAGTCTTCATTACAATACACATGTTGTTTCCACAGTGGACTGTGCATGTCACAGGTGGCTGGGTACATTGCAAACATTATTTATTTTGGGTTACAATACACAGGTTATTTCCACAGAGCACTGTGTATGTCACAGATAATGTGAGCACTTTATAAAGATTATCACTCTGGGTTATGGTACACAGGTTGTTTTGACTGATATGTGGATGTTGTAAACATTCTTTCTCTAGATTACAGTCACTAGGATGTTTCCACAGTACACTGTGGCTGTTACAAGTGATGCTGTGAACATTGGAAATATTACTCTGGGTTAGGGTACACAGTCTGCTCCTGCAGGCCACTGTACATATCACAAGTGATGTGGGCAATTGTAAACATTATTACTCTAAGTTATGGTACACATGTTTCTCCTGCAAGGCTCTGTCCTTTTATCAAGAGATGTGGGCACTTTGTAAATTTTATTACTCTGAAATACGGTACTCAGGTTGTTTCCGCAGTGCATTGTGTATGTCAGAAGTGATGTGCACACATTGTAAACATTATTAGTCTGGGTTATGATACATATTTTAATCCAGAATGGACTGTGCATTGCACAAGTGATTTTGGTTCAATGCAAACTTTATTTATCTAGGTTATGGTAGACTAGCAGTTTCCAGAGGGGTTCATGTTGCAAAAAATGAGGACACATTGTAAACCATATTACACTGGGTTACTGTACAAAGGCTGTTTCCACAGTGCACTGTGTATACCACAAGTGGTTTGAGCACATTGGTTAACATTATTACTGTGGGTTATTGTCCATATGTTTTTCTGTGGTGCACTGTGCAAGTCACAGTTGGGCACATTATAAACATCAGTACTTTGGGTAAGGTACATAGTTTGTTTTCACAGTACAATGTGCTTGGCACGAATGATGTGTGCACATTGTAAACCTTTTTACTCTGGGTTATGGTAGACAGGTTGTTTACACAGTTCACTGTTCATGTTTCAAGTGATGTGGGCACATTTAAACATTATTACTCTGGGATATAGTACACAGTTTGTTTCCACAGTGCATGGTGCATTTCAAAAGTGATGTAAGCACTCACTAAACATTATTACACTGGGGATGGTACAGAGGTTGTTGTGCATGTTAAAAGTGATGTGGGCACATTGTAAACTTTATTTCTCTGGGTTATGGTAGACAAGTTGTCTCTACAGGGCACTGTGGATGTCAATTGTGATATTAGCACTTTTTAAACATTATTACTCTGGGTTAGGTTACACAGGTTGTTTCCACAGTGCACTGTGGATTTTGGAAGTGATGTGGGCACATTTTAAACATTATTACTCTGTATTACAGTACACATGTTGTTCCCATAATGCACTGGGCATATCACAAGGGGTGTGTGCACATTGTAAACATTTTACTCTGTGTTATGGTCACAGGCTACTCCTGCAGTTACTGTGCATGTCACAGGTGATATGGGCAAATTGCAGATATTAATACTCTGGGTTATGGCACACAGGCTGTACTATTAGGGAAATGTGGATGTCACAAGTGATGTGTGGACATTGGAAACATTTTTACATTGGGCTATTGTATACAAGTTGTTTCCATGGGGAACTGTGCATGTCACATGAGGTGTGAGCACATTGCAAACATTATTACTCTGGATTAGTGTACCACGGTTGTTTCCACATTGCAATGTGAATGTCACAAGTGATACTGCACATTGGAAACATTATTACTCTGGGTTAAGGTACACAGTCTACTCCTGCAGGGCACTGTACATATCACAATTGATGTGGGCAGTTGTAAACATTATTACTCTGTGCTACAGCACACAGGCTTCTCCTGCAGTGCTCTGTCCTTTCCTCAAGAGATGTGGGCACTTTGTAAACTTTATTACCCTGGGTTACAGTACTCAAGTTGTTTCCGCAGTGCATTGTGCATGTCAGAAATGATGCATGCATATGCTAAACATTATTAGTCTGGGTTACAATACACATTGTTTCCATAGTGGACTGTGCATTTCACAAGTGATGTTGGTTCAATGCAAACTTTATTTCTCTAGGTTATGATACACTAGCTTTTTTCCAGAGGGAACTGTGCATGTCGCAAATGATGAGGACACATTGTAAGCCATATTACTCTGGGTCATGGTACACAGGCTGTTTCCACAGTGCCCTGTGTATACCACAAGTGGTTTGAGCACATTGGTAAACATTATTACTGTGGCTTATGGTACATATGCTTTTTTCCATGGTGCACTGTGCAAGTCACAGTTGGGCAGATTATAAACATTAGTACTTTGGGTTAAGGTACATAGTTTGTTTCCACAGTGCATTGTGCATGTTCCAAATGATGTGTGCACAGTGTAAAAATTATTACGCTGGGTTGTGGTAGACAAGGTGTTACCACAGTGCACTGTGGATGTCAAAATTTGGGACATTGTAAACATTATTGCTTTGGGTTACTGTATGAAGGTTGTTTCCACAGTGCACTGTGCATGTCACAAATGATGTGGGCGTATTGTTAACCTTTTCACTCTGGGTTATGGTAGACAGGTTGTATACACAGTTCACTGTGCATGTTTCAGGTGATGTGGACACATGTTAAACATTATTACTCTGGGCTACGATACACAGGTTGTTTCCACAGTGCACTGTGCATGTCAAAAGTGATGTGGGCACATTGTAAGCATTATTACTCTGGGTTCAGTTATACAAGTTGTTTCCACAGTGCACTATGGATGTTGCAAGTGTGTGGGCCCATTGTAAACATTGTTATTCTGGGTTATGGTTCACAGGCTACTCCTGCAGTCACTGTGCATGTCACAAGTTATGTGGGCAAATTGCAGAGATTAATATTCTGGGTTATGGTACAGAGGTTGCATTAGCAGGGCACTGTGGATGTCACAAGTGAAGTGTGGCATTGTAAACATTTTTACATTAGGCTATTGTACACATGTGTGTTTCCACAGGCAACTGTGCATGTCACAAGAGATGTGAGCACATTGTAAACATTATTACTCTGGATTAGAGTACCTAGGTTTGCACTTTGCAATGTGGATGTCACAACTGATGCAGCACATTGTAAACATTATTACTCTGGGTTATGGTACGCAGTCTGCTCTTGCAGGGCACTGTACATGCATATCACAATTGATGTGGGCAATTGTAAACATTATTACACTGGGTTACAGTACATAGGCTTCTCCTGCAGGGCTCTGTCCTTTTCTCAAGAGATGTGGGCACTTTGTAAACTTTATTACTCCAGGTTTTGATTCTCAGGTTGTTTCTGCAGTGCATGGTGCATGTCAAAAGTGACGTGAGCACACACTAAACATTATTACATTGGGAATGGTACACATATTTCTGTGCATGTCAAAAGTGATTTGGGCACATTGTAAACTTTATTTATCTGGGTTATGGAAGACAAGTTGTTTCCACAGGGCACTGTGGATGTCACAAGTGATACTGGCAATTTGTAAACATTATTACTCTGGAGTAGGTTACACAGGTTGTTTCCACAGTGCACTGTGGATGTCACAAGTGATGTGGGTACATTGTAAACATTATTATTCTTGGTTATGGTACACAGGTTGTCCCCACAATGCACTTTGCATATCACAAGTGATGTGGGTACATTCTAAATGTTATTACTGTGGGTTATGGTTCACAGGCTACACCTGCAGTCATTGTGCATGTCATACGTGATGTGGGCAAATTGCAGACATCACTTCTTTGGGTTATGGTACACAGGCTGCACCAACAGGGTGCTGTGGATGTCACAAGTGATGTGTGCACTTTGTAAACATTATTTTTCTAGGTTACAGTGCACAGACTATTTCCACAATGCACAGTGCATATGACAAGTGATGTGGGCACATTGTAAACATTATTATTCTGAGTCATGGTATAGAAATTGATTTTTACAGTGCAGTGTGCATGCTGCAAGGGATGTGGGCACATTGTAGACATTATTACTCCAGATTACAGTACTCAGGTTGTTTTTATAGTGTACTGTGAATGTCACAGGTCATGTGGGCACATTGTAAACATTGTTTCTCTAGGTAATGGTACACAGTCTGCTTTTGCAGGGAATTGTGCTTGTCATAAGTGATGTGGGCACATTTTGAACATTATTACTCTGGGTTATAATACACAGGCTACTCCTGCAGGGCACAGTGCATGTCACAATTGGGAACAGCATAAACATTATTACTTTGGGTGATTGTACTCAGTTTTTCTCAAAGTATACTGTTCTTGTCACAAATAATGTGGACACATTTTATATCTTTTTATTCTTGGGTATTCTACACAGGGTGTTTCCACAGTGTACTGTTCATGTCTCAAGTGATGTGGGCACACTGTAAACATTATTACTCTGGGTTATGGTTACAGGTTCCTTCCACAGTGCACTGTGCATGTCACAAGTGATATGGACACTTTGTAAACATTATTACTCTGGTTTACAGTACACATTTTTTCATGGTGCACTGTGTTGACCATATGTGATGTGGGGACAGTGTAAACATTATTATTCTGGGTTATGGTAGACAAAGTGTTTCCACAGCACACTGTGCATGTCACAAGTGATGTGAGAAATTGTAAACATTATTACTCTAGGTTAGGTTTCACAGTTTGTTTACACAGTGCACTGTGGATGTCACAGGTGATGTGGGGACAATGTGAACATTATTACTCTGAGTTATGGTACACAGGTTGTTTCCACAGTGCACTGTGCATGTCAAAAGTGATGTGGGAACACACTAAGCATTATTAGACTGGGAATGGCACAGAGGCTGTTGTGCATGTCAAAAGTGATGGCACATTGTAAACATTATTACTCTGGGTTAGATTACACAGGTTGTTTCCACACTGCACTGTGGATTTTGCAAGTGGTGTGGGCACACCGTAAACATTATTATTCTGAGTTATGGTTCACAGGCTATTCCTGCAGTCACTGTGCATGTCACAAGTTATGTGGGAAAATTGCAAACATTAATACTCTGGTTTATGGTACACAGGCTGCACTAGCAGGGCACTGTGGATGTCACAAGTGATGTGTGGACATTGTAAACATTTTTACATTGGGCTATTGTACACAAGTTTTTTCCACAGGCAACTGTGCATGTCACAAGAGATGTGAGCACATTGTAAACATTATTACTCTGGATTAGAGTACCTAGGTTGTTTGCACTTTACAATGTGGATGTCACAAGTGATGCTGCACACTGGAAACATTATTTTTCTGGGTTACAGTACACAGTCTGCTCCTGCAGGGCTCTGTCCTTTTCTCAAGAGATGTGGGCACTTTGTAAACTTTATTACTCCAGGTTATGGTTCTCACATTGTTTCTGCAATGTGCACATCATAAGTGGCGTGGGCACATTGTAAACATTTTACTCTGGGTTATTGTCACAGGCTACTCCTGCAGTCACTGTGCATGTCACAGGTGATATGGAGAAATTGCAGACATTAATACTTTGGGTTATGGTACACAGGCTGTACTAGCAGGGCACTGTAGATGTCACAAGTGATGTGAGGACGTTGTAAACATTTTTACATTGGGCTATTGTACGAAAGTTGTTTCCACACGGAATTGTGTATGTCACAAGAGATGTGAGCACATTGTAAGCATTATGACTCTGGATTATAGTACCTAGGTTGTTTGCACTTTGCAATGTGGATGTCACAACCATAGCTCTTAACCAATCAGGTAGTCACCCCATCCCCCTACATCCAACACAATCATGCTACTACCTAATATAATAACAATCCTAACCTGCATAGTTCTAGCTCACATTACATCTTACCAAGGCTCCACAGTCACATACCCCAACAACTTCCACTGTACTCTCTCAACACCTTCCCTCGAACATTTACATTATATCTACACAACTCCTGCCACCAAAAACATCATCCTAATACACACACTCCATTACAAAACACCTAACACACTCAAAAATAAAATATCCCTAAGATGCCAAAAGCAATTTACTATGTATATAAATATATATCCTAAAGACCCTCTATAAACTAGCCCTCACTGGAGACATCCATCTAAACCCTGGTCCTCCCAAATCCAACCCAACCACAAACCCTAGTCCAAGCAACCCTCCCACAACTCAACTCCTAGCCAACAAGAAAACAGCAGACCTACTTATAATGTCCCTAAACATCAGAAGCATATGCAACAAAATCCAAGAACTACATGCCAGCATAAGCATATATTCCCTAGATATTCTCTTCTTAACTGTCCAAGTTCGCAGATGGCTGCAAACTGGGTGCCATAATCGACTCGCCGACTGACACAAGCATCATCCAAAAGGGTCTCACAGAGATGGATAACTGGTGCCAGAGTCATGGCTTAAAGCTAAATGCCAAAAAGTGCATAATCATCCCCTTTGGGAAAAACAAAGTGCCCACAAATTACCACATAGTTGGTAATCCATTAAGTACTGAAGAAGTAATTAGGGATTTGGGAACCCAAGTAGATAGCAATCTCTCCTTTGACAATCACGTTGCCAAAGTGGTTAGAAAGACCTTCTATATAGCCCACCTTATCACAAAAGGGTTCACATCTAGATCAAGAGAGGTCATTGTGCCCCTCTACTCATCACTCATCAGGCCCATAATTGAATACAATGCCCCATTTGGGATGTACCTTACCCGACACCTGCAGCAACTGGAAAGACCCCAAAAGTACCTCACCAAGAGGATCAAGGGACTCAAACAGATGCCCTACGCAGTTAGGCTAAAGAAACTCCAGCTCTACTCAGTTGCTTACCGCCTACTCAGAGGTGATCTGTGCCTGACTTATAAAGCCATGTCCAACCCAGAATTAATGGACATGCTCCACCTCAGGAAATCCAAATCCTTTAGAGCTACATGCTCCAGGGACTTAAACCTCAGCACAGAAATAAATAGGACATGCTGGAGGACAGATTCATATCCCAGAGGCTCCCCTCACACTGGAACAAAATCCCAATCCATGTTAGGCAGAGCCCCTCAATGACCCCCATCAAGAGAAATCTTGATGAGTGGATGGGAGATCATAGGTTTACCCCTGGGATCTCTTCTGTGTCCCTACTAGACAGATGCACAGTAAACTAACCTTAAAAGGGCTATCTTCTGTGACCTACTATACAGAGGCACAGTCAACTAATCTAAAAGGGTGGCGAAAGCCAAACACACTCTGGCTAGGCTTATAAATGCCCTAGGGCAGATAGCCTAGTATCAACCTATGAAACTATGAACTGAAACCTGTCTCAAACCTCACATCAAAAGTGAGGAAATACTTCCACCCGAATACAACATCCTTTGCATTGACAAATTGTCCAAAAAAGAAGGTGGTGTAGCATTGATATTTAAACACCACCTCAATGTTCAACTCCTGAACACATATGCCCCTCACCACAACAATGAAGAAATCCTTTATACCAATCTCAAACTAAACCCAAACAAAACAATCAATATCATAGGATGCTATTTCCCATCATTGCAAAATATTACACCCCTATAAAATCTCTTGAGCTGGACTACTCTATCTCTATCCCAGGAAACCATCATTCTCAGCGACTTTAACATCAACTGGCTATCCTGTACTACCAATCTCCCAGCCATTCACCTTAATCTCCATGGGTTCACTCGACTCATCCAGTCCCCTACCTGAATCAACAAAAACCCTAACAATCATACCTTACTTGACTGGATCCTAGTCAACAAAGCCCCTCACTCTTACCTAGCAGGCTGTTTACCTGACGGTCTTAGTGACCACTCCCCCACTTTCCTAATTTGGCACCACTCAAACAGTCTCAAGCTCATTATCCACAGGCAAATACAGAACAAGTCCAACTTCAACCCCAACTCCTTCATCTCCTTCCTGCAAAAAAATAACTGGTCACCAATAAAATACCTCAACTTAGATGAGACTGTCCACTTCTTCAACAGTACCTTCCTCTCCATCCTAAACACCCATGCTCGTAAGAAATGCCAAAGTCAGATCCAGGCATGCCCCATGGTTACAAAAGACCACCAGAACCCTGATGAAATCCAGAGATAAGGCCTGGGAGCACTGATGATTAACAAAAATAATTCAGATAGGCAATCATTCCTTGAACTGCGATATAAAGCCAAAAAGCAAATAAAATTAGACAAATCCCTCTACTATAAATCCACCCTAAACTCTACCAACCACAACCCTAAGCAATTTTGGTCCACTATTAACACTACCCTCCACCCAGGGAAGGTTGATATCCTCCAGCTGTCCATTCCCGCCTCCTCCAGCAGTATTGCTGAATCTTTCAACAAACACTTCACTGAAACTATAACATCCCTAAATAAACAACACTTCCCTACAACAGCCTCCCAGCTCCTAACCCTAAACCCCCCACTCCTCTTTTCTACTTCACCTCAGTACCTACCTCCAACATAAAAAGACTATTGTCAAAACTTAAATACACCAAACTCGCAGCTGACAACCTCCCCTCTAAATACTTGAAAATTGCAGTTGATACACTAGCCTACCCAATTTCATTTCTAATCAACCATCCCATAACAGAATGCTATGTTCCCTCAATACGAAAAATATCCCACACCATTCCCCTCCACAAAGGCACCCCTTCCACCAACCTTTCTGATTGCCACCCTATTGCTATCCTCTCCACTCTCTCCATGATACTTGAAAAATGTAAAAATACCCAGGTTTCCAACTACCTCCTAGCTAATAATCTCCTTTCCAAAACCCAACATGGTTTCAGGTCACATCACAGCACTACCTCTGCTCTGCTCTCCTTCACCAACACTTTACTTCATCACAAAAACAATGACCTCTTCTCTACTGTCATATTTCTAGATCTCTCAAAGGCCTTTGACATGGTATCTCATGAGCTACTACTCTCTGCTCTCCCCAACCTCTCCTTCTCACAATCAGCCTGCAACTGGTTCCACAGCTATCTACATGGATGCCAGCAATCAGTAATCTGGGATGATAACCTATCACCTCACCTCCCAGTTACTCTTGGAGTTCCCCAAGGGTCTATCCTTGGCCCTCTGCTATTCTCAATTTTCACTAACAACCTACATATTGCCACTACACAAGCATCTCTTATACAGAATGCAGATAACTCTACTCTCATCTGCTCTGCCCCCACTCTACCAGAGCTACAACATATCACACAGCAATTATTCTCTTCTGTAGAAAGCTGGCTATCTAATGCTCAGCTCCTACTCAACCCATGTAAGACAAAACTTCTCCTGTTCCAACCTTCCAAAGCCACCCAAAACACCCTCCACTTCAACATTCTCACCAAAGACAATACCATCATCTCTCCATCAGAGCACACAAAATTACTTGGTGTGGGAATAGACAACAAACTTAGATATGACACCCACATATCTCTCACAATAAGAAAAGTTCACAAGAAACTTGGTGCATTATATCGAAGCCACTAATTCCTAACTAAGGTGGCCAGAATCTCCATAGCCAATTCCCAGCTAATCTCCACCCTACTCTATGCATCCCCCGTACTTAACAACCTTAGACAGACAGACCTACACAAGCCGGATGCTTGTTACAACAAAATTGCTAAATTTGCCACTGGAACCTCCTACTGCAGCCATCATTGTATCTCCCTTAAAGAACTAAACTGGCTAGAACTCCCACAACTCCTTCACTTTAATCAACTCACCCTCACCCATAAACTTATTAACCACCCCCATAACATCCCTTCCCTTCAAACCCTTCTCCAACCCTATCACTCCACTAGGCCCCTAAGATCAAGCAACAAAAATCAACTCACTGTTATCAAACCCAAAAACTCAGCAGGAGAAGCCATATTTTCATGTACCATATCTAAACTTTGGAACAATCTTCCACCCTCTATAACTACTCTACCTTCCAACAGCCTTTTCAAGACTGCGCTCAAATTCCACTTACATTTGCATTGGCTTTGTCCTTGTTCTAATTCAGACTAACACCCCCACCCTTACCTTCTCCCGCACCTAGACTCTTAACCAAACTATACTACTGCCACTTCTAACCACAGTCAGAATTAGCTAGTTGTCTTTACATACTTTAAAATCTTCTCTGACAGCTTTGTTACTAATATTATAAATGACAAGAAACTATCTTAACTTGCAACATTTACTGTAGATACTGTTGATAATCAATCTCTTGTTATTGTGTTAAAGCCAACAGCATGTAATGTTGTTTACTATTGCTGCAACTTTGTATCTCTATTTATCATGTACATGATGTGGAGCTTTTCTCCCTGGGCATCCACTGAAAAAGGACCCACATCCAGTCTGAATTTCCTGGTAAACAAATGTAAATAAATAAATAATAAATAAATAAATCTCATCAGAATCAGGGACAAATCCAGAAATAAGCTGGGACAATCAGGGACACTTTCAGAATATTAGTACTATTATCATGAGACATTGACAAAATAGCAGAATGCGAATTAAAATGCATTTTCTGAAGTAAAAGAAGTCTATAATTCTAATTATTGCAATTATTTATTAAATGTAATTCTCCACCTTTTTTCCCCAAAGTTACCAGTTTTAGTAGGGTTTAAGAGGGAGAGAGCTAAAATGTGAGTCAAAGTCAGGGATGTCCCTGAAAATCAGGGACATTTGAAAGGTATGGTCACAACTGATGCTGCACATTGTAAACATTATTACTCTGGGTACCGTACACAGTCTGCTCCTGCAGGGCACTGTGTATGTCACAAGAGATGTGAGCACTTTGTAAACATTATTACTCTAGATTAGAGTACCTAGGTTGTTTGCACTTTGCAATCTGGATGTCACAACTGATGCTGCACATTGGAAACATTATTACTCTGGGTTACGGTACACCATCTGCTCCTGCAGGGCACTGTACATACAATTGATGTGGGCAATTGTAAACATTATTACACTGGGTTACAGTACACAGGCATCTCCTGCAGAGCTCTGTCCTTTTCTCAAGAGATGTGGGCACTTTGTAAACTTTATTACTCCGGGTTTTGATTCTCAGGTTGTTTCTGCAGTGCATGGTGCATGTCAAAAGTGATGTGTGCACATTGTAAACATTATTAGTCTAGGTTACAATACACATGTTGTTTCCACAGTGGACTGTGCATGTCATAGATGATGTGAGTTCAATGCAAACTTTATTTCTCTAAGTTATGGTAGACTAGCTGTTTCCACAGGGAATGGTTCATGTTGTAAATGATAAAACATTGTAAACCTTTTTACTCTGGGTTATGGTAGGCATTTTGTTTACACAGTTCACTGTGCATGTATGTTTCAAGTGATGTGGGCACATTTTAAACATTTTGCTTTTGCTTATGGTACACAGGTTGTTTCCACAGTGCACTGTGCATGTCAAAAGTGAAGTAAGCACACACTAAACATTATTACATTGGGAATGGTACACAGATTGTTGTACATGTCAAAGTGATGTTGGCACACTGTAAACTTTATTTCTCTGGCTTATGGTAGACAATTTGTTTCTACAGGGCACTGTGGATGTCACAAGTGATGTTGGCAATTTGTAAACATTATTACTCTGAGGTAGGTTACACAGGTTGTTTCCACAGTACACTGTGGATGTCACAAGTGATGTGGGTACATTATAAACATTATTACTCTTGGTTACAGTACACAGGTTGTTCCCACAATGCACTTTTCATATCACAAGTGGTGTGGGCACATTCTAAACTTTATTACTCTAGGTTATGGTTCACAGTATACTCCTGCAGTCACTGTGCATGTCACAAGTGATGTGGGCAAATTGCAGACATCAATTCTTTGGGTTATGGTACACAGACTGCACCAAGAAGGCCCTGTGGATGTCACAAGTGATGTGTGCACTTTGTAAGAATTATTATTCTGGGTTACAGTACACAGGCTGTTTCCACAATGCACAGTGCATGTGACAAGTGATGTGGGCACATTATAAACATTATTATTCTGAGTCATGGTACAGAAATTGATTTTTCAGTGCAGTGTGCATGCTGCAAGGGATGTGGGCACATTGTAGATATTATTAGTCCAGATTATAGGTTCATAGGTTCATAGGTTTATACTAGGCTATCTGCCCTAAGGCATTTATAAGCCTAGCCCAAATATTTGTGGCTTACGCCACCCCTTATATGAAAAAATACTGTGCCCATTAGTTTGTTGTGCCTCTGTCCAGCAGTGACAGAGAGATGATTCCTGGGGTAAACCTACGATCTCCCATCCACAGGTCAAGATTTCTCTTGAACAGAGCCAGCGAGGTGCTCTGCCTCACATGGACTGGGATTTTATTCCACAGCATAGGGAGTCTCTGAGTGATAAATCTATTGCTCCAGCACGTCCTATTTATATCCGTGCTAAGGTTTAAGTTGCTTGCTCTAGTGGTTTTGGTGGATTTGGATTTTTTGAGGTGGAGCATGTCCATTAATTCCGGGTTGGACATGGCCTTGTATGTCAGGCACATGTCACCTCTGAGCAGACGGTATGCGACTGAATAGAGCTGGAGTTTCTTCAATCTGGCAGCATATGACAGATTTTGGAGTCCCTTTATCCTTTTGGTAAGGAACTTTTGGGGTCTCTCCAATTGCTGCAGATGTCGGGTGAGATACATCCCAAATGGGGCATTGTACTTGATCATTGGTCTGATAAGTGAAGAGTACAGGGGAACAATGACCTCACAAGATCTGGATGTGAATCCCTTCATGATCAGGTGGGCAATGTAGAAGGTCTTTCTAACCACTTTAGCAACATGAGTGCCAAAAGAAAGGCCACTGTCAACCTGGGTCCCCAGGTCCCTGATAACCTCTTCTGTGCTTAGTGGATTGCCACCTATATGGTAGCTTGGGGTTACCTTGGTTTTTCCGAAGGGTATGACTATACATTTTTTGGCGTTTAACTTCAGGCCATGGCTCTGGCACCAGCTATCTGTTTCTGTGAGTCCCTTCTGAAGGATATCCGTGTCCGATTCACTTTCCACTATGGCGCCCAGTTTGCAGTACACAGTTTGTTTATGGTACTCAGGTTGTTTTTATAGTGCACTGTGAATGTCACAGGTCATGTGGGCACATTGTAAGCATTGTTTCTCTGGGTAATGATACACAGTCTGCTTCTGCAGGGAATTGTGCTTGTCATACGTGATGTGGGCACATTTTGAACATTATTACTCTGGGTTATAGTACACAGGCTACTCCTGTAGGGAACAGTGCATGTCACAATTGGGAACATTGTAAACATTATTACTTTGGGTGATTGCACTCAGTTTTTTTCACAGTTGTCATAAATGATGTGTGCACATTTTATACCTTATTACTCTTGGGTATTTTACATGGGGTGTTTCCACAGTGTACTGTTCATGTATGAAGTGATGTGGGCACACTGTAAAAATTATTACTCTGGGTTATGATCACAGGTTGTTTCCACAGTGCACTGTGCATGTCACAAGTGATTTGGACACTTTGTAAACATTTTTACTCTGGTTTGCAGTATACATGTAGTTTTCATGGTGCACTGTGTTTACCATATGTGATGTGGGCACAATATAAACATTATTTCTCTGGGTTATGGTAGGCAAGCTGTTTCCACAGCATACTGTGCATGTCACAAGTGATGTGTGAAATTGTAAACATTATTACTCTAGGTTAGGTTTCACAGTTTGTTTACACAGTGCACTGTGGATGTCACAGGTGATGTGGGGACACTGTGAACATTATTACTCTGAGTTATGGTACACAGGTTGTTTTCACAGTGCACTGTGCATGTCAAAAGTGATGTGGGAACACACTAAGCCTAAGCATTATTACATAGAGAATGGTATAGAGGCTGTTGTGCATGTCAAAAGTGATGGCACATTGTAAACATTATTACTCTGGGTTAGGTTACACAGGTTGTTTTCACAGTGCACTGTGGATGTCGCAAGTGGTATGGGCACATTGTAAACATTATTATTCTGGGTTATGGTTCATAGGCTATTCCTGCAGTCACTGTGCATGTCACAAGTTATGTGGAAAAATTGTAGACATTAATACTCTGGGTTATGGTACACAGGCTGCACTAGCAGGGCACTGTGGATGTCACAATTGATGTGTGGACATTGTAAACATTTTTACATTGAGCTATTGTACACAAGTTGTTACCACAGGCAATTGTGCATGTCACAAGACATGCGAGCACATTGTAAGCATTACTACTCTGGATTAGAGTACCTAGGTTGTTTGCACTTTGCAATGTGGATGTCACAGGTGATGCTGCACATTGGAAACATTATTACTCTGGGTTACAGTACAGAGTCTGCTCCTGCAGGACACTGTACATATCACAATTGATGTGGGCAATTGTAAACATTATTACTCTGGGTTATAATTCACAGGCTTCTCCTGCAGGGCTCTGTCCTTTTCTCAAGAGATGTGGGCACTTTGTAAACTTTATTACTCCAGTTTATGGTTGTCAGGTTGTTTCCGCAGTGCATGGTGCATGTCAGAAGTGATGTGCACACATTGTAAGCATTATTAGTGTAGGTTACAATACAGATTTTTTCCACAGTGGGCTGTGCATGTCAAACATGATGTGGGTTATTTCTTTAGGTTGTGGTAGACTAGCTGTTTCCACAGGGAACTGTTTATGTTGTAAATGATGACACATTGTAAACCAGAAACCATATTACTCTGGGTAACGATACACAGGTTGTTTCCACAGTGCACTGTGTACACTACAACTGGCTTGAGCACATTGGTAAACATTATTACTATGGTTTATTGTACATATGTTTTTTTTCCATAGTGCACTGTGCAAGTCACAGTTGGGCACATTATAAACATCAGTACTTCGGGTTAAGGTACATAGTTTGTTTCCACAGTGCACTGTGCTTGTTACAAATGATGTGCACACATTGTAGACATTATGATTCTGGGTTATGGTATTTATTTTGTTTCCACAGTGCATTGTGTGTGTTCCAAATGATGTGTGCAGAGTGTAAACATTATTACACTGGGTTGTGGTAGACAAGGTGTTTCCACAGGGCACTGTGCATGTCACAAGTGATGTGGGCAAATTGTAAACAGTATTACTCTGGGTAAGGTTACACAGATTTGTTTCCCCAGTGCACTGTTGATGTCACAATTCGGGAGATTGTAAACATGATTGCTTTGGGTTGCTGTACTCAGGTTATTTCCACAGTGCACTGTGCATGTCACAAATGATGTGGGCACATTGTAAACCTTTTTACTCTGGGTTATGGTAGGTATTTTGTTTACACAATTCACTGTGCATGTATGTTTCAAGTGATGTGGGCACATTTTAAACATTATTACTCTAGGTTACGGTACACAGGTTGTTTCCACAGTACACTGTGCATGTCAAAACTGATGTGAGCACACACTAAACATTATTACAGTGGGAATGGTATACAGATTGTTGTGCATGTCAAAAGTGATGTGAGCATATTGTAAACTTTATTTCTCTGGCTTATGGTAGACAAGTTGTTTTCACAGGGTATTATGGATGTCACAAGTGATGTTGGCATATTATAAACATTATTACTCTTGGTTTCAGTACACAGGTTGTTCCCACAATGGATTTTGCATATCACAGGTGGTGTGGGGAAATTGTAAACTTTATTACTCGGGGTTAATGGTTCACAGGCTACTCCTGCAGTCATTGTGCATGCTACAAGTGATGTGGGCAAATTGCAGACATTAATTATTTGGGTTATAGTAGACAGGCTGCACCAAGAGGGCCCTGTGGATGTCACAAGTGATGTGTGCACCTTGTAAACGTTATTATTCTGGGTGACAGTACATAGGTTGTTTCCACAGTGCACAGTGCATGTGACAAGTGATGTGGGCATATTGTAAGCATTATTATTCTGAGTCATAATACATAGATGTATTTTTCAGTGCAGTCTGGATGCTGCAAGGGATGTGGGCACATTGTAGACATTATTAGTCCAGATTATGGTACTCAAGTTGTTTTTATAGTTCACTGTGAACATCACAGGTCATGTGGGCACATTGTAAACATTGTTTCTCTGGGTAATAATACACAGTCTGCTTCTGCAGTGAATTGTGCTTGTCATAAGTGATGTGGGCACATTTTGAACATTATTGCTCTGGGTTATAGTACACAGGCTACTCCTACAGGGGACTGTACATGTCACAATTGGGAAAATTGTAAACATTATTACTTTGGGTGATGGTACTCAATTTTTCCGCACAGTGCACTGTTCTTGTCACAAATGTCTCAAGTGATGCGAGCACATTGTAAACATTATTACTCTGGGAATGATGCAGAGGCTTTGCCTAGAGGGCTCTATGAATGTCACAAATGATGTGGGCACTTTGTAAATATTATTATTTTGAGTTATGGTACACAGGTAATTGTGCATGTCACAAGTGATGTGGGCTTATTGTGAACACTATTACTTGGGGTTATGTTAGACAAGATGTTTCCAAATTGCACTGTGCATGTCACAAATGATGTGGGCAAATTGTAAATCTTGTTTCTATGGTTTAAAGTACACAGTGCTCTGTGCAAGTCTCAAGTCTTCCAACTCCCTTACAAGTTACTCACAATTACATAACTACCAGATTCCATAAAAATTTCAACCCTATCGCTTTTTCCAGTAACCTTAAATCTATTAATTGGACTCCCTTAAAAACCCTACCACTCGAAAATGCAGTATCCCACTTTAACACTACCTTCCTAAACATCCTAAATAATCATGCTCCCCTAATTACCAAAAGAATAAAAAGGAAAGCAGCCCCCTGGCTAACTAAAAATACAATTACTTCCATGCGACTTAGAGACAAAACATGGACACAATACAAGAAAAACAAATCTACTTCAAACCTCAATCAATACAAAAATATACGTAACTCAGTGAAAAAACTTATCTCAATAGATCGGCAAAATTACTTTATCCACCTTCAAAACAGTCATAAAACTAACCCACGAAAATTCTGGACAAGTATAAATTCACTCTTAAAACCTGGTACTATAGAAAACCCAAACCCCAGCCCAGACTTACAGGACATAGATCTTGCTACCCAATTCAATTGTTTCTTCATAGACTCTATTTCTAAACTTACTTCCTCTTTTACACACAATAATTCACCTAATACCTCCTCTTCTGCCAACCAACATCCTCCTCCTACTCCTTTGTCTCATTCACCTTTACCTCAATCTCCTCCTCATACTCCTTTGTCCCATTCATCTCCACCTCAATCACACCCTTTCTCAATTAAACCTACTCCTACTGCTACCATAAGAAAACTCCTACAGAAATTAAAACCAGGCACCAATGCCCCTGACAACATTCCCTCATACTATCTCAGTATTGCTGCTGATGCCATTGCCCTCCCTATCAGCATCCTCATCAATCGCTCTATCCAAGAAGGTCTTGTTCCCGAATCCTGGAAGAAAGCCTATATTATTCCTCTACATAAAGGTGGAAATAATACTAACATCTCCAATTTCGTCCTATAGCCATCCTCTCTCCCATTTCTAAAGTCTTGGAGAAATGCATCCACCTTCAACTCCTTCCCCACCTCTTGGACAACAATCAAATAACCCCCACCCAACATGGATTCAGACCCCATCATAGTACTATGACAGCCCTTCTATCTTTCCTCGAAACTGTTAACAAAGCTAGGGATTCTGGACTCATTGTATCTACCACTCTTCTTGATCTTTCCAAGGCCTTTGATACTATATCCCATAACCTACTTCTTACTAAACTATCTAATCTAAACCTTTCTCTCACTTCCCACTGGTTTAACAGCTATCTCTCCAACAGACAACAAGCAGTCAAATGGAAAAAAGCCACTTCCTCCTTTCTAAATACCCCTACAGGTGTCCCACAAGGCTCCATCCTGGGCCCCCTTCTCTTTAATATTTTTATTAATGACTTTTATCACGCTATCCCTCAAGCTAATATTATTCAATATGCAGATGATTCTACAATCATCTGCACTGCCTCATCCATACCAGCTCTATTAAAGCTTACCCAGGAAGCCTTCTCCACCACTGAAAATTGGATGAAAGACAACCATCTAGCCCTTAATGCTACTAAAACTAAACTTATGATATTTACCCTATCAAAAAATACTAACATCGATCTTAAATCATTCTCCATCTATAGCCATAATAACATTCCCCTTGAGCTTGTATCAGAAACCAAACTATTAGGAGTCCAAATCGATGACCAGTTTAAATTCCACTCCCATCTGCTAAAAAACATAAAAAAAACACACCAAAAACTTGGAATGCTCTACCGTCATTATCGCTTTCTTAGCCCAGCTACCAAAATTACACTCTCAACTGCATTTCTCTTACCCTCTCTCCTCTATGGTGCACCCCTTCTCACTAACCTCCAATCTTTCCTCAAAACTAAACTATCCTCTTGTTACAATAAAATTGCCAAATTTGCCACTTCTAACAAATCATCTATACACCATTGTGAACCACTCCACCAACTAAAATGGTTAGAACTACCTAACTACCTCTCATATACCCAACTCACATATGCTCACAAACTGATTTTTCAGCCATCCCTCTCTCTCTCTCTTCTACCTTTAATATGCACCACACACAAAGACAGCTAAGATCAAACAATCAAAACCTCATAGAAATACACAGACCCCACCACCCTCCTGGACAAAACCTCCTGTCCTTCTCTCTAGCACGCTCATGGAACTCCCTTCCTCCCTCTATTCGTACTATCACAAGCCTCCCATCCTTCAAAAAATCACTCCACTCTTATCTATCTTCCTCATGGCAATGCTCCTGCTCTCACCCTTCATAACCTACTATTTCATCTTGTAACTCTTTCAGCTCTGACTACTCTGACTATACGAACACCAGGCAGCATACTTTTTTTTTTTTTTAATTTGGTGTAACTCTTACTGCCTTGTTTCAGCTTTTTTCTGCACGATTTATTACGTACTTTTTACTATGTTTTACCTTAGCAAATGTATATATATTTCCCCTGTACTTGTTACTTTTCTCATGTTGAACCCCATGTAATGTATATGTATATCCTCATTCTCTGTTTAATATGTATGTGGAGCTTTTCTCCCCAGGACTCCATTGAAAATGGGTTTTGAGCCCAATGGACTATCCTGGTTAAACAAATGCAAATAAATAAAATAAATAAATAAATAAATAAGTGATGTGGGCACATTGTAAATGTTACTCTGTGTTATGGTACAGAGTTTTTTTCCACAGGCACTGTGCATGCAACAAGTGATGTGGGCACTTTATAAACTTTATTACTCTAGCTTATGTTACACAGACTATTTCCACAGTGCACTGTGCATGTCAAACGTGATGTGTGCACATTGTAAATATTACTCTGGGAATGGTACACAGGTAGTTGTGCATGTCACAAGTGATGTGGGCACATTGTGAACAATATTACTCTGCGTTACGGTATACAGGCTGTTTCCACAGTGCACTGTGCATGTCACAAGTGGTGGGGGTACATTGTAAACCTTATTACTCTGGCCTATGGCACACATGTTGTTTCCACAGTGCAATTTGCATGTCTCAAGTGATGTGGGCACATTGTAGACATTATTATGCTGGGAATGGTACAGAGGCTACTCCTACAGGGCAGTAAGCATGTCACAAGTCATGTGTGTAAATTGTAATCATTAATACTCTGGGTTATGGTGCACAGGCTACTCCTGCAAGGCACTGTGCATATCAGAGGTGATGTGGGCACTTTGTAAACATTATTATTCTTCTGGGTTACAGTACACAGGTTATTTTGACAGTCCACTGTGCATACCATAAGTGGTTTGAACACATTGTATACATTATTACTCTGGGAATGGTAAACAGGTTGTTGTGCATGTCACAAGTAATGTAGGCATTTTGTAAACATTAAAACATCAAACTTTTAACTTGCTGGTTTAAAAGTCTATGTTTGTACTTGTTCCCCACCTTTCCTGTAACTTGTCTAGTCCAAGTACAGATTTGCTGTATCCAGGACTCTTTGTAAGCTTCTGAGCCCCCCAAGCCTTTCTGTGTTGGAGGGAAGGCTTCTAGCTTATCAGTGGGAGTGGTAAGCATTAGGTAGCCTATCTACCACAAGAGGAGTGGTTCCTGGCCCAGAAATTGTAGCTATTGGCTGTTTGGGCAGTTTTTTTCATCTCTTTCAACGTTCTGGTTTAAAAGCCACAGTTGCACTTGTTTCCCACCTTTCCTGTAACTAGCCTAGTCCAGATACAGAGTTGCTGTATCCACGACTGTTGGTAAGCTTCTGAGCCCTGCAAGCCTTTCTGTGTTGGAGGAAAGCCTTCTAGCTTATCAGTGGGAGTGGTAAGCACTAGGTAGCCTGTCTATCAAGAGAGGAGAGGTTCTTGGCCCATAAATTGTAGTTTATTGACAATTTGGACAGTTTGTCCATCTCTTTCAACTTTCTGGTTTAAAAGACCACATCTGTGCTTGTTTGTCATCTTTCCTGTAACTAACATACTGGGGAGCACTAGAAAGTTTTAAACTGATACAAGTCTTCTAGCTTAGAAGAGAGACTTTGGAGTGATTAAGTATCAGTTTCCTGTACTTTCTTGCTGTACTTAACTGTTTTCTGCCTAAACGCAGATTTTCCAGCATTTATTGTGATTTAGAAGATTGCTTCTTTCACATATTGTACTTATTTGACTGCCTGCACTTTTAAAAAGTTGTTTTTTGTTTAAATAATTTGTTTAACTGTTGTAGGCTACAAACTAAAGTGTGATAGCCTTTTCTGATCATTTGTAATTGTTTAAAGCTGTTCTAAGTGCATTTTTTACTATTTTTGCCTTATCTTTTCAAAAAAAAACAAAACAAAAACTCCTTGTTTCTTGCCTTTCTAAGCTAGTATAGTCCAATTTTTCAGGCTAGTGTTGAATTCAGGGCTGTGATACTAGTTTCTGAGTGCCCATACCTTACTTGTATAGAAGGAAGTTTGTCTGTTCACCTGTGAGAGAGGGGAGCTTTGAGCAATCTATCTGTCCCCGGAGGAGTGGTTCCAGCCCAGAAGTTAGTAGTTTATTGGCCATTTTGGGCTAATTTCAATTTCTTTCATTTCCCTACTATAAAAACAGCATTTGCATGGTTTTGCGCACTGGGCAGCGCCAGTTAGCTATGGTTAAATTATTCCCGACTCCACTAAGTTTCCTCTTCTGTTTTTCCCTTGAAACTAGTCTAACTCTCGACCTAAGCACTCAAAAAGCATCTTACAGCCCAGCACTTGCTCAGACCTAATAGCAAGCACTAATATACCCTGACACTGATTGCTCAGCAGGGCAAGGCTCTTAATTCACCCCTCACCAACAAAGAGACTAAGCAGATCACCCTACTATTCAGGCATGACCAAACGACAACTTCAGGTGCACTCTCCAGTCCAGCTGGTGAATCTGGCTATCCTGAGGCAATGTTACAACTGCCTCATGTACACAGACAATCCTCTCCTCCTACCACAAAACACTAACATATGCGAGAAATGCAATTATACAGCCAAACTGGAAGCTAAGCTGTCTCCACCCAAGACTGGAACAGACAGTCAAGTGGAGAAGGTTAACACTTGCACCACAACTCCAGCCCCACACAGACCTACTAAAATAGCACTGGCAAAAAATACTCATAAATACACAAAATCATACTCAGTGGCTCTAAATAAAAACCTGCAAAAGCATCAGTGACCTCCAAAGCAGACACTCAAACAACCTGCACTTCCCATCACAGACCAGACAACACATAAAACACAAAATCAGTGTGCCGCACAATCACAGCCCTTAAGGTGAAATAACAAACCTAACATACTAGTAATAGGTGACTCTATAGTCAGGCACACTGACATCCCACTCACTAGGCTGGACAAGCAGAAGGTTACTGTTAGCTGCCTGTCGAGAACCAGGATCCACCACATAACACAAGCACTCAGGTCACTCCAGAACAAGTACAAATATGACTCTGTCATTGTTCATGTTGGTGTGAATGACCTGAGCCGTACCTCCCTGGATTACATGAAAAGAGACATGGAAGAGCTCTCTGATCATGTAGCCCAGGCTAGTATGACCCTGACCCTGAGTAACATCCTGCCATCACCAAGAATGATACCTCAGTATAAAGAAAAAATGATCAATTTCAACAATTGGCTAAGCTTCCGGTGTCATTCAAAGGGGATCCAGTATCTGTCAGCCTGGGACGACACGCTCAACAAGCCGCTTTGCTTTGCAAGAGACCGCTTGCACCTGCCACCCCTAGGCTTTTGAATACTGGCCAAGGCTCTTGCTGCCCCCATAGTACCTTTTTTAGGCAAGGCTCAAAAGTCAAACCCACCTCTGTAAACAGCACAATTAACAAAAAACTGAGGGTTAAGCTACTCAAAGCCAGGAGTTTAAATCTCAAAATGCACATGCTCGAAGCACTCCTCAGTATGGAGAATGTCGACATCTGTGCAGTAACTGAAACCTGGTTCAAAGCTCCAGAGATCACCCCAGCACTACCGGCTTACAACTCATACCACACATTTCAGCCACATAACATGGACCGAAACACAAAAGGAGGGGGTGTATCCATATTCATCAAGGATACCTACATCTCCAGGTTAGTGGTACAGCATGATACCGCTGAGATCATCCATGTGCAACTAACATCGGGCAAATCTGCAATGCAAATTGTGGCCTGCTACAGATCACCCTCCATGACCCAGGACAACCACTCCACCTTTCTGGAGACACTGGAAAACAGGAAGGTCCTACCGAACACCCTGATATTGGGAGATTTCAATTACCCTACCATTCACTGGGAAAACTACTCAAGTACAAATTCCCAGGCCCAGCACTTCTTGGAATTCATCAACTCAAATGCCCTGGATCAGCTAGTAAACTCCCCTACCAGAGGTGAAAACATATTGGACCTGGATATCACCAACATGGGCGACAGGTGTTCCACACCGGCAGTCAACCCGTCACTGGTTAGATCAGACCATAAACTAATCACTCTGGATGTCCACACCCCCCACCACCCCCAACTAAGGAAACCACAGTAAAAAACTTTTCTAAAGCAAACTTCACCTTACTTAAGACAGAGGTGGTAAGTTTCACAGCCCCCACGCTAAAGGATAACGCTGCCCAAGATGCAGAAACCTTTACAAATGCACTCTATGAGCACCTACAAGGATGCATGGATCGTGCCATCCCTAGGAAAACCAAGACTCACTCTTCTAAGAGAAGGAAACCAGTTTGGTGGACCCCTGCAATAAACAAGCTATACAATAGAAGGGGGAAACTAGTTTAGAAAAAAAGCAAATCCCAAGAAGGAAAGACATCCCTGATCAGTAGCAGTAATAAACTAAGGTCCCTCATGAAATCATCTAAGGCTAACTTCAAAAGAAAAATAGCCAAGGATTCAAAATTTAACCACAAAACCTTCTTTAGCTATGTTAAGAATCTAAGTAGCAACTCGCAGATATGCACTGAACTAGTGCAAAATAGCACAAAATATACTGAACCTACTGATATTGCCAACATCCTGGCAGATAGATTCAGTGCAAACTTCACCCCCCTCTCACCTCCAAAAGGGCCCAAAACAATACCGGAAAAGTGTAGTGTCCCAAACATCACAGATGCACAGGTGAAAACAGCCCTTTCAAAAGCCAAAAACACAGCATCAATGGGACCAGATGGTCTCCCAGGCTGCGTCTTGCACAAACTACAGAATGAACTAATCCCCAACTTAAACACACTGTTCAACCTCAGCCTCTACACCAGTTATATGCCCATAGAATGGTGCACAGCAACTGTTATTCCTCTCCACAAAGGAGGGGCCACAACTGACCCTGGTAACTATCACCCCATAAGCCTGACTAGCCTGGTCTGCAAGGCTATGGAGCACATCATCATGGAACTCATTAACAAAGACATTGGGAACCTCCAAACACTTGACCTGACCCAGTTCAGCTTTGTTAAGGGCAGATCATGCCTACTAAACCTGCTTGACTTATCCAAGACAGTCACCAAGGCCATAGATGAGGGAAAGTTGGTTCACACAGCCTACCATGACCATGCCAAGGCTTTTGACACCATTCCCCACTTGGGTATTACAGAAAAACTCACCAGCCTGAACATAAACTCACATGGTAAGAATAGCGGGGCTCCAGGTCTGACTCTAAACCAGTCACAAGTGGTGTCCCGCAGGGCTCAGTCCTGGGACCCCTACTGTTCAGCATATACTTCTCAGAAGTACAGGCAAACACAGGAGGATTATGGCTAACCAGGTTTGCCGATGACTGCAAACTGGGAGCCATAATTGACTCTCCGACTGACACGGACATCCTCCAAAAGGGCCTTACTGAGATGGACAACTGGTGTCAAAGTCATGGCCTCAAGCTAAATGCCAATAAATGCATAGTCATCCCATTTGGGAAAAACAAAACACCCATGAATTACCACATAGGTGGCAGCCCCCTTAATACAGAAGAGGTAATAAGAGATCTGGGGTCCCAGGTAGATAATAATCTCACCTCTGACAATCATATTGCCAAAGTAGTTAGGAAATCCTTTCATGTGCTCCAGCTCATTACTAAAGGGTTTGCATCTAGAAATAAAGAGGTTATAGTGCCCCTCTACTTGTCAATCATTAGACCCATCATAGAGTACAATGCCCCATTTGGGATGTACCTCACAAGACACTTCCAACAGCTGGAAAGACCACAAAAGCACCTCACCAAGAGGATTACTGGCCTGAAACATATGTCCTATGCAGCCCAACTGAAAAAACTTTGGCTGTACACAGTGACATAGCACTTACTCAGAGGTGATCTCTGCCTGGGAGAGTTGGGAGAGTGGCCTAATGGTTAAGGTGTTTGCCTTACAAACACAAGGTGCAGGGTTTGAGTCTCACAAGGGATAATTGGCTAAGCTTAAAATGGCTCGCAAGGGCAGTTAGCTTAGTACTAATCTACTAATCTACTAATCTGCTACTGACTTACAAAGCTGTGTCCAACTCAGAATTGATGGACATGCTCCACCTAAAGAAATCCAAGTCACTGCGAGACACACGCTCTAGTGAACTAAACCTCACCACAACAATAAATAGAACATGCTGGAGGGATAGATTCCTGTCACAGAGACTCCCCATGCTTTGGAACAAAATTCCAAATTACGTGAGGCAGAGCCCCTCAGTAATACTCTTCAAGACAAACCTTGACAAGTGGATGGGTAACAGAAAATACACCTCTGGGATCACTTCATTGGCTCTGCTTGACAGAGGATCAGTTAATTAAACAATGGGGCGGCGAAAGCAAACACACTCTGGCTAGACTTATAAATGCCCTCGGGCAGATAGCCTAGTACCTACCTATGAACCTATTATTATTCTGGGTTATGGTATACATGATGTTTCCACTGTGCATGTCACAAGTGATGTTTGCACAATGTTAACATTATTACTTGGGGTTATGTTAGACAAGAAGTTTCCACAATGCACTGTGATATTGCAAGTGGGCTTTTTGTGAACATTATTACTTTGGGTTTTGGCACACAGCTTGCTTCCACATTGCACTGTGCATGTTACAAATGAAGTGGGCACATTGTAAATCTTATTTCTCTGCTTTAAGGCACAGAGGTTGTTTTCACAGTGCTCTGTGCATGTCTCAAGTGATGGGGGCACATTGCAAACATTACTCTGTGTTATGGTACACAGGTTTCTTCCACAGGCACTGTGCATGTAACAAGTGATGTGGGAACTTTGTAAACTTTATTATACTTGGTTACATTACACAGATTACTTCCACAGTGCACTGCGCATATCAAAAGTGATGTGAGCACATTGTAAACATTATTACTCTGGGAATGGTACACAGGTAGTTATGCATGTCACAAGCGATATGGGCACATTGTGAACATTATTAGGGTTGGGAGGGTGGCCTAACGGTTAAGGTGTTTGCCTTATAAACACAAGGTATGGGGTTTGAGTCTCACAAGGGATAATTGGCTAGGCTTAAAATGGCTCACAAGGGCAGTTAGCTTAGTACTAATCTATAAACCTATAAACCTATTACTGTGAGTTATGATACAGATGTTGTTTCTACAGTGGACTTCACATGTCATAGTCACAAGTGCTGTGAGCACAATTTAAACATTATTACTCTGGGTTATAGTAGAGAAGTTGTTTCCACAGGGCACTATGCATGTCAGAAGTGAAGTGGGGAAATTGTAAACATTACTACTCTGGGTTAGATTACACAGGCTACTCCTGCAGGACATTGTGCATGTCACAAGTGATGTCGCCAAATTCTAAACATTACCACTCTGGGTTATGTCACACAGACTATGCCTGCAAGGCACTGTGCATGTCAGAAATTATATGAAAAATTGTAAACATTAACACTCTGGGTTATGGCAACTGTGCATGTCACAAGTGAAGTGGGCTCTTTGTAAACATTATTATTCTGGCTTACAGTACACAGGTTGTTTCCACACTTCTTCTTTCAGCTTTTCCCGGTTAGGGGTTGCCACAGTGGATCCCCTGTCCGCTCATGATTGGCAGTGGAGTTTTACAGTGTTGAGTTGCAAGCCCAGCACCCAACCTTCCAGAGAAGGCACACACGTGCACGCACTCACACCTAGGGCCAATTTAGAGTGTCCAATCCACCTGCAGCATGTCTTTGGGATGTGGGAGGAAAATGGAGCACCCGAAGGAAACCCACGCAACCACAGGGAGGACATGCAGACTCTGCACAGAAGGCACCGCAGCCAAGGATCAAACCAGAGAACCTCTTGCTGTGAGGAAGCAATGCTAACCGCTGCACCACCGTGGCCGCCCAGGTTGTTTCCACACTGCACTGTGCATATTGCTAGTGATGTGGGCTCATTATAAACATTATTACTCTGTGTTATGGTACAGAGGTTGTTTCCAAAGTGCACTGTACATGTCCAAAGTGATGTGAGCAGATTGCAAACATGATTACTTTGGGACTGGTACAGATGTCATTGTGCATATCACAAGTAATGCGGGCACATTGTATACATTAGTACTCTGGGTTACAGTACATAGGCTGCTCCTGCATGGCACTGTGAATGTGACAATTAAAGTACACATGCTGTTTTAATACTGCTTAATGCATTTCACAATTGCTGTGGGCATATTGAGATCATTACCTTGGGATGTGGTATACAGGCAGCTCATACAGTGTACTTTGCATGTTCATAGGTTCATAGGCTCATAGGTAGGTATTAGGCGATTGGCCCTAGGGCCTATATAAGCCTATCCAAATGGTACCCTGGCTTTTGCCACCCAGGAAAATTATTTTCCAGTCAAGCAGAGCCACAGAAGTGATCCCTGGGGTGAATTTCATAGCTCCCATCCAATCATCAAGATTTTTCTTGAAGAGTGCTAATGAGGAGCTTTGTTTGATATAGCTAGGTAGTTTGTTCCAGAGTATGATAAGTCTCTGGGACAGGAAATTATTCCACCAGCATGTTCTGTTTATTGTGGTGACAAGGTTTAGGTCCCTAGAGCGTTTAGCTCAGAGGGATTGGGATTTCTTTACATGGAGCATGTCCAACAGCTCTGGGTTTGACATAGCTTTGCATGTAAGGCAGAGATCACCTGAGTAGGCGATATGTGACAAAGTAAAGCTGGAGTTTTTTGAGACGGTCTGCGTAGGGCATCTGTTTCAGGCCGGTAATCCTATTTGTGAGGTATTTCTGTGGCCTTTCCAGTTGTTGTAGATGTCATGTGAGGTACATACCAAAAGGGACGTTGTACTCTATAATGGGTCTGATGATTGATGAGTAGAGGGGAACAATGACCTCTTTTTTCCTGGATGAGAAACCTTTTGTGATGAAGTGTGCCACGTAGAAGGATTTCCTGACTACTGTGGCGATGTGATTATCAAAGGAGAGACTACTGTCCACCTGTGTCCCAAGGTCTCTTATCACACTTTTGGTGTTAAGTAGACTGCCACCTATGTGGTAGTTCATGGGTACAGAGTTTTTACCAAAACGGATGACAATGCACTTTTTGGCATTGAGCTTGAGGCCATGGCTTTAACACCAGGCATCTGTCTCAGTGAGGCTCTTTTGTGGGATATCCACATCATTAGGAATTTTGATTATGGCTCCTAGCTTGCAGTCATCTGCAAACTTTGTTAGCCACAGACCTTCTGTGTTAGCCTGTACTTCAGAGAAGTAGATACCAAACAGGAGAGGACCTAGGACTGAATCCAGTGGTACTCCACTTGTCACTGGTCTGAAGTTGGATTTAGAGTCTGCTACTTTCACAGTGTGGGTTCTGTCAGTGAGCCAGTTGGCAACCCATCTTGTGACATAGGGATTTATACCTAGTTTAGTGCATTTATCTATAATTCCAGAATTGGGGATGGTGTCAAAAGGCTTGGCAAGATCTAGATAGGCTGTGTGAATCACCTTACCCTCATCTACGGCTTTGGTGACTGCTTCAAAGAAGTCTATCAGGTTTAGGAGTCATGATCTGCCTTTTACAAACCTGAACTGGGTAGGGTCCAGAGTTTGTAGATTACCAATGTTATTGTTTATAAGGTCCATGATGATACGTTCCATAGCCTTGCAGACCAGGCTCATCAGGCTAATTAGACAGTAGTTCTCGGGGTCCGTGGTGGCTCCCCCTTTGTGGAGTGGGATAACCGTTGCTGTGTGCCATTCAGTGGGCACAAAGCCTGAGGTGAGGCTATGATTGAACATTGTACTTAGGTGGGGTGCCAGTTCATTCTGTAGTTCATGTAGAACACAGCCTGGGATGTTGTCAGGTCCTATGGATGCTGTGTTCTTGGCTTCGGAGAGTGTGTTGTTTACCTGTGCAGCCATGATTACAGGAACTTTGCATGCTTCCAGTATAGAGATGGGCCATTTAGGGGATGAGAGAGGAGTAAAGTTAGCACTGAACTTATCTGCCAGGATGTTGGCAATATCAGTTGGTTCTGTATATTTAGTGCAATTGTGCTGCAACTCGGAGCAGATCTGAGTGTTGCCATTGAGATTCTTGACAGCTATAGAATGGTTTGTGGTTGTCTTTAGAATCAGTGCCGATTTTGTTTTCGTAACTAGTTTTGGAGGATTTTATGAGGGATCTCAGCTTCTTACTGAGGCTGACCACAGAGTTCTTCCAATCGTGGGATTTTACTCTTTTTTGCAACAGTTTTTTTCTTCTGTTGTAGAATTTGTTTATAGCAGGGGACCACCAGATTGGCTTCCTTTTTTGGAGGATAGCATCTTGGTTCTGTTAGGGATTGCGTAATCTATACACTCATGTAAGTGCTTATAAAGTGCAATTGTATAGGGTTCAGCAGTTGTACCTCTATGCATGGGTGTCGTTAAGTTTGTCACTTCTGTCTTAAGAAGTGTGAAGTTGGCTTTGGAGAAATTTTTTACTGTGGCTTCCCTAATGGGGGGGGTGGGGGTGGGATGTCTAGGGTGATTTGCTTGTGGTCGGATCTGACCAATGAGGAATTGACCTCTGGTGTGGAACACCGGTTGCCCATGTTGGTAATGACCAGGTCTAGGATATTGCTGCCTCTGGTGGGGGTGTGGATAAGTTGATCCAAGGCATTGGAATTTATGAATTCCAGAAAATGTTGAGCACAAGAGTTGGTATATGAATAGTTTTCCCAGTTAATGGTGGGGTAGTTGAAATTGCCCATTATTAGGGTGTTAGGTTGTACCCTAATATTTTCCAGTGTATCAAGAAATGAGGAGTGGGAATCCTGGGGCATGGTGGGGGATCTGTAGCAAGCTACAATTTGGATTGTGCTCTTGCCCAGAGTTAGTTGCACTTGGATACTCTCGGATGCATTATGCTGAGCAACTAGCCTGGAGGTGTGGATAGCCTTAATGAATATGGACATGCCTCTGCCTTTAGTGCTTTGGTCCAGGTTAGGTGGCCGAAAGTTGTGGTATGAATTATAGCATGGTAATGCTGGGGTGCTCTCTGGAGCCTTGAACCAGGTTTCTGTCACTGCACAGATGTCGATGTTCTCCATTTTAAGGAGTACCTCGAGTGAGTGCATTTTGAAGTTTAGACTTCTAGCATTAAGTAGCATTAACCTCAGATTTTGCTTGCTTGTATCTGTTACGATGGTGAATTTGTCATTTGAATTTTTCCTAAAAAAGGCACTATAGGGGAGGCAAGAGCCTTAGCTAGTATCCGGAATCCCAAGGTCAACAGGTGCAAGCCATCTCTGGCAAAGCATTGTGGTTTGTTGATCATGTCATCCCAGGCAGACAGATACTGGATCCCCTTAGAATGACACCAGAAGCTTAGCCAATTGTTGAAGTCAATCATTTTGTCCTTGTACTGTGGTATCATTCTGGGTGATGGCAGGATGCTACTCAGGGCTAGGGTCATACCTGCCTGGGCTACAAGATTCGACAGCTCCTCCATGTCTCTTTTCATGTAGTCCAGGGAGGTACATCTCAGGTCATTCACACCAACATGGACAATGACAGAGCTACAGTGTGGGCTTCACACCATGCATGCTATAAACACATCACAGATATTTTTACCATGAGAAAGGGTACACACAATGCCATGGGCACATTATATATCCTATTACCTACAGTGTTCCATGCATTACATGGGTGCTTTGGGTACATCATAAACATTACTAATTTTGGTAAGGGTACACAGGCTGTTTCTACAGTGTTTACTGCTTATGTATGGTGTTGTGTGCACTTTATAAGCATTATTAATATGGGAAAGGGTTCACAGGCTGTTTTTGCAGTGTACATTGCATATATTTGGTGAACAACATATGTGTGGTGCAGTGTACACATTAAACATTACTAATATGGATAGCGGTACACAGCATATTCCTACACTGTGAACAGCAGTTGTGTGGCACTGTGCACACATTATAAACATTGTTATCATGGGTAAGGGTACATAAGTTGCTCCTGTAGTGTGCACTGTATATGTATGATGCAGTGTACACATTATAAACATTATGAGCTGGCTGTTCCTACACTGTGCACTGTATACATATGGTACTATGAACACATTATTGATGCATAATCGATGCATTATTGATGCATAATGCAGTGGTGCAGTGGTTGGGCAGCGCAGTGGTGCAGCAGTTAATGCTGTCGCCTCACAGCAAGAGGTTCTCTGGTTCGATTCTCGGCCGGGGTGCCTTCTGTGCGGAGTTTGCATGTTCTCCCTGCGTTTGCGTGGGTTTCCTCCGGGTACTCCGGTTTCCTCCCACATTCTAAAGACATGCATCTGGAGCATTTCTCCCCGGGCCTCCGCTGAAAACAGGATCTGTGGAACCTAGTCTGACTTTCCCGGTCAACAAATGTTAAATAAAAAATAAATAATAAATTATAAATATTACTATTAGTAAGGGTACACAAGTTGCTCCTACAGTGTGCACTGTATATGTATGATTCAGTGGACACATTATAAACATTATGAGCTGTTCCTACACTGTGCACTGTATACATATGGTACTGTGAACACACTATAAATATTATTAGATAAACACAAAAGCCAGAAGAAGTAGTCGAATTGAACCCACTCAAAGTATTGCAGGCTGCAAATCACCACACAGTTGTAGAATGCAGAATCCACTTTATTAACTTCAGACAAAAAATCCAAGGATGAGCGCTTTCATCCAGAAAAATCTAGACTTCATCAGACAATTTACCCCACATAGTTACTTCCTTCTTATACAGTCCAAACAGGAAGTTCCACCCAGTTGTAAACTAATCAATTATGTCATTAAAAGCACAATATTTACAGTCACTGAATTTAAAAAGCAGACAAACTATACAAACTGAAAAAAGTTCATGGAACACACCACCCTAAAAACATACTATATATAAACACTGCTTCATAAAAATGACAATTTACAATAAATATTTAAATATGTTGAATGTGTTAAAACAATAAATATGTGTGATTAAATACTAAAAACTAGATATAGTAGAAAATGTTAAGAGAAATAAATACACAACATAAATACTGAACATGTGATATTAAAATGTTAAAATGTTAAAATGCATAATGGAGAAATATATATATGTACACACACACACATATATATATATATATATATATATATATATATATATATATATATATATATATATATATATATATATATATATATATATATATATATATATATATATATATATATATATATATATATATATATATATATATATATATATATATATATATATATATATATATATATATATATAGACACACATACACACATTTTATATTTCTAGTGCCTTTAGTTTTAAAATTGGGCTAATTGAAATATGCTCATTCAGGCCTGGCCAGTTCCCTGCATTCAAACGTAATTGCCAGTATAATTCTCTTTTCTCAAGTAATAGTGACCATGCACCACCCCTCATGTTGGTACTGATATTGTCTATAATAAAAAATTGGAACTTATGGTCCTTATACTCCATAACATGTTTGCTAAGAGAATTTGTTTCTTTTTTATTCCTTATATCATATAGGTGTTCGTATATGCGATTTTTTAACTTTCTATCAGTCTTGCCTATGTAAAAGCAAGAACAGGTGGTACACATGGCACAGTAAATCACTTTCTCTGAATTACAGTAGTATTTCTGATTGATTCTTATTTCAATATTATTAATGTCAAAAATATTGCCTTCTTTAATGTAACTGCCACATTTGTTCATAGAACCTGACCTGTGGTTTGAGTAAGAGTTACTACTCTCAAATATGTTTTTCATATTCTTGCCTTTCCTATATACTATAATAGGTTGCGGTCCTATTAGTGGTCTGATGTCCTTGTCATGTCTCAAAATAGACCAGTTTTTTGTTAAGATGTTTCTTACTATTTAACTATCTTGAGTGAATACAGTGATGAAAGAAGTCTTATAATCATTCTTACTTGCAACATTGCCAGTTTCTTGATTACTGGTGAAAGGCCCACTGTCAGTCATACTACAAGAAAGTAAAGGTACATAAAACCCAGGCTCTCTCTTGTTAACCACCTCAATCATTATATCACTAACGAACTTACAAGGATAGCCTCTTTTTTGAAACATATTTTTCAAGTTGTCACATTCATCTAAACATTCATCGATACCAGATACCATACAGGCTGCACGCACAAACTGTCCCTTAACTGTTGCTTTCTTTTGTGTGACTGGGTGTTACTAGAAAAATGCAATAGTGAGTTTGAATACATGCTTTTCCTAAAGATTTTTGAAACAAACCTCTTATTTTCATAATCCTTTTCCAGAAAGACGTCTAAAAAGGAAATTTTGTCAAGGTCTCTGGTAGAGGTGAACTTTAGAAATTCTGTGGTGGTTCCAGTATAATTTATAAAATCATCAATAGCATTAACAGGTCCATCCCACAGAACAAACATATCATCCAAAAACCTGGTGCAAAATTTGATGTGCTCAAAATAACATGAAGAAAAAAGAAATTTCTTCTCCCATTGCCTAACTACAATATTTGCATATAAGATGAAGTCTAGATTTTTCTGGATGAAAGCGCTCATCCTTGGATTTTGTGTCTGAAGTTAATAAAGTGGATTCTGCATTCTACAACTGTGTGGTGATTTGCAGCCTGCAATACTTTGAGTGGGTTCAATTCAGATACTTCTTATGGCTTTTGTGTTTATCTGCTTCAGTTTTTGCATTGTGACTTTTATAAATATTATTACTAAGGGTACACAAAATGCTCCTGCAGTACACACTGTTTGTAACAAATGCTGTGAGCACATTGTAACCATTAATGCTATAAATAATGTACACTGACTGTTTCTGCAATGCACTGTTTGTGACAGGTGCTGTGAGTACATTGTAACCATTAATGCTATAAATAATGTACACTGACTGTTTCTGCAATGCACTGTTTGTGACAGGTGCTGTGAGTACATTGTAACCATTAATGCTATAAATAATGTACACTGACTGTTTCTGCAATGCACTGTTTTTGACAAGTGCTGTGAGCCCATTGTAACCATTAATGCTATAAATAATGTACACTGACTGTTTCTGCAATGCACTGTTTGTGACAAGTGCTGTGAGCACATTGTAACCATTAATGCTATAAATAATGTACACTGACTGTTTCTGCAATGCACTGTTTGTGACAGGTGCTGTGAGTACATTGTAACCATTAATGCTATAAATAATGTACACTGACTGTTTCTGCAATGCACTGTTTGTGACAGGTGCTGTGAGTACATTGTAACCATTAATGCTATAAATAATGTACACTGACTGTTTCTGCAATGCACTGTTTGCGACAGGTGCTGTGAGTACATTGTAACCATTAATGCTATAAATAATATACACTGACTGTTTCTGCAATGCACTGTTTGTGACAGGTGCTGTGAGCACATTGTAGCCATTCATGCTATATATAATGTACACTGACTGTTTCTGCAATGCACTGTTTGTGACCGGTGCTGTGAATACATTGCTGTTTAAAACATTTTTTGTGTCTCACTGCTATTTTTCTGCTATGTTAAAAAAATATTAGTTGCCTGTTTATTTGCTTATTTACACTATTTACTGCACTTTTTATTGCCTGCTGCCTACTTTAATACTGCCTTTATATACTGTGTACTAAACTACACTGTTGTACTGCAGTTGTCTGCCTTACTGTGCCTGTTAAATCATGTTTAATTATTGTTTTCACTGTTTGCAAAGCTCGTTTTCCTATTTTCACTGTTTGTTAAGCATTTGCTGGTACTTTTCACTGATGCAAAGCAATTTGTTCTGCTTGTTCTGGTTTTCCTGACAAGTAGTGTTACAATAACTGATTTGTTAGATGTTTAAAACATTCGTAGGTTCATAGGTTTATAGGTGTGTACTAGGCTAATGGCCCTGAAGCCTTTACAAGCCTAGCCCATAGGATTACCCTGGCATTATGCCATCTGACCTTAGTTCCCGGTGCCTCTGTCAAGTAGAGCCACTGGAGTGATCCCTGGGGTGAATTTTCTATTTCCCATCCACTCATCAAGATTTCTTTTGAAGAGGGCTAGTGAGGCGCTCTTTTTGACATGTATGGGAAGTCTATTGTATTGCATGGGCAGCCTCTGAGTTATGAACCTGTCCCTCCACCACCATGTTCTGTTGATTGTGGTAATAAGGTTGATGTCTCTGGAGTGTGTCATGTGGAGGGATTCAGATTTCTTTAGATGTAGCATTTCTAACAGAGCTTGGTCTGACCTGGCTTTGTAAGTCAAGCAGAGATTGCCTCTAAGTAGCCAATATGAGACAGAGAATAGTTGGAGTTTTTTGAGTCTGTCCATATAGGACAAGTGTTTATGGCCTAGGATCCGCTTTGTGAGGTACTTTTGTGGCCTCTCCATTTGTTGCAGGTGTCTAGTGAGGTACCTGCCAAACAGGGCATTGTACTCGATGATTGGCCTAATGAGGGAAGAGTAGAAGGAGACAATGACCTCTTTCTTCCTGGATGCAAAACCCTTAGTAATGAGATGTGCCACATAGAAGGACTTTCTGACCACAGTGGCAATGTGGCTGTCAAAAGAGAGGTTGCTGCCAACCTTTTTTTCTCAGATCTCTTATAACACCTTCTGTGTTCAGTGGGCTACCATCAATGTGGTAATTCATGGGAACTGGGTTTTTCCCAAAGGGGATGATGACACATTTTGTGGCATTGAGCTTAAGGCCATGGTTCTGACACCAGTCATTGGTCTCAGTGACGCCCTTTTGTAAGTTGTCAACATCACTTGGGGAGTTAATAATTGCAATCATCTGTGAACTTTGTCAGCCATAGTCCCTTTGTATTGGCCTGGACATCAGAGAAGTAGATACCAAACAGGAAAGGACCGGGGACCAAACCCTGTGGGACTCCACTCATGACTGGTTGGCAGTTTGACTTGGAGTCAGTTATTTTCACACTGTGGGTTCTATCTATGAGCCAGTTTGCAACCCACCTAGTGATATAGATGTTGATGCCAAGCTTAGTGAGTTTTTCTATGATTCTTGAGTGGGGGATGGTATCAAAGGCCTTGGCCAGATCAAGGTAGGCTGTATGAACCACATTGCCTTCATCCACAGCTCTGGTGACTGACTCAAAGAAATCCACCAGGTCAAGCAGGCACAATCTACCTTTCACAAAACTAAACTGTGTGGGATCCAGAGTTTGGAGATTCCCTATATCCTTGTTTATTAGGTCCATGATGATGCATTCCATAGTTTTGCATATCAGACCTGTCAAGGCTAATGGGGCAATTGTTCCCAGGGTCTGTAATCACTCCTCCTTTGTGGAGAGGGATGAATGTAGCAGTGTCCCATTTGGCAGGGACAAAGCCTGAGGTGAGGCTGTGGTTGAACAGGGCACACAGGTGAGGCACCAGTTCACTCTGTAGTTCATGTAGAATACAACCAGGAATATTGTCAGGTCCCTTAGAAGCTGTATTCTTGACCTTGAACAGTGCTGTTTTAACCTGTACAGCAGTAATACTGGGTACCTGGCAATCTACTGATATTGTGATTGGTCCTTGGGGGGGTAAAATCTGGGGGCCAGTATATTGGCAATATCTGTTGCCTCAGTATAGGAGGTACCATTGTGCAGTAAGTCAGAGCAAATCTGGGTATTGCCATGGAGATTCTTTACATAACTATATAAGGCCTTGTGGTTGTCTTTACCATCTGCTGCAATTCTGTTTTCATAGCTAGCTTTAGAGGATTTGATAAAGGATCTCAAATTTTTGCTGAGGCTGATAAGGGAGTTTTTTCAGTCTTGGGACTTCACCTTATTCTGCATCAGTTTCCTCCTCCTGATGTAGAGTTTGTTTATGGCAGGGGACTGGCTTCCTTTTTTTGGAGGAGAGCATCTTGGTTCTATTGGGTATGGCGAGATCCATGCATTTGTATACATGTTCATACAGTGCATTGGTGTATGATTCAGTGATCATGCAAATATTCTCCATTTGCATGGGTGCCGTGAAGTTAGCCACCTCTGTTTTTAGGAGCCCAAAGTTAGCTTTGGAGAAGTTTTTCATGGTGGTTACCTTTGCAGGGTGGGGTGGGGTGGGAGGGATGTGTATTTCCAAGGTGATTAGTTTGTGGTCAGATCTAACCAGGGAGGAGTTGACTATTGGTGTAGAGCAATAGTCACCCATGTCAGTAATGACCAGGTCAAGGGTGTTTCTACCTCTAGTGGTGGTAAGAATGAGCTGGTCCAGGGCATTGGAATTAATGTATTCCAGGAAATGTTGGGCAAGTGTATTGGTACATGAGTAGTTTTCCGAGTTAATGGAGGGGTAGTTGAAGTCACCCAGTATGAGAGTGTTAAGTTGGACCCTAATGTTCTCTAGGGTGCTTAGCAATGTGGAGTGTGAGTCTTGGGACATGGTTGGGGACTACAACCTGAATCTCTGTCTTACCCAATGTTAGCTGCACCTGAAGTATCTCTGATGCATTATGTTGGGCTACCAGTCTGGAGGTGTGTGCATCCTTTATGAATATGGAAACATCACCACCTTTGGAGCTTCAGTCCAAATTCTGAAGCCGAAAGGTGTGGAATGAGTTATAGCCTGGTAGTGCAGGGGTGCTTTCTGCTGTTTTAAACCAGGTCTGTATTACAGCACAAATGTTGATGTTCTCCATTTTGAGGCGTACTTTGAATGAGTGCAGTTTGAGATTTAGACTTCTAGCACTGAGCAGCATGATCCTCAGATTGCATTTGTATGTAGCTGTCATGGTGGTAATTTGGTCCTTGGAACACCTCCTAAAAAAGGCACTATAAGGGTATCAAGAGTCTTGGCCAGTATCTGGAAGCCCAGGGGTGGCAGATGCAGGCCACCTTACACCTTCTTACTTAATTTTCTGCTGTTTTAAATTTTTTTAGTGTCTCACTGTTATTTTTCTGCTGTGTTGAACATTCTCTAGTGTTTCCCACCAAAACTAAGGTAGCTAGTAGCTATAGCATAGTCCAGATACAGGTTTGTTACATTTGGGTCTGTTTGTAGCACCTATTTGTTTTGAGCACATTTTCCAGGCCACCCTTGATAGAAAGGGGCCTTTCTGCACTCTAGTGAGAGGGGTGTACTGTTTGAAACCTGTCTGGTGAAGGGTGGTTGGTCTAGGGCTTGGAGTAAGCACCCTCATTGGTCCTTTTGAACCTTTTTAAATTTTCTTTCAAGTTTTTAGCTTCTGGTATTTAAGGCCTGTGTTTGAGCAGGTTTCTGCTTGTTTGTACATTGCACAGTATCACACACTGCTGCACAACTATGCACCATAGCTGGACAGATTAATTCAACAGTTTTTCCCTTAGATACAGCTGTAGCAGATTAGTGTATCCCTCATTCTTAGTATTTTTCTGGTCAAAGAAATATTGCTAGTGAGCTGTAACCTATTAAACCCACCCCCAAAACCCTGGCAGAAGTATTCATCTGCTGAGCTTCTCCTTGATCGACCCTGAAAAGCCCCCATTAGTAATAACAGTCTTCAACTTAGTGTTATAGACAGTTGAACTACCCTTGTTTCTCCTGTTAGTCTTGTTGACTTGGGTCTCTTGAGGCAGTGTAGCAACTTTCATGTACACCCACAACCCTCTACTAATAACTCACTCTAGTATAGAGTGTGAGAGATGTATCTACACCAAGAATCTTGAATCCATGGTCACTGTCAACCCACCACCTCTACTCATGCACATAGTACCACTACTCATACACACAGTACGTATCAAACACAAAAATCAACATACATGGAGGTTCTCTCAAAAAATATACTGAAACAGCTCCCACAGCACCCATGACATAAAGTAATACCATTGTCTCACTTACTAAGCCTGTAAGGCATAACACTCAAAAACAAATGTTCTTGTTATTAGAGACTCAATAGTAAGACACATGGATGTCCCATTCACCAGGTAGAACAAGGAGAAATTCACAGTCAGCTGCCTTTGCAGTGCCAGGATTCATCAGAAAAAGCATGCATTTAGGTCTCTCAGCAACAATTGCCATTATGACTGTCATAGCTTATGTTGGAGTTAATGACCTGAGATGTACCTCATTGGACTATATGAAGAGAGACATTATTGAGCTCTCTGAATATGTGCCCCAGACTGGTATGCCCCTAGCCTTGAGCAGCATACTACTCTCACCTAGAATGATGCTACAGTATAAGCAAAAATGATTGGTTTCAATAATTGGCTTTGTTTTTGGTGTCATTCAAAGGAGATCCAGCTCCTATCAGACGGGGAAGCCATGGTCGACAAACCTCCCTGCTTTGCCAGAGACGGTTTGCACCTGGCACTCCTAGGCTTTTGGCTGCTGGCAAAGGTCCTTGCCTCCCTCATAGTGCCTTTTTTAGGCAAGGTCTCAAAAACAAACTAACCCACATGATATTTCCCAATCATAGGTTCATAGGTTCATAGGTTCATACTAGGCTATCTGCCCGAGGGCATTTATAAGCCTAGCCCATTGTTTTGTGGCTTACGCCACCCCTTTAGTATGGGGAACTATACCCATTATTTTGCTGTGCCTCTGTCGAGCAGTGACACTGAGGTAATTCCTGGGGTATATCTGTGATCTCCCATCTATTGGTCAAGATTTCTCTTGAACAAGGCCAGCGAGGTGCTCTGCCTCACATGTACCGGGATTTTGTTCCACAGCATAGGGAGTCTTTGGGTGATGAATCTATCTCTCCAGCACGTCCTATTAATAGCCGTGTCGAGGTTTAAGTCTCCCGCCCTTGTGGCTCTGATGGATCTAGATTTTTTGAGGTGAAGCATATTCATCAAATCTGGGTTTGACATGGCCTTGTATGTTAGGCAAAGGTCACCTCTGAGCAAGCGGTGCGACTGAATAGAGCTGGAGTTCATTCAGTCGGGCAGCATAGGACAGATTTTTGAGACCCTTTATCCTTTTGGTGAGGAACTTTTGTGGCCTCTCCAGCTGCTGCAAGTGTCGGGTCAGATACATTCGAATGGGGCATTGTACTCAATCATTGGTCTGATGAGTGATGAGTAAAGGGAGACTATGACCTCCCTTGATCTAGATGAGAATCCCTTCATGATAAGGTGGGCAATGTAGAAGGACTTCCTAACTACTTTAGCTACATGGGTGTCGAATGACAGACTACTATCAACCTGGGTCCCCAGGTCCCTGATAACTTCTTCTGTGCTCAGTGGATTGCCACCTATTTGGTAGCTAGGGGTAACCTTGTTTTTCCCGAAGGGTATGACTATGCATTTTTTGGCATTTAACTTTAGGCCGTGGCTCTGGCACCAGTTATCCATTTCTGTGAGACCCTCCTGAAGGATATCTGTGTCAGATGTGTTTTCTACTATGGCGCACAGTTTGCAGTCATCTGCAAACTTTGTCAGCCATAACCCTCCTGTGTTTGCTTGTACTTCGGAAAAGTAGATGCCAAACAAGAGTGGGCCCAGGACTGAGCCCTGTGGGACACCACTTGTGACAGGTTTTGAGTCTGACATGGCGCCAGCAACTCTGACCCTGTGGGTTCTGTCACTCAGCCAGTTTGCAACCCATCTTGTGATGTATGGGTTAACATTTAAGCTGATGAGTTTTTCAATGATACCCGAGTGGGGTATTGTATCGAAGGCCTTAGCCAGATCGAGGTAGGCTGTATGGACTGCCTTTCCCTCACCAATGGCTTTGGTGACTGTTTCGAAAAAGTCAACCAAGTTTAAAAGGCATGATCTGCCTTTGACAAAGCCAAACTGGGTTGGATCCAAAGTCTGCAAATTCCTATGTCTTTATTTATGAGGTCCATTATGATCCTCTCCATGGCTTTGCAGATAAGGCTTGTCAAGCTAATGGGCGGTAATTTCCAGGGTCTGTGGAGGCACCGCCTTTGTGAAGTGGGACCACAGTTGCAGTGCGCCACTCCTGGAGTGCGTATCCAGAGGTAAGACTTTGATTAAACAGCTGTCCTAGCTGTGGGTTTAATTCCTCATTGAGTTCATGGAGCACACAGCCGGGGACACCATCGGGTCCCATGGATGCTGTGTTTTTGCTTTGGAGAGAGCAGTTCTCACTTGGCGCTGGAGATGTTTGGGGGCTGCACTCATTTGGTATAGATATCTCTCCTTTTGGGGAGGGGAGAAGTTTGCACTGAACCTGTCAGCCAGTATGTTGGCAATGTCTGTAGGATCAGTAATCTTCACATCATTTTGAACTAGTTCTGAGCATATCTGGGAGTTTCCTCCTAGGTTTCTAACATAGCTAAAGAAGGCCTTATGATTGTCTTTTGAGTCTTTAGCTATTTTTCTCTCGAAATTTGCTTTGGATGATTTTATGAGAGCTCTTAGTTTTTACTTATAGTGATCAAGGGTGTCTTACCTTTTAAGGATTTTGCTCTATCTTGTAGTAGCTTCCTCCTTTTGTTGTAGAGTTTGTTTATGGCTGGGGTCCACCAGACTGGACGCTTGCCTTTGGTACAAAGAGTCTTTGTTTTGCTTGGGATTGCCTTATCCATGCAGTCCTGCAGGTGCTGGTAGAAGGCGTTTGTAAGTGATTCAGCGGCTTGAGTATTGTTTTCCGCCGGCTCGGGGCCTGAAAGGAGACCACACTAGTCTTTAGAAGTGTGAAGTCGGCTTTTGAGAAGTTCTTTACTGTGGTCTTTTTATTTCAGGTGGGGTGGGATGAGGACCTCCAGCGAGATTAGTTTGTGATCTGATCTCACCAGTGAGGGGTATACTTCGGTGTTGAACATTGTGCTCCCATGTTCGTGATGATGAGATCAAGTATGTTATCTCCTCTTGTGGGATGGTGACTAGTTGTTCCATGGCATTTGAGTTTATGAATTCCAGGAACTTTTGGGCTAGGGTGTTTGGGCTTGAGTAGTGTTCCCAGTCTATATTAGGGTAATTGAAGTCACCTAGTATGATGGTGTTTGGTGATACATTTATCCCCTCTAGTGTTTTCAGGAAGGCCATGTGAGTTTCCTGAGTTTGTGAGGGTGGCCTGTAACATGCTACAATTTGCAGAGCAGTCTTGCCTATGGTTAATTGCACCTGGATGGTCTCCGATGCATCGTGCGTTGCCACCAGTCTTGAGGTGTGGGTGTCCTTGATGAATATGGATACCCTCCTTTCTTGGTATTGTCCGGATTTTGGGGCGGAACGCATGATATGAGGTAAAACCTGATAGCGCTGGGGTGCTCTCAGGAGCCTTGAACCAGGTTTCTGTCACAGCACAAACATCGATGTTCTCCATACTGAGAAGGGCCTCGAGTGCATGCATTTTGAGATTTAGACTTCTGGCATTGAGCAGCATTACCCTTAGTTTTTTTCCTTTTTGTGTTCTAGGGTGGTAGGTTTAGAATTTGAGCCTTGCCTAAAAAAGGCACTATTGGGGTGGCAAGAGCCTTTGCCAATATCCGGAATCCCAGGGGTGACAGGTGCAAGCCGTCCCTTGCGAAGCAGCGTGGCTTGTCCAGCATGTCATCCCAGGCAGACAGATACTGGATCCCCTTTGAATGACACCAGTGTTTAAGCCAATTGTTAAAGCTGATCATCTTATCTCTGTATTGTGGCATCATTCTTGGTGAAGGTAGGATACTGCTCAAGGTCAGGGTCATACCTGCCTGGGCTACATAATCAGAGAGCTCCTCAATGTCTCTTTTCATGTAGTCCAAGGAGGTACGTCTCAGGTCGTTTACACCAGCGTGGACAATGACTGAGTCATATTTGTACCTGCTGTTGAGAGACCTGAGTGCTTGCGTTATGTGGCGGATTCTAGCGCCCGACAGGCAGCTTACTGTGACCTTCTCCTTACTCAGTCTGGTGAGCGGGACATCAGTGTGTCTGACTATGGAGTCACCAATGACTAGTGTGTCTGGCATTGTGTTTGGCCTTAAGGGCTGTGACTGTTTGACACTCTGACTGTGAGGTCTATGTGTTGCGGGTGTTGTGTTCTGAGGTGGTGGTTGTTTGGGTGTCTGCTTTGGTGGCCTCTGCTGTTTTGGTAGATTTTTGATCAGAGCCTCGAGTATGTCTTTGTGTGTTTATGTGTATGATTTGAGGTTGTAATGGTACTATGTGAGACTGGGTCTATAGTGTGTGTGGTAACCTTCTCCTCCTGACTGGTCTTGCCAGTCCTATGTTGAGAGAGCTCAGCCTCCAGTTTGGCCGTATAGTTGCATCTCTCGCATGTATTTGTGTTTTGTGGGAGGAGGAAAGGGTTGTCTGTGTACATGAGGCAATTGAAACATTGCCTCAATATTCCCAGGTTCACCAGCTGAGCAGGAGAGGACACTAGCAACTGATCCCTCGACATGCTAGAAGGGTAGACGAAAAACTTTAAAAAGATTCCGGGGGACGTGGGTGACCGAGAAATGGGGGGTTGACTTTTTGGGGTACTATCTATGACAAGAGTGCCGTATCAAGGTAATAAGTACTGTAGGAGCAAGTGCTAGGTTTAATAGATAGAGAATAGTCTACTTGGAGTCAAGTAGAGTTGATCTTTGTAGTTATAGGATACGCTGATTTGATCAGTAGTATAGTTCGAGGAAGGTAGTTTTAAGGGAAAATTTGAAGAGTGGACTTTAGGTAGCCCGAATAGTTTAAACCTGCTTAACCGGCACTGCCCTAGTGTGCAACAGTGGCAGCTCCGCTCTAAATCGCTCTAAATCGCGCTAGCACGCGTTTAGCGTTTTATACCAGGGGCTGGAAAAGCTAGAAACTGGCCCAAAACGACCAATAAACTACTAGTTACTGGCTGAAACCTCACAAAACTGGACAAAGGCAGCTCAATGCTTCCCACTCCCACTGGTAAGCAAGGTAGCTTCCCTTCCCCCAAATAAGGCAAGGAAACAGTACACAGGAACTACAACCAAAGCCCAGGAATCAGCAACTCTGAAACTGGACTAAACTAGTAAAGCAGGAAAGCAAGGTAGCTTCCCTTCCGCCAAATAAGGCAAGGAAACAGTACACAGGAACTACAACCAAAGCCCAGGAATCAGCAACTCTGAAACTGGACTAAACTAGTAAAGCAGGAAAAACAAGAGATATTTTTTCTTTTTTTTTCTTTTTTTTCACAAAACAGGCAGAAACAGGTACAGCAAACACTTATAAATGCTATGAATCAGCTACTACAGCTTACACAGAAGAATTTGCTACAAATACAGTCAAATAGTAACAAACAAGGATTCCAAGTGCAATATTAAGTTAAATGCAGTAAAAACAGCTTCAATGTAACAGAAAGGCAGGCGAAATACAGTTGCTAGGTATTCAGATGTGGAAAGCAACAAAAATATACTTAGTATCAAGAAAAGTCACTTATTCAGCTCTCTGCAGCCTGGATTACTCTGCTGGCCCACGTGGAGTCTGTGCTGAGTAGGTACAAGCTGAAAGTTTTATACCAGGGGGCTGGAAAAAGCTAGAAACTGGCCCAAAACGACCAATAAACTACTAGTTACTGGCTGAAACCTCACAAAACTGGACAAAAGGCAGCTCAATGCTTCCCACTCCCACTGGTAAGCAAGGTAGCTTCCCTTCCCCCAAATAAGGCAAGGAAACAGTACACAGGAACTACAACCAAAGCCCAGGAATCAGCAACTCTGAAACTGGAAAAGCATGCATTTAGGTCTCTCAGCAACAATTGCCATTATGACTGTCATAGCTTATGTTGGAGTTAATGACCTGAGATGTACCTCATTGGACTATATGAAGAGAGACATTATTGAGCTCTCTGAATATGTGCCCCAGACTGGTATGCCCCTAGCCTTGAGCAGCATACTACTCTCACCTAGAATGATGCTACAGTATAAGCAAAAATGATTGGTTTCAATAATTGGCTTTGTTTTTGGTGTCATTCAAAGGAGATCCAGCTCCTATCAGACGGGGAAGCCATGGTCGACAAACCTCCCTGCTTTGCCAGAGACGGTTTGCACCTGGCACTCCTAGGCTTTTGGCTGCTGGCAAAGGTCCTTGCCTCCCTCATAGTGCCTTTTTTAGGCAAGGTCTCAAAAACAAACTAACCCACATGATATTTCCCAATCATAACAAAATAAGGGTCATGCTGCTAAATGCTAGAAACTTAAACCAAAAACTGCATTCCCTGGAAGCACGTCTATCACTGGAAGATGTAGATGTCTATGCAGTCACAGAAACCTGGCTTATGGAGTCAGAGATTACCCCGGCCTTGCAAGGCTACAATGCCTTTCACACCTTCAGACCGCAAAATGAATGTGTGAGAACCGAAGGAGCGGTGTTTCTTTCTACATTAGAGATAAATTCACCTCCCATCTAGTTAGACTGTACAACTCCATGGAATTACTCCAAGTTCAGGTTACAGTGGGTAAGACATCCATTCAAGTCATAGCCAGTTATAGATGGGTCATGATGCACACAAAGCCTACTGGACCAAACTGGAGACAATCCAAATATTACCAAATGCTCTAATTATGGGGGATTTCAATTATCCCACCATCAATTGGGAAACCTATGCTAGCCCTAACTCACTAGCACAAAGGTTCCTTGACTTTGTTAACTCAAATGCCCTGGAACAAATTGTTTATACCCCAACAAGAGGAACAAACATATTAGATGTGGTCCTCACTAACATTTCAAACAAATGCACTGCCGCAATAGTCAGGCCCTCATTAGTTAAATCTGACCACAAATCAGTCACCTCTGAGCTGGCACTAATACCAGAACACACAAAGGGCAAAATCAGACTAAGAAACATCACAAGGTGAACTATACCCTCCTAGGTGAACGTATAAATGCATTCCAAGCCCACCCCCAGCTGGAAGTGGTAATTACACCAAAGCTTACACTAAAGCCCTGTGCAATCACCTGCATAACTGTATAGACTCAGCTGTACCAGAAAGAGCCAAAGCCACAGGCCCAAGTAAAAACAAGCTGCCATGGTGGACATCCAACAATTTTATTTATTTATTTTATTTTTATTTTATTTTACATTTGTTGATCTCTTGCCACCCCTATAGTGCCTTTTTTAGGCAAGGTTCAAATGACAAATTCACCACCGTAACAGGTACAAACAAGCAAAATCTGAAGTTAATGCTACTCAATGCTAGAAGTCTAAACCTCAAAATGCACTTACTTGAGGCACTCCTTAAAATGGAGAACATTGACATCTGTGCAGTGACAGAGACCTGGTTCAAAGCTCCAGAGAGCACACCTGCATTACCAGGCTTCAATTCATTCCACACCTTTCAGCCACCTAACCCAGAAAGAAGCACTAAAGGCAGAGGCGTGTCCATATTTATTAAGGATATCCACACCTCCAGGCTAGTTGCACAGCATAATGCATCCGAGATTATCCAAGTGCAACTAACTCTGGGCAAGACCGCAATCCAAATTGTAGCTTGCTACAGACCCCCCACCATGCCCCAGGATTAACACTCCTCATTTCTTGATACACTGAAAAGTATTAGGGTACAACCCAACACCCTAATAATGGGCAATTTCAACTACCCCACCATTAACTGGGAAAACTACTCATGTACCAACTCTTTTGCTCAACATTTTCTAGAATTCATAAATTCCAACGCCTTGGATCAACCTATTCACACCCCCACCAGGGGCAGCAATATCCTAGACCTGGTCATTACCAACATGGGAAACCGGTGTTCCACACCAGAGGTCAATTCCTCATTGGTCAGATCCGACCACAAGCTTATCAGCCTAGACATCCACATCCCACCCCCAGCCCCAGTTAGGGAAACCATTGTAAAAAACTTCTCAAAAGCCAACTTCACACTTCTTAAGACAGAAGTGGCAAACTTCATGACACCCATGCAGATGGACAATAGAGGTATGACTGCCGAATCCTACACAAATGCACTTTATAAGCACTTACACGAGTGCATGGATCATGCTATCCCTAATAGAACCAAGATGTTATCCTCCAAAAAAAGGAAGCCAGTCTGGTGGTCCTCTGCCATAAACAAACTCTACAACAGAAGAAAGAAACTGTTGCAAAAAAAGAGTAAAATCCCATGACTGGAGGAACTCCCTGGTCAACCTCAGTAAGAAGCTGAGATCCCTCATAAAATCCTCCAAAGCTAGTTACGAAAACAAAATTGCCACTGACTCTAAAGACAACCACAAAGCATTCTATAGCTATGCTAAGAATCTAAATGGGAACACTCAGATCTGCTCTGAGTTACAGCATAACGGCACTAAATATACAGAACCAAGTGATATTACCAACATCCTAGCAGATAGGTTCAGTGCTAACTTTACCCCCCTCTCACCCCCTAGAGGGCCCATCTCTATACCGAAAGAATGCAAAGTTCCTATAATCACGGCTGAACAGGTAAAAAACACACTCTCCAAAGCCAAGAACACAGCATCCATGGGACCTTACAATATCCCAGGCTGCATTCTACATGAACTACAGAATGAACTGGCACCCTACCTAAGCACCATGTTCAATCATAGTCTCACCTCAGGCTTTGTACCCACTGAATGGCGCACCGCGACAGTTATCCCACTCCACAAAGGCGGAGCCACGATGGACCCCGGGAACTACCACCCCATTAGCCTGACGAGCCTGGTCTACAAGGCCATGGAATGTATCATCATGGAACTCATAAACAAAGACATTGGTAATCTCCAAACTCTACACAGTTTGGATTTGTAAAAGCAGATCATGTCTCCTAAACCTGATTGACTTCTTTGAAGCAGTCACCAAAGCCATAGATGAGGGTAAAATGGTTCACACAGCTTATCTAGATCTTGCCAAGGCTTTTGACACCATCCCCCACTCTTGAATTATAGATAAGCTCACTAAACTAGGTATAAATCCCTATGTCACAAGATGGGTTGCCAACTGGCTCATTGACAGAACCCACACTGTGAAAGTAGCGGATTCCAAATCCGACATCAGACCAGTGACAAGTGGAGTACCACAGGGTTCAGTCCTGGGTCCTCTCCTGTTTGGTATCTACTTTTCTGAAGTGCAGGCCAACACAGAAGGTCTTTGGCTAACAAAGTTTGCAGATGACTGCAAACTAAGAGCCATAATCGAAACTCCTAACGATGTGGACAAACTACAAAAGGGCCTCACTGAGACAGATACCTGGTGTCAAAGCCATGGCCTGAAGCTCAATGCCAAAAAGTGTATTGTCATCCCCTTTGGTAAAAACTCTGTACCCATGAACTACTACATAGCTGGTAGTCTACTTAATGTCGAAAATGTGATGAGACCTTGGGACACAGGTGGACAGTAGTCTCTCCTTTGATAATCACATCGCCACAGTGGTCAGGAACTCCTTCTCTGTGGCTCATCTCATCACAAAAGGATTCTCATCCAGAAAAAATCAGGTCATTGTTCCCCTCTACTTATCACTCATTAGACCCATTATAGAGTACAACACCCCTTTTGGTATGTACCTCATAAGACATCTACAACAACTGGAAAGACCACAGAAATACCTCACAAAGATGATTACTGGCCTCAAATGGATGCCCTATGTAGACCGTCTCAAAAAGCTACAGCTTTACTCCATCACATATTGCCTACTCAGGGGCGATGTCTGCCTAACATACAAAGCTATGTCAAACCCAGAGCTGTTGGACATGCTCCACTTAAAGAAATCCCAATCCTTCTGAGCTACACGCTCTAGGGACCTTAACCTTGTCACCACAATAAACAGAACATGCTGGAGGGATAGATTCCTGTCCCAGAGACTTCCCATACTCTGGAACAGACTACCTATCTATGTCAAACAGAGCTCCTCATTAGCACTCTTCAAGAAAAATCTTGATGATTGGATGGGAAATGGGAAATTCACCCCGGGGTCACTTCTGTGGCTCTGCGCGACAGGGGCACAGGAAAATAATTTTCTTGGGTGGCGAAAGCCAGGGTACATTTTTTGGCTAGGCTTGTATGGACCCTAGGGCCAATAGCCTAGTACCTACCTATGAACCTATGAACCTATGTTAACCAGGCCAGTCTAACTGGATATATGTCCATTTTCAGTAGAGGCCCGGGGAGATATGCTCCAAGAGAACATATATAAAAAAAAAAAAAAAATGAACAGCTCATATACACACAAAATTCATAAACACTATTAACAGGTAAAAGAACTTTAAATGAATAGATTCAGAGATTATCATATAAGCAAGACAATCAATTCATAGTAGAGAGTAATGCAGTAAAAATTATAGACAACAGGTTGTTACAAATACAAGAAGAGAGGCATGATAAACAATAGTTACTATAGTAAAGGTAGTCTCTATGATGCGAAGCTTTAAGAAGATGCAAATAAGGGTGTATAGTAGGACTAGGGAATGTTGTAGTCAAGGAGAGTAGGACTTGAACAGAGAGAAGAAGAGGGTAGGCAGAGGCAAGATAGAAGAGCTAGTTGCTTAGTCAGGCTTTGTACAGGGTCACAACCAGTGTGATTTGAGGAAGAGTTTGAGTTTCCTTTTGAAAAGTGATATAGAGGGGAGAGAGGTAAGTTCATGGGGAAGTAGGTTCCAGGATTTTCCAACAGTAGTAGAGAAGAGAGAGTCCCTTGCTCTGTGTGTTGCATTTTGTAATATTTACAAGCAGTTTGTGTGATGATCAAAGGGTCTTTAGATTGGTATAGGGGTGATGAGGGTAGAAAGTATGGGAGTATTTGTTGGTTGGTAAAGGGTCTTATGAGCAGTGGTCAGTTGGTGGAAATTGAGCTGATTTTGCAGTTCAAGTCAACCAAGCTGCTTTAGATTATAACAGTGGTGGGTTCTGAAAGGGTTTCCTGTTGCAAATCTGGCTATGTTATTGTAGGAATATTCCATTTTACTGAGGTTGTTTTTAGATAGATTTGAAAATATGGGTGAGGCATAGAGGAGAGTAGAGATTAGATGAGTGTGAGCAATGGTTATTCTAGCTGAAGGAGAATGGAAGGGTTTGACCCTATAGAGAGAGCCAAGTTTTTTGTTAACAGTTTTTAGAGTATTATTGATATGGGTGTCAAAGTTGAGTTTGTCATCTATGGTGATGCCTAGTAGTTGTGTTGTAGGTTCTGCGGATATGAGAGTGCCATTGTTGGATGTTACAGTGAAATCTATAGAGGAAGACCTACGTGTAGGAGTAAAAAGGAGGAGCTTAATCTTTTTATGGTTCAGGAGGAGACAACGTTGTGAAAACCATTTTTCAACTGTGTTAAACACTGTTTGGTAAGGGAGTGAAGTTCAGATGTGGTTGAGGATGAGCATAAAAGAGTGGAGTCATCTGCGTCAACAAACTTTACAATAAATGCAAAAAGTTGCTGTCCAAGAAAACAAAGACGAGGCCCCAACAATGGAAAAGCACCCTCCTCGGCCTCAACAGGCAAATAAAACAACTTATCAAATCATCTAAGGGCTTCTTTGAGAAAAACTACACAAGTACAGTCAAGGATAACCATTAGGCCTTTTACAGCTATGTATGAAGCCTAAAAGGTAGGACCTAAGCATGTGCAGAACTAGTGACCAATGATATCCCACACACTGACCCCACAGAGATAGTAAACCTACTAGTGGATAGGTTTGGTGAAAATTTCACCCCTTTATCCCCCCCACACTTATCACAAACATTCCCCAAACTCTCCCCTCCCACCCTAAATATCTGAAGAGCAGGTCATCAAAGCCTTGTCCAAGGCAAAAAATACAGCCTCTGTGGGACCGGACGGCATCCCGGGCTGTCTTCTAAACAGGCTAAAACATGAAATAGCATTGCCACTAAGAACCCTTTTCAATCATAGCAAAACCACAGGCTTTGCTCCTGCAGAATGGAGAACAGCAACAGTTATTCCCCATCACAAAGGTGGCCTAGCAACAGACCCAGGGAATTACAGACCCATAAGCCTGAGCAGACTCATCGGTAAGGCCAAGGAACGTATCATTATGGACCTCATAAATAAAGGAATAAGCAACCTCCAAACCCTGGATCCAACCCAATTTGCCTTCATCAAGGTCAGACCTGCCTGTTAATTGTGGTGGATTTCATCAAAAATGTGGCCAGGGCCATCAAAAAGGGCAAATGTGTGCACACAGCATACTTCGACTTGGCAAAGGCTTTTGACACAATTCCACACTCAGGCATTACTGATAAACTTAGCAAACCAAATGTAAATCCCTTTGGTGAAAGATGGGTTGCCAACTGGCTCACAAGCCAGACACATTATCAAGGTGGGTGACTCCACATTATCTAGTAGACCTTTCACCAGTAGGGAGCCACAGGGGTCAGTGTTGGCTACCTACTGTTTAGTATATAGTTCTCAGAAGTTCAGGTCAAAACTAAGGGGTAGTGGCTGACCAAGTTTGCAGACAGCTGCAAACTGGGTGCAATTATTGAATCCCCAAATGATCTCAGTTTACTCCAGGAGGGTCTTACACAGACCACCTTCTGATGTCTTAGTCATGGTCTCAAACTGAATGCAAAGAAATGCATGATCATTCCATTCAGCACAAACAATGTCCCTTCACACTATCAAATCAACAACAATACCCTATGTACCCATGAAGTGGTAAGGGATCTGGGATCACACATTGACTGCACCCTTAACTTTGACCACCATGTGTCTGCTGTAGTAAGGTAGGATTTCTATATAGCACATTTCATTAGCAAATGCATCACCTCAAGAGCAAAAGACATTATAACCTTTCTATACTTGGCAGTAATCAGGCCCATAATTGAGCAAAACTCCCCATTTGGCATGTACTGTACAAAACACCTACAGCAATTGGAGAGGCCTCAGAGGTTTCTAAAAAAGAATAACAAGGACTCCAGCATGTGCCTTACACAGACCAACTAAAGTCCCTGTCACTATAATCTGTGTCATACAGACTTCTTAGGGGACAATAACAAGGGGCTCCAGCACGTGCCTTACACAGACCTACTAAAGTCCCTGTCACTAGACTCTGTGTCATATAGACTTCTTAGGGGGGACATGCCTGGCTTACAGAACAATCTCAGATCCAAACCTAATGAACTTGCAGCATATTTCTAAATCAAACAGGAATAGATCTACCCACTCCAGGGACCTAAATATGGACTGTAACTTAAATAGGACATGCTGGAGGGACATATTTGTCTCCCAGTGACTGCCACCTCTTTGGCTACCAATTAATGTGAAACAGAGCACCTCTATGACACTGTACAAGAAGAACCTGGATGAGTGGATGGGGCACCATAAATTCTTTCCAGAGATATTGCTCGCAACCCTCCTGGACATGGGCAGTCATTACTAAATGCAATCTTCATATTGACTAGCATTTCTATGATATTACATTGGGATGAAATGGCTAGGCTTGAAATACCCTCTTCATCAATAGCCTAGTAATCTCCTATAATCCTATTATCCTATTCGTGCTGGAGTACACAGGCAAATGTTACACTTAATTTTGCATGTCAGCAGTGCTGTGGGTACATAGTAGACATTATTACCCTGTATATGTAAACACAGTCTGTCAACGAAGTGTACTGTGAATGTCATGGATGATGTGTGCAAATTATAAGCATTATTATCATGGTTAAAGGTAAACTGCTGTTCCTGCAGTACACAGCATGCATGAAGTGCTGTGACACATTATATGCTATATCACTGTAAGACAGAGTATGCACGATGCCCTTACAGTATAATGAGTCACATTATATTACTATAAGACAGGGTATGCAGGCTGCTCTTACAGTATGATGTGCCAAATTATATTACCATAAGACATGGTATACAGTCTGCATTACAGTGTGATGTGCCACATTATATCACCAAAAGACAGTGTATGTAGGCAGTCCTTACAGTACAATGTGCCTCATTATATCACCATAAGAGAGGGTATGCAGGCTGCCCTTTCAGTATGAAGTGCCACATTATATCACCATAAGACAGGGTATGCAGGCTGCTCTTACTGTATGATGTACCGCATTATGCCACCATAAGACTGGGTATGCAAGCTGCCCTAACAGTATGGTGTGCCACATTATATTACAATAAGACAGGGTATGCAGGCTGCCTTTACAGTATGATGTGCCCCATTATATGCTATATAACCAAAAGACATGGTTTTCATGCTGCCTTTACAGTATGATGTGTCACATTACATGCTATATCACCATAAGATGTGGTATGCTGGCTGCTCATACAGTATGATATGATACATTGCATTACCATAAGACAGGCTATGCAGGCTGCCCTTACAGTATTATGTGCCACATTATATGCTATATCACCATAAGACAGTGTATGCAGGCTGCCTATACAGTAGGATATGCCACATTATATGCTGTATCATCATAATGCAGGGTATGCAGGCTGCCCTTACAGTATGATGTGCCACATTATATGCTATATCTACATCAGACAGGGTATGGAGGCTGCCCTTACAGTATGATGTGCTACATTATATTACCATAAGACAGGGAATGTGGGCTGTCCTTACACAATGATGTACCACATTATATCATCACAAGATGGGGTATGCAGGCTGCCCTTACAGTATGATGTGCCACATTATATTATCATAAGACAGGGTATGCAGACTGCCTTTACAGAATGATGTTCGACATTATATTACTATAAGACAATATATGCAGGCTACACTTATAGTACGATGTGCCACATTATATGATATATCAGCCTAAGACAGGGCATGCAAGCTGTCTTTACAGTATGATGTGCCACATTATATTACCATAAGACTGGGTATGCAAGCTGCCCTTACAGTATGACGTGCCATTTTATATCACCATAAGACAGGGTATGCAAGCTGCCCTTACGTATGAAGTGCCACATTATATTACCATAAGACAGGGCATGCAGGCTGCACTTACAGTATGATGTGTGTTTCTGTGTGTTTCTACAAAAAAAAAAAAAAAAATAATCCTTGTTTTCCCGCCTTTCTCGACTAGTTTAGACCAGTATAGAGGCATTGCTGTATTCTGGGCTGTGGTGTAGTTCCTGTGTTGTCCATTACCTTACTTGGATAGAAGGAAGTTTCTTTGCTCACCAGTGGGAGTGGGTAGCCTTGAGCAGCCTACCTGTTCTTGGGGGAAGTGACCTCAGCACAAGAAGCTGTAGTAATTGGTTGTTTGGGACCATTCCTAGATCTTTTGTAGTTCACTGCTTAAAATCCACCTCTGGGTGTTTTTTTCTGGCTATACTGCTCAGACAAGCTCCACGTGGGTTTACAGAGTGGTCCTAGCAGCAAGGAACTTGAAAAAGCGACTACCTTCTGGATTTAAGTATATTTGCTTTTTTTTCACTGGAAATAGCTTCTGTTGCTTACTTTGAACTAGCCTGAAATGTTTTTTACTGATTACTGCATTTATTTTAAAATGTGCACTTAAAGTTACATTTAGTCGAATTTAATCGAAAGTTTGCTTGTCTGTTTGTTTAATTTAACTGTGGAGGCTGCCCACTAAAGTGTGCTAGACTGTGTAACTAATTTATCATTGTCTCTGCATTCTCTGTGTGTTTCTACAAAAAAAACAAAAAAACAAAAAAATAATCCTTGTTTTCCCGCCTTTCTAGGCTAGTTTAGACCAGTATACAGGCATTGCTGTATTCTGGGCTGTGGTGTAGTTCCTGTGTTGTCCATTACCTTACTTGGATAGAAGGAAGTTTCTTTGCTCACCAGTGGGAGTGGGGAGCCTTGAGCAGCCTACCTGTCCTTGGGGGAAGTGACCTAAGCACAAGAAGCTGTAGTAATTGGTTGTTTGGGACCATTCCTAGCTCTTTTGTAGTTCACTGCTTAAAATCCACGTTTGCACGGCTTTGCACGGTCGTGCGCATCATGCGCATAGCGCAGCGCCGGTTAAACAAGGTTAAACTTTTTCTGGCTCCGCCAAGTCTGCTGTTCAATTTTTCCCTTAGTACTGTTCTACTTGCAATCTAAACAGCCTATACTCTATCTGAAAAGCTCAGCACTTGCTCCTAAAGCATTTTTTACACAGATAAAGCACTCTTAAACAAAAGAAAGTACTTCATTCACCTAAATTCTGTTGAGTACCCATTTCCCTATAGGTCCTTTCTGACTCAGTTACACAGCAATCTTTTTCACTATTTCTAGCATGTCGAAGGGTCAGTTGCTGGCTCCCCCTCCTGTTCAGCTGGTGAATCTGGGAATCTTGAGGCAATGTTACAATTGCATCATGTACACAGACAACCCTCTCCTCCTCCCAACAAATACAAATATATGTGAGAGATGCAACTATATAGCCAAACTGGAGGCTGAGCTCTCTCAATTCAGTATTGGCAAGACCAGTCAGGAGGAGAAGGTAACCACGCACACCACAAACCCAGTCTCACATAGAACTATCACAACTGCAAACCAAACACATAAACACACAAAAACATACTCGGAGGCACTGATTAAAAATCTATCAAAACAACAGAGGCCTCCAAAGCAGACACCCAAGCAACCACCACCTCAAGACATAGCACATGCAACACATAGTTCACAAAGTCAGTGTGCTAAACAGTCACAGCCCTTAAGGCCAAACAACATGCCAGACACACTTGTAATAGGTGACTCCATAGTCAGACACACTGATGTCCCGCTCACCAGACTGAACAAGGAAAAGGTCACAGTAAGCTGCCTGTCGGGAGCTAGAATCAGCCACATAACACAAGCACTCAGGTCACTCCACAGCAAGTACAAATATGATTCAGTCATTGTACATGCCTGTGTGAACGACCTGAGACGTACCTCCCTGGACTACATGAAAAGAGACAGAGGAGCTCTCTGATTATGTAGCCCAGGCCGGTATGACCCTGACCCTGAGCAGCATCTTACCCTCACCAAGAATGAAGCCACAGTACAAAGACAAAATGATCAGTTTTAACAATTGGCTTAATTACTGGTGTCATTCTAAGGGGATCCAATGTCTGTCTGCTTGGGATGACATGCTTAACAAGCCACACTGCTTCGCAAGGGATGGCTTGCACCTGTCACCCCTGGGCTTCCGGATATTGGCCAAGGCTCTTGCCACCCCCATAGTGCCTTTTTTTAGGCAAGGCTCAAATGACAAACCTACTGCCCTAGAAAACACAAGTGGAAAAAAACTAAGGGTAATGCTGCTCAATGCCAGAAGTCTAAACCTCAAGATGCACACCCTCGAAGCCCTCCTCAGTATGGAGAACATCGATGTCTGTGCAGTGACTTAAACCTGGTTCAAGGCTCCTGAGAGCACCCCAGCACTATCAGGTTTTACCTCATATCATGCTTTCCGGCCCCAAAACTTGGACTGAACCACAAAAGGAGGGGGAGTATCCATTTTCATCAAAGATACCCACACCTCCAGGTTAGTGGCAACGCACGAAGCATCGGAGACTATCCAGGTGCAACTAACCATAGGCAAAACTGCCTTACAGTTTGTAACATGCTACAGACCACCCTCTCAAACTCAGGAACCCCACACAGCCTTCCTGAAGACACTGGAGAGTATGAATGTCTTTCCAAATACCATCATTTTGGGAGACTTCAACTACCCAAACATAGACTGGGAACATTACTCAAGCCCCAACACCCTAGCCCAAAGGTTCCTAGAATTCATAAATTCAAATGCAATGGAACAACTAGTCACCATTCCCACAAGAGGATACAATATACTAGACCTGATCATCACAAACATGGGGACAAAATGCTCCACACTGGAAGTATATCCCTCTTTGGTAAGACCAGACCATAAATTAATCTCACTGGAAATCCACATCCCTCCCCCACCCCCTGCACAAAAGACCACAGTGAAGAACTTCTCAAAAGCAAACTTCACACTTCTTAAGACTGAAGTGGTATCCTTCAAGGCCCCTGGGCCAGTGGAAACCACAACCTACACTGCTGAATCCTTTGCAAATACCTTCTATGGGCACCTTCAAGAATGCATGGATCATGCAATCCCAAATAAAACCAAGACCCATTCCCCAAAGGCAGGCGCCCGGTCTGGTGGACCCCAGCCATAAACAAACTTTACAACAGGAGGAGGAAGCTACTACATGACAGAGCAAAATCCCTAAAAGGGAAGGCATCTCTGATCAGTACTAGCAAAAAACTACGATCACTCATAAAATCATCCAAGGCCAACTTTGAGAGAAAAATCGCAAAAGACACAAAAGACAATCACAAGGCCTTCTTTAGCTATGTTAGAAACCTGGGTAGAAACTCCCAGATATGCTCAGAGTTAGTCCAAAATGACACAAAATACACTGAACCCACTGACATTGCCAACATTTTGGCAGACAGGTTCAGTGTAAATTTCTCCTCCCCCTCCCCCCCAAAAGGAGAAATACCTATCCCAGCAGAGTGTAGCCTCCCTAACATCTCAGATGCCCAGGTGAGAGCTGCCCTCTCTAAAGCTAAAAACACAGCATCAGTGGGACTGGATGGTGTTCCGGGCTGTGTGCTACATGAACTCCAAGAGGAACTAAACCCACACATAAGGCTGCTGTTTAATCTTAGCCTTACTACAGCGTACGCACCCAAAGAGTGGCGTACGGCAACAGTGGTCCCACTTCACAAGGGCGGTGCTTCTATGGACCCTGGAAATTACCGCCCCATAAGCTTGACAAGCCTGGTCTGCAAAGCTATGGAGAGGATCATTATGGAACTCATAAACAAAGACATTGGGGACCTACAGACATTGGATCCTACCCAATTTGGCTTTGTCAAGGGCAGATCCTGCCTTTTGAACTTGGTCAACTTTTTTGAAACAGTCACTAAGGCCATTGATGAGGGTAAGGCAGTTCACACAGCCTACCTTGACCTTGTAAAAGCCTTTGACACAATACCCCACTCGGGCATCATAGACAAACTCACCAGCTTAAATGTAAACCCATATGTCACAAGATGGGTTGCAAACTGGCTCAAGGGCAGAACCCACAGGGTCAGAGTTGCTGGAGCTATGTCAGACTCTAAGCCAGTCAGAAGCGGTGTCCCACAGGGCTCAGTCCTGGGACCTCTCTTGTTCGGCATTTATTTTTCCGAGGTACAGGCAAACATAGGAGGATTGTGGCTGACAAAGTTCGCAGATGACTGCAAACTGAGCGCCATAATTGATACTCCAGCGGACACAAACATCCTTCAGAGAGGCCTCATAGAAATGGATAATTGGTGCCAGAGCCATGGCCTTAAGCTGAACACCAAAAAATGTATAGTCATACCCTTTGGGAAAAACAAGGTACCAACAAATTACCACATAGGTGGTAATCCATTAAGTACGGAAGAGGTAATCAGGGACCTAGGGACCCAGGTTGACAGTAACCTCTCATTTGACACTCACATTGCCAAAGTGGTTAGGAAGACCTTCTATATTGCCCACCTTATCATGAAGGGTTTCACATCTAAATCAAGAGAAGTCATTGTGCCCCTGTACTCTTCTCTTATCAGGCCAATGATTGAGTACAATGCCCCATTTGGGATGTATCTCACCCGACACCTGCAGCAGTTGGAAAGACCCCAAAAGTTCCTCACGAAGAGGATAAAGGGTCTTAAACATATGTCATATGCTGCCCGACTGAAAAAACTCCAGCTCTATTCAGTCGCATACCGCCTACACAGAGGTGATCTGTGCCTGACATACAAGGCCATGTCCAATCCGGAATTAATGGACATGCTCCACCTTAGAAAATCCAAATCCATCAGAGCCACGAGAACAAGAGACTTAAACCTCAACACAGAAATAAATAGGAGGTGCTGGAGGGACAGATTCATAACCCAGAGGCTCCCTACACTCTGGAACAGAATCCCAGTCCATGTTAGGCAGAGCCCCTCACTGACTCTATTCAAGAGAAATCTCGACGAGTGGATGGGAGATCGTAGGTTTACCCTGGGGGTCATCTCTGTGTCACTGCTAGACAGAGGCACAGTAAACTAAACCCTAAAAGGGCATAGTATTCTCATCCTAAGGGGTGGTGAAAGCCACACACACTCTGGCTAGGCTTGTAAATACCCTAGGGCAGATAGCCTAGTATGAACCTATGAACCTATATACAACATTTTATCACCATAAAACAGGGTATGCAGGCTGCCCTTACAGTATGATGTGCCACATTATATGCTATATTACCATAAGACAGGGTATGCAGGTTGCACTTATAGTATTATGTGCCACATTATATGCTATATCACCATAAGACAGGGTATGCAGGCTGCCTTTACAGTATGATGTGCCACATTATATGCTATATTACCATAAGACAGGGTATGCAGGCTGCCCTTACAGTATGTTGTGCCATATTATATTACCATAAGAGAGGGTATGCAGGCTGCTCCTACAGTTTGATGTGCCACATTATATGCTATATCTACATAAGACAGGGTATGCCGGCTTCCCTTACAGTATGGTGTGCCACATTATATGCTATATCACCATAAGACAGTGTATGCAGGCTGCCTTTACAGTAGGATATGCCACATTAAATGCTATATCACCATAAGACAGTGTATGCAGGCTGCCTTTACAGTAGGATGTGCCACATTAAATGCTATATCACCATAAGACAGTGTATGCAGGCTGCCTTTACAGTAGGATGTGCCACATTATATGCTGTATCACCATAATACAGGATACACAGGCTGCCCTTACAGTATGATGTGCCACATTATATGCTATATCACCATAAGACAGGGTATGCAGGCTGCCCTTACAGTATGATGTGCCACATTTTATCACCACAAGACAGGGTATGCAGGCTGCCCTTACAGTATGATGTGTCACATTATATGCTATATCACCATAAGACAGGGTATGCAGGCTGCTCTTAAAGTATGATGTTCCACATTATATGCTACATTACCATAAGAAAGGGTATGCAGGCTGCCCTTACAGTATGATGTGCCACATTATATTATCATAAGACAAGGTATGCAGGCTGCTGTTACAGTACGATGTGCCACATTATGTCACCATAAGAAGAGGTATGCAGGCTGCACTTACAGTATGATGTGCTACATTATACAACCATAAGAGAGGGTATGCAAGCTGCCCTTACATTATGATGTGCCACATTATATCAGCATAAGACACGGTATGCAGGCTGCCCTACAGTATGATGTGTTACATTATATGCTATATCACTATAAGACTGTGTATGCAGGCTGCTTTTACAGTATGATGTCCCATTTTATATCATCATAAGATAGGGTGTGCTAGTGCCCTTGCAGTATAATGTGCCACATTATATGATATATCACCATAAGGCAGGGTATGCAGGCTCCCCTTACAGTATGATGTGCCACATTTTATGCTATATCACCATAAGACAGGTTATGCAGGCTGCTGTTACAGTATGATGCGCCACATTATGTCACCATATGACAGGGTATGAAGGCTACCCATACAGTATGATTTGCCACATTATACTACCATAAGACAGGGTATGTAAGATGCTGTTACAGTATGATGTCCCATATTATATCACCATAAGACAGGGTAAGCAGGCTGCCCTTACAGTATGATGTGCTGATTTATATCACCATAATACAGGATTTGCAGGCTGCCCTTACAGTATGAGGTGCCACATTATATTACTATAAAATAGGGTATGCAGGCTGCTCTTAGATTTTGATGTGCCACATTACATCACCATAAGACAGGTATGCATGCTGCCCTTACAGTATGATGTGCTACATTATATAAGATAGGTGTGCATGCTGCCCTTACAGTATGATGTGCTACATTATATGCTATATTACCATAAGACAGGGTACGCATTCTGCTCCTACAGTATGATGTGCCACATTATATCACCATAAGACAGGGTATGCAGGGTGCCCTTTCGGTATGATGTACCACATTATATGCTGTACCACCATAAGACAGGGTATGCAGGCTGCCCTTACAGTATGATGTGCCAAATTATATCACCATAAGACAGATTATGCAGGCTGTCCTTACAGTTTGATGTGCCACATTATATGCTATATCACCATAAGACAGGGTATGATGGCTCCCCTTACAGTATGATATACCACATTATATTACCATAAGACAGGGTATGGACGCTGCCCTTACATTATGATCTACCACATTATATGCTATATCACCATAAGACAGGTTATGCAGGCTGCCCTTACAGTGTAATGTGCCACATTATATGCTATCTCACCATAAGGCAGGGTAAGCAGGCTGCCCTTACAGTATGACATCCCACATTATATTACCATAAAACATGGTATGCAGGCTGCCCTTACAGTGTAATGTGATACTTTATATCATCATAAGACAAGGTATGCAGGCTGCCCTTACAGTATGATGTGCCAAATTATATTACCATAAGACAAGGTATACAGTCTGCCCTCACAGTATGACGTGCCACATTATGTCACCATAAGATGGGGTATACAGGCTGCCCTTACAGTATGATGTGCCACATTATATCACCATAAGACAGGGCATGCAGGCTGCCCTTACAGTATGACTTGCCACTTTATATCACCGTAAGACAGGGTATGCAGGCTGCCCTTACATTATGATGTGACACATTATATGCTATATCACCATAAGACATGGTATGCAGGCTGCCCTTACAGTATGATGTGCCACATTATATGCTATATCACCATAAGACAGGGTATGCAGGCTGCCCTTACAATATGATATGCCACATTATATTACCACAGGACAGGTATGCAGGCTGCCCTTACAGTATGATGTGCCAGATTATATTACCATAAGGCAGGGTAAGCAGGCTGCCTGTACAGTATCATGTGCCACATTAGTTTACCATAAGACAGGTTATGCAGACTGCCCTTACAGTATGATTTGCCACATTATATTACCATAAGACAGGGTTTGCAGGCTGCCCTTACAGTATGAGGTGCCACATTATATCACCATAAGACATGGTATGCAGGCTGCCCTTACAATATGATGTGCCACATTATATGTTATATCACCATGGGGCAGATTATGCAGAGTGCCCTTAAAGTATGATGTGCCACATTATATCACCATAAGACAGGGTATGCAGGCTGCCCTTACAGTATGATCTGCCGCATTATATGCTATATCACCATAAGACAGGGTACACAGGCTGCCTTTACAGTATGATATTCCACATTATATCACCATAAGTCAGGATATGCAGGCTGCCCTTACAGTATGATTTGTCACATTATGTTACCATAAGACAGGGTATGGAGGCTGCCCTCACAGTATGATGTGCCACATTATGTTACCATAAGACAGGGTATGTAGGCTTCTCTTACGGTATGATGTGCCACACTATATAACCATAAGACAGGGTATGCAGGGTGCTTTACAGTATGAAGTTCATGCCAGCAGTGTTGCTGGGTGTCTTGCAGTAGGAGCTACTTTACATTGCTTAGTATTTGCACAAAGTGCGCCAGGTATAAGTGACAGTACATTGTGTTTTGCACTAGATGTGCACAGACTGCTACACTGCACATTCCCATTAACTGCATGACAAGGAACACTAAAATGCACA